>NC_067473.1:30231124-30545624 GCF_947179515.1 Apodemus sylvaticus | reverse complement strand
TATTGTATTCACATGGTATGGAAGATAAAAACAAAGATTTTATTTTATTTTATTTTGCTTTGTTTTATTTAGAATTCAAAATGAAGTAGTAATTTTTTTCTCTCAAGAAACATCACTAAATGCATTAATAAATAAGCTATGTGTTGAGGAACGTGTTTGGAGCACACTTTATAGTTTATAGTTTATAGTTCTTTATAGTTTATAAAGAACTTCCAAAAATAGTAACAAAGTGAACAAGTTAAAAATGAACAAAAGACCTGGAAGTCATTTCCTAATGAAGAAGACATCTTGGTAGTGACCATAAAGATACTCATTTGTGAATAGGACCATTCATTAATTGTTACATTAAAAGCAACTGTTGTAAGTTGACTTGTTAAAATGAAAATGGTTCCAGAAGCTCTGAATACCCAAGGCACAATTAGCATAACAAATGACTCCCATGAACAAGTAAGGAGAGGGTCCTGATTCTGGAAAGGCTTGATCTAGCATTGGAGGGGAATATAAGGACAGAGAAAAAGGAGGGAGGTGATTGGAGAATGAGTGGAGAGAAGAAGGTTTATTGGACATATGGGGAGGGGGGAACTGGGAAAGTGGAAATCATTTGGAATGTAAACAAAGAATATAGAAAATAAAAATATATAATTAAAAAAGAAAAAAGAAAATGGTTAATAGTACTAAGCAAAGGCAAGTATGCAGAGTATCAAGGGCTGTCACCTATTGCTGGTAGAAGCATAAAATGAAACACCTTCTTGGATAAACTGTCAAGTTTTTTAAAAAACTACTTTATTTTGCACTGTGCACAAGGAGTTCCATTATCCCATATCACCCAAAAAACAGTAGCTACACATGTGCCCACTGCAAGGGCTGTTTAGCAATATCTGAAGATGTTTTCATTGCTATAATTTCTAACTTGGGGTCAAGGATGGGTGCTTCTGGCATATAGGAGGCAGAAGCCTATCTTCTTAGCATACACAAGATAATCTTCTACAGCAAGGAATTCTCCGCCTTAAGAGTTAACTGCAATTAGATTGAGAAACCATAGCCTACTCAGGAATGAGCAACTGGGTGACCTTACTTAGAGTATCCTTCAACTAGAAACATCTCAGCTATTCACCCATAGGTATAAATATTCACAAATAGGAGTAAAGAAATAATGTATGTTCTTACAATGAAACAGAAACCAGCAAGACAAGAACAGCTAAAGTGTGCAATAGAATGTATAAGTTTAAAATCATTTTACAGTGGGCTTTTGAACGGAGAAAGCAAGAGGACAGGATGTCTCTACTAGTGTCTCCTGGTTTAGATGGCAAATCCACCAGGATTCCCCACCAGAGGATTTAGATTTAATATGGTTTAATATGGATTAGGATTCTAGTTGATGTGCCCAGTGATTGAGTTGCCATTGATTCTGAACTAAGTTTGTGTGATTTACTTCATATGTCAGCTCGACTGGGTTCCAGGGAGAAAGGTAAAGCGACAAAGCATGGAATGCCAGAAGTGTACCACCAAAGACTGTGGGGGTTTTGAAGCATGGAGCTGGCATGGTAGGGACCCGCCAGAGGGAACTTAGTGAGCTGGGTGAAGAGAATTTGGAGCTCTGAGTCAGTCTCATTGACACAGAGACCACCAGAGCCAGAGAGTAGCTGGTTAGAATGGGAAAAGGACATTTTTAAAAATATTTCCCATAACAGATGGAGAACCAATGGGTTGGGCAAGAATCTCTTAGAAATTTAAGATTATTAGCCTGAGAGTTAGAGTTTTATTTTCTAAGTGAGAGAAAGGTGGCCCTAGGTCAAGTCATGTGGACTCAAGGGCAGTAACCTTGAAACAAAGGAAGAGGACTCTGAGGTTGTCTGCTGTGGAAAGAGACGAGATGGCTGCTCTGAGTCAGAGAGCCAGAGAATGGAAGTTGCCTACTTCTTAGCGCAGATATTGATTTAACTGTAAATTTGGAATATTGGGATTATTTGCTTTTAGGATAGATTTATATACAGATTTTGTCAGAATCACGTGGGAATTTTGCCTGTGGTTTGGAACTAGGATAGGGAAAATTAGTCACTGACTCCAAGTAGAAAGGATCTGCTATGAGCAGATCTTAAATTAATAAATGTCTGTGACTCCAGGTAGAGAGCCCAACAGATAGATGGTATAAAAAGATGGCTGCTCTAGGCAGAGAACATAATAAGTAAACTCTACCTTCTTCCTATAGGCAGATATTAGTGAAAGTTTAAATTAATTGCTTTAAAATTTTTATAAAGATATATTAATCTAATAAGTCTTGCAGGATACTCAAATTCTGTCTAAAGTGGGCTTCACAGGAATTTGGGGTTCAAATCCTGGTTTGAGTAGCTTCCTGCTTATAAGCAGGTATAGATAGAAGTGTGAATCAAGTGTTTTAAAGATAGTATAATAAGGCCTGCAAGATAATTAACTCATGTTCTCTAATGGGAATTTTGGGTTATTATCCTGCATGGCAAAATAGAAAAAGCCTAAGAATAGGCACATACAGTATTTTAGTTTATTCCATTTGTTTCAGATTGTTCTAATTTTCAAAATGGGTGTGATTTTAACTTTTGTGGTTATATTATTCCTCTGGAAGAGAGGTCAAAACAAAGGCTTTTCTGGCTACTGGCTCAGGATATGCTAATTTTGGAGAAAGCTTTTCTCTTTGCATTTTTTAGAAAAGTTAATTAGTGTCTATATACCTTCCAGAGTAATGTGGATCAGAAATAATGAAGTGAGACCCCTTGAAGAACCGGATTCCAGAGAATCAAACTATGAAGTTATCTTGATGGTACTAAAATCTTGTTTTGATATTTGTATACTACAGAATATACATCCAGTCTTGGTAAGTTTCATCATCATCATGCTGAACTGACCTGATCTCTTGGACTTTCAGCTAGATCCAGTCAGTACACAGACACCAGAGAACAAAACAATCATTGGTGTGGCCTTGTTAAGACCAACCAACTCTCCCATTTTCCCTACCTTCCCCCACTTCAAAGATATCTCAACGCCCATATTCATCTTGAAGAAGTTATGAAGAGTCATTGTCATCCCAGTTCCCTGGGCTTTGGGGCTGGAGGTGGTTATTCTAAGGTTGCCTTTCTGGGAAATTTAGAAATGGTCATAATTGAAACAAGGAGGAAATAGATAGAATTTATTGTGGACCCATAATCTCATTTGCTAGAAATCTTTCCAATAGTTACTAAATTGAAGTCATAATTTCTTATTTTGGTAGAGAATTCATTTTGATGCAAAAATCAACATTTTCATTGGTATAAATTTCTTCTATTGATATAAAAATTTAAAAGTACAAGGTTTAGACTCAATCCTTCTATAACTGTTATTATGAACTGATCTGAGATGATTAAGCCTGTGAGTTAAGGTCCAGATAACACATTCATAGCTCTGCGTTTATCGTTAGGGTGTTTTCAAGATATTTAATTAGGTAAAAAACTGAGAGTAGTTAAAGGACAGCATTCCAGATTACTTTACATATAGATAGTTGGTTTTCAAAAACATCAGAAATCCACAGATGTGACATTTAATATTACTTATTCACTTGTCGTTGAGACATATCTGCTCCTAACAGCTCCCCATTCATGGATTCAAAGAAGCAGCTGAGTATCTCCACCTCCAGGTGAGGTGGTACGTTGTGGCTAAGTGGCCACTGGGCAGAAATTGCCTATCTCTCTTGCAGAACTGTACTGTCCTTGAGAGAGGACACAAATAAGAGGTTAAGACAGCTTAGTTCTGCTGATGCAGAATAAGATAGTCTTTAATAATTCCTGTTTTTCAAAGGTCTGTCAGATGATCCTGGGCCAGAAGGCTGAAGACTGATAATCCAACTTCCTGACTTACTGGGACTGTAGAGTAGGCAGCTGTCCTTGAAATTTGTCTCAGTTCTGAAACCTGTGTTAAGCTTCCTATATTTTCAGATAATATTGGTCATTCTCGGATTTCTGATGGGGTTGAAAGACTACTTATAATCTCATAACCAATCCAGGCTATCTAACATTGAGAGAACATATTTGAGAAGATAATTTTCAGATACTATATAAACTAAACCAGGACATAAGTCAGGTGTAGAATTATAAGTCTTTTAATTTAGGATAGATGACAGAGTGTTCTATTTAATTGACAAAAATGATGAACTGGGTGTTAGTTATATCTTGTACTTTATAAATTAAAATATGGTACCTGGCGGTGGTGGCGCATACCTGTAATTCCAGCACTCTGGGAGGCAGAGGCAGGTGGATTTCTGAGTTCAAGGCCAGCCTGGTCTACAGAGTGAGTTCCAGGACAGCCAGGGCTATACAAAGAAACCCTGTCTCCAAAAAACCAAATCCAAAAAACCAAAAAAAAAAAAAAATGCTAATAGTTGTACTCAATTTATATCTGAGATAAAAGAGTCTTTTAAGAGGACAGAAATGGGGAAATGTTGTGGATGGCCTTGGTGGTGTTTGTATTTCGATGTTAATTCTGCTTTCCTAGGAGCAGTTTTCCTAGAACAAGGAATGAGGAATGAGTCCTGTACTTAGGTGACTTCTTGAGAACCTTCACCTAATGAATAAAGGAACCAATCACTGGGACTTCAGGTTGGGCAGAAGAAGAAGAGGCAGGAGAGACAGGAGCTTTTGGACTGGGATAGTGAGAGGATAAGATGTTGCTACTAGGATCTCCTAGTTTAGGTGGTGAATACACCAGGATTCACCATGGGAGGATTTAGATTTAATATGGCTTACAAGATTAGGATTCTAGTTGATGTACTCAGCAATTGAGTTACCACTGACTCTGGAAAAAAATCATTTTACAGTAAAAGAAGCAAGATATGAAAGAATACATGAGCTTAATTCCATTCAATTGGAAATCTAAGAAATACAAACTGGAACATCTCAGAAGTTTCGTGGAGCGGAAGGCTGGGGGTAGCACATAGTTCACAGGACAGGAGAGGTCACTTAGGAATGACATTAATATTTTATATTTTGATAGGTATAATTTAGTCAAAATGTCTTGAAATGGTTTTCAGTCTTTCTTTAATCTTTATATTTTTCCTCAATACAACTATTTTTAAAAAGTTTTCTGGACTTGTATCTTATCCAGGAAGAACGGATCTCTTAACATTTTGGAGTCCCCTATCCTACAGATATGGTTTATCTCTGCATTGAGTTATTTCATTTATCTCAGCCAAGTTTTATCATTTTAAAAATATATTTTGTATATCTTTGTTAGATTTACTAGCTACACGACACTTTCTGATGCTATTGTAATGGTGATTGCAGATGTTAATTTTCCAAATCTATGCTGCCAAACTTATTTGATTTTAGCTCACAAATCTATGGAAAACTGCTGGTACTAGGGAAATGCTCTTTTAAAGACTTGCTATAGAAGCACAGTTTTCAAAACACAGATGAAGAGAGCTCAGTTCATTAAGGTGTTTTAGCACGGTGTACACCTTTGTTCACTTGCTACCTTGCTAAGTAAGGAGCCCTGTGTGGTCTAGGAGAGACTAATTTGACTCCCCTAAGCATATCAACATTTTAAAATCTTCCTTGCATATGTGAAGGGACATTTTCTCATTAACCTAGGGCCATCTTCTTATATACTTTAAAGTACGCATAACTTACTTATAAGACCTATTGCGAGGCAGATGTTGATTTATTCTGTCATGTTGTTTAGGGGGAGAAGAACAAGGAAAACGGTCTGAGCATGTTCAGTACACAGATGTAAGTTTAAAGAAGTATTTTTGATCTGTGGCTAATAGGAGTCATGAGTGTTGACTGCACATAAGAAGTGTCAATTGTTTTAGGCTAAAAAAATAAAACCAGAGTGAGGTAACACCGAAGTCTAAGAGAGTTACATTTTGGCCCTTCTCTCCTCTTCCTCCCTCCTCCCCCGCCCACCTCCCACTCTCTAGCTCCCACAATGTGAAGTCTCAGGCCTACTTCATATTGGTCGTCAGGGACTCTAATTCTTCAAATTTCTCACTACAGGGCTTTCAGTATCTTCTATGCTACCTTTGAATTAGGGCAACAGTCTTTCTGAGACTCGCCCAGCCACTCAGTGAGATTGGCAAGGTGCTAAGAGCACCCCCCCCCCCCCCCACACACACACACACAGAGTGCCTACTCAGAGCTCCCTGCTGTTTGCCTGACATTTTGTCAGACTTCTATCTTGACCTGAAGCAGCTCCTGCTTCAGAGTTCTACTTTCTTGGAGACCTTTCTCTTCTCAGCCCCCAAATCTAGATCTCAGCCTTCAGGCTTTCCATGCTCTGCTTCCTCCTCCTTCATGGTTCTCACAATCTTCTTCTCCCCAGCCCCAAATAAGCTATTTGTCCATCTGGCTACCATCTTCTTGACAAGCCTGTAGGATGTTTGCAGAAACTGGAATTCTTATCTTGGTGATCCTTGTTTTTATGCTTACAAACTTACAACATTATCATCACACTGGCAAGTGGCCAGCTCTTTGCAGTCATAAGCTTTTGTAAGGCCAGTCTTAGTGCCGGTTGGTCTGGCGGTCTCCGTATAGTTTTGCCTCTCTTTCCAGAAGAGAGTCCTTGAAAGAGCCGTGCACATGTGGCTTACGAAGTCCGTCTATGAACTTTGTGCTTTTGGACAGAGATCCTCAGCTCTTTTTCCAGAGGACATTGTGTTTTACCCACAAGCCACTCAGATCTGCACAGCCCCTAGATTAATGTGTCTGCCCACCATGCTGCAAACCACTCGATTGGCTCGGAACGCTGTTGAGTTTTCATCGTAAGAAGGCTTTGCCAATTCTATATGCTTGGTTTGAGTTGCAAAGCTGAAATTAGGAAAGGAGAAAAAAAATAGCATTTTTCTTTTCAAAAGTTCTTCCTTTAATAGAATATGCTGTTTGCAGGCATTTGTCCAAGTTGCTGGACTCTATAAGCACTGAAGCGTCTCTGGATTTCTCATCTCCTGGTTTTCAGAAAATGCTGAGACACATGGAGATTCTAACTTTGACTCTAGCAGCACCGTTTCGCTTTCCTTCCATTTCTGTGTGGTCTCTTCAGGAAAGGATAATTGCCCTGTGGCTTCCCCACTACCATTCATTCATTCAACAAATATTTATTTAACGCTTGCCATATGCCAGGCATTTTAATGTGTATTTCATTTTATTAGACAAAATAAAAGAAAGAAGCAATGATAGAGCAAGGCAGAGTCATCGTGTGGATGTTAAAACTTTGAATGAAGGGGGTTTTGCCTTGTTTTGTTTTCTAGCAACAGGTCAATGGAAGGTTATATCAAGTGGGTGGCGTGGGAAAGATCAGTTATGTAATCTACTGGTCTCTTAATTGTTCAGGTTTACAATGCAGCAGAAGTGACTGCAGTGAGCTTTCCCTCTCTGCAGCTGAACTTCTAGGGCCCCTCTAAGCCTCCCATCTCACTCGCCATCCTCATTTCCATAAACCTCACCCCATTCTTTCATCGGCTAGGTTCAAATCTTAGGATTTGCTCACCTTCCTTTTTTATACTCAAACCCAGTCTGTCCTGAAATCCTACTGACAGATCCTTCAAAATATCCAGAATGCAACCAAAGCTTGCCCTGTTTCCTACCACACTGTAGCCCAAGCCACCACTTTTTCTGCCATGGGCTATTCAAGTTAATGTCTTGCCTTGGATCCCAACGTCTTCCTACAATTCACTCTCCTGCAGTCTCCCAGAGTTTCCTGATGTCAATCCTCTGCCCCAGCTCCCCACCCACCACCACCACCACCACGACCTTTCCAGTACATTGGAAAGTTCCTTCTAATGTATCCTCTGACTTTCTGACCATCCCCCTGTCTTTCTTACTCGTTCACTTCACTCTTCTTTTTTTATCTCTTTGATCTCCATTATAAGTATCTTTTATTATTTTTTTATTCGATATAGTTTTTATTTACATTTCAAATGATTTCCCCTTTTCGGTCCCCCCACTCCCTGAAAGTCACATAAGCCCCCTTCCCTCTGCCTGTTCTCCAATCCAGGTCTTCCCACTTCCCTGTTCTGGTTTTGCCTTATACTGCTACACTGAGTCTTTCCAGAACCAGGGGTCACTCCTCCGTTCTTCTTGTACCTCATTTGATATGTGGATTATGTTTTGGGTATTCCAATTTTCAAGGCTAATATCCACTTATTAGTGAGTGCATACCATGATTGATCTTTTGCGACTGGATTACCTCACTTAGCATGATGTTCTCCAACTCCATCGATTTGTCTAAGAATTTCATGAATTCATTATTTCTAATGACTGAATAGTACTCCATTGTGTATATATACCACATTTTTTTTGCATCCATTCTTCCTTTTAGGGATACCTGGGTTCTTTCCAGCTTCTGGCTTTTATACATAGGGCTGCTATGAACATAGTGGAGCATATATCCTTATTACATGCTAGGGAATCCTCTGGGTATATGCCCAGGAGTGGTATAGCAGAATCCTCCAGAAGTGACATGGCCAGTTTTCTGAGGAACCGCCAGACTGATTTCCAGAGTGGTTGTACCAATTTGCAACCCCAGCAGCAGTGGAGGAGTGTTCCTCTTTCTCCACATCCTCGCCAACATCTGCTGTCTCCTGAATTTTTAATCTTAGCCATTCTGACTGGTGTAAGGTGAAATCTCAGGGTTGTTTTGATTTGCATTTCCCTAATGACTAATGAAGTTGAGCATTTTTTAAGATATTCTCTGCCATCGAAGTTCTTCAGGTGAAAATTCTTTGTTTAACTCTGTACTCCATTTTTAAATAGGGTTATTTGGTTTTCTGGAGTCTAACTTCTTGAGTTCTTTACATATATTGGCCCTCTATCTGATGTACCGTTGGTGAAGATCTTTTCCCAATTTGTTGGTTGCCAATTTGCCCTTTTGATGGTGTCCTTTGCCTTACAGAAACTTTGTAATTTTATGAGATCCCATTTGTCAATTCTTGATCCTAGAGCATAAGCTATTGGTGTTCTGTTCAGGAACTTTCCCCTGTACCGATGTCCTCAAGGGTCTTCCCCAGTTTCTTTTCTATTAGCTTCAGAGTGTCTGGCTTTATGTGGAGGTCCTTGATCCATTTGGAGTTGAGCTTAGTACAAGGAGACAAGGATGGATCAATTCGCATTCTTCTGCATGCTGACCTCCATTTGAACCAGCACCATTTGTTGAAAAGGCTATCTTTTTTCCATTGGATGTTTTCCCGCCACTTTGTCAAGGATCTAGAGGCCATAGGTGTGTGGGTTCATTTCTGGATCTTCAATCCTGTTCCATTGATACACCTGCCTGTCACTGTACCAATACCATGCAGTTTATAACACTATTGCTCTGTAGTATTGCTTGAGGTCAGGGATACTGATACCCTCAGAATTTCTTTTATTGTTGAGAATAGTTTTAGCTATCCTGGGTTTTTTGTTATTCCAGATGAATTTGAGGATTGCTCTTTCTAACTCTGTGAAGAATTTGGGATTTTGATGGGTATTGCATTGAATCTGTATACTGTTTTTGGCAAAATGGCCATTTTAACTATATTAATTCTGCTGATCCATGAGCAGGGGAGATTTTTCTATTTTTTGAGGTCTTCTTCAATTTCCTTCTTCAGAGTATTGAAGTTCTTGTCATACAGATCTTGCACATGTTTAGTAAGAGTCACCCCCAGGTACTTTATACTGTTTGTGGCTATTGTGAAGGGTGTAATTTCCCTAATTTCTTTCTCAGCCTGCTTATCCTTTGAGTATAAGAAGACTACTGCTTTGCTTGAGTTGAAGTTATAACCTGCCACTTTACTGAAGCTGTTTATCAGCTGTAGGAGTTCTGTAGTGTATTTTTTGGGGTCACTTAGGTAGACTATCATATCATCTGCAAATAATGATAGTTTGATTTCTTCGTTTCCAATTTTTATCCCTTTGACCTCCGTATGTTGTCTAATTGCCCGAGCTAGTACCTCAAATACAATACTGAAAAGATAAGGTGAAAGGGGGCAGCCTTGTCTAGTCCCTGATTTTAGTGGGATTGTTTCCAGTTTCCCTCCATTTAGTTTGATGCTGGCTACCAGTTTGCTGTATATTGCTTTTACTATGTTTAGGTATGGGCCTTGAATTCCTGTTCTTTCCAAGACTTTAAGCATGAAAGGATGCTGAATATTGTCAAATGCCTTTTTTAGCATCTAATGAAATGACCATGTGGTATTTTCTTTGAGTTTGTTTATGCAGTGGATTTCATTGATGGATTTCCGTATATTGAACCAACCCTGCATCCCTAAAATAAAGCCTACTTGATCATGGTGGATAATCATTTTTATGTGTTCTTGGATTTGCTTGGCAAGAAATTTTTTTCAGTTTATTTATTTATTTTATTATTTATTTATTTACATTGCAAATGATTTCCCCTTTTCTGGGTCCCCACTCCCTGCAAGTCCCGTAAGCCCTCTTCCGCCCCCCTATTCTTCCATCCACCCCTTCCCACTTCCCTGTTCTGGAATTCCCCTATACTCTTGCACTGAGTCTTTCCAGAACCAGGGCCCACTCCTCCATTCTTTTTGGACCTCATTTAATTTGTGGATTATGTCCTGGGTATTCAAAGTTTCTAGGCTAATATCCACTTATCAGTGAGTGAATACCATGATTGATCTTTTGAGACTGGGTTATCTCACTTAGTATGATGTTCTCCAGTTCCATCCATTTGTCTAAGAATTTCATGAATTCATTGTTTCTAATGGCTGAATAGTACTCCATTGTGTAAATATACCACATTTTTTTGTATCCATTCCTCCGTTGAAGGACATCTAGGTTCTTTCCAGCTTCTGGCTACTACGAATAGGGCTGCTATGAACATAGTGGAGCATGTGTCCTTATTGCATGCTGAAGAATCCTCTGGATATATGCCCAGTAGTGGTATAATAGGGTCCTCAGGAAGTGTCATGCCCAGTTTTCTGAGGAACCGCCAGACTGATTTCCAAAGTGGTTGCACCATCTTGCAATCCCACCAGCAATGGAGGAGTGTTCCTCTTTCTCCACATCCTCTCCAACACCTGCTTTCTCCTGAGTTTTTGACCTTAGCCATTCTGACTGGTGTGAGTTGAAATCTCAGGGTTGTTTTGATTTGCATTTTCCTAATGATTAATGATGTTGAACATTTCTTAAGGTGTTTCTCAGCTCTCCGAAGTTCTTCATGTGAAAATTCTTTGTTTAGCTCCGTACCCCACTTTTTAATGGGGTTATTTGGATCTCTGGGCTCTACTTTCTTGAGTTCTTTGTATATATTAGATATTAGCCCTCTGTCGGATTTAGGGTTGGTGAAGATTATTTCCCAGTCTGTTAGTTGACGTTTTGTCCTTTTGACAGTGTCCTTTGCCTTACAGAAACTTTGTAGTTTTATGAGGTCCCATTTGTCAATTCTTGATCTTAGAGCATAAGCTATTGGTGTTCTATTCAGGAACTTTTCCCCTGTGCCCATGTTCTCCAGGGTCTTCCCCAGTTTTTTTTTTTTTTCAATTAGTTTCAGTGTGTCAGGTTTTATGTGGAGGTCCTTGATCCATTTGGAGTTGAGCTTGGTACAAGGAGATAAGAATGGATCGATGCACATTCTTCTGCATGCTGACCTCCAATTGAACCAGCACCATTTGTTGAAAAGACTATCTTTTTCCACTGGATGCTTTCCGCCCCTTTGTCGAAGACCAAGTGATCATAGGTGTGTTGGTTCATTTCTGGGTCTTCAATCCTATTTCATTGATCTGCTTGCCTGCTATTGTACCAATACCATGCAGTTCTTATCACTATTGCTCTGAGTTTAAAGTCTGGGATATTGAATCCCCCTGAAGTTCTTTACTGTTGAGAATAGTTTCAGCTATCCTGGGTTTTTTGTTATTCCAGATGAATTTGAGAATTGCTCTTTCTAGCTCTATGAAGAACTGGGTTGGGATTTTTATGGGAATAGCATTGAATCTGTAGATTGCCTTTGGCAAGATGGCCATTTTGACTATATTAATCCTGCCAATCCACGAGCATGGAAGGTTTTTCCATTTTCTGAGATCTTCTTCGATTTCCTTCTTCAGAGATCTGAAGTTCTTGTCATATAGGTCTTTCACTTGTTTGGTTAGAGTCACCCCAAGATACTTTATGTTGTTTGTAGCTATTGTGAAGGGGATCATTTCCCTAATTTCTTTCTCAGTCTGCTTATCCTTTGAATATATAAAGGCTACTGATTTGCTTGTGTTGATTTTGTAGCCAGCCACTTTGCTGAAGTTGTTTATCAGCTGTAGCAGTTCTCTAATAGAGTTTTTAGGGTCACTTAAGTATACGATCATATCATCTGCAAATAGTGATAATTTGACTTCTTCCTTTCCAATTTGTATCCCTTTGACTTCCTTATGTTGTCTAATTGCTGTAGCTAGGACTTCAAGAACTATATTGAAAAGATATGGAGAGAGGGGGCAGCCTTGTCTAGTCCCTGATTTTAGTCGGATTGCTTCAAATTTCTCTCCATTTAGTTTGATGTTGGCTACCGGTTTGTTGTATATTGCTTTTACTATGTTTCGATATGGGCCTTGAATTCCTGTCCTTTCCAAGACTTTTAGCATGAAAGGATGCTGAATTTTGTCAAATGCTTTTTCAGCATCTAATGAAATGATCATGTGATTTTTTTCTTTGAGTTTGTTTATGTAGTGTATAGCATTTATGGATTTCCATATATTGAACCATCCCTGCATCCTTGGGATGAAGCCTACTTGATCATGGTGGATGATCGTTTTGATGTGTTCTTGGATTCGGTGGGCAAGAATTTTATTTAGTATTTTTGCATTGATATTCATAAGGGAAATTGGCCTGAAATTCTCTTTCTTAGTTGGATCTTTGTGTGGTTTTGGTATCAGCGTAATAGTGGCTTCGAAGAAGGAGTTGGGTAGTGTTCCTTCTGTTTCTATTTGGTGGAAGAGTTTGAAGAATATTGGTGTTAAGTCTTCTTTGAAGGTCTGATAGAATTCTGCACTGAAACCATCTGGTCCTGTGCTTTTTTTGGTTGGAAGCCTATCTATGACCCCTTCTATTTCTTTAGGGGTTATGGGTCTGTTTAGATGGTCTATTTGATCCTGGTTTAATTTTGGTAATTGGTATCTGTCTAAGAAAATGTCCATTTCCTCCAGATTCTCCAGTTGTGTTGAGTACAGGTTTTTGTAGTAGGATCTGATGATTTTTTGAATTTCCTCAGTTTCTGTTGTGATATCTTCGTTTTCATTTCTAATTTTGTTAATTTGAATACTTTCTCTGTGCCATTTGTTTAGTCTGGCTAAGGGTTTATCTATCTTGTTGATTTTTTCAAAGAACCAGCTTTTGGTCTTGTTGATTCTTTGTATGGTTCTCTTGGTTTCTACTTGATTGATTTCAGCCCTGAGTTTGATGATTTCCTGTCTTCTCCTCCTCCTGGGTGAATTAGCTTCTTCTTGTTCCAGGGTTTTCAGTTGTTCCGTTAATCTTCTAGTGTAAGCTCTCTCAAATTTCTTTTTGAAGGCACTCAAAGCTATGAGTTTTCTTCTTAGCTCTGCTTTCATTGTGTCCCATAGATTTGTGTATGTTGTGCCTTCATTTTCATTAAATTCTAAGAAATCTTTGATTTCTTTCTTTATTTCTTCCTTGACCAAGGTATCATTGAGTAGAGTATTATTCAGTTTCCATGTGTATGTGGGCTTTCTGTTGTTTTTACTGTTAGTAAAGACCACTTTTACTCCATAGTGATCTGACAGAAGGCATGGGATTATTTCAATCTTCTTATATTTGTTGAGGTCTGTCTTGTGGCCAACTATATGATCTATTTTGGAGAAGGTACCATGAGGTGCTGAGAAAAAGGTATATTCTTTTGCTTTAGGGTGAAATGTTCCATAAATATCAGTCAAATCCAATTGGTCCAAAGCTTCAACTAGTTTTACTGTGTCCTTGCTTAGTTTCTGTTTTCCTGATGGGTCCATTGAAGATTGTGGGGTGTTGAAGTCACCCACAATTATTATGTTAGGTGTAATGAAATGTGTGCTTTGAGATTTAGTAAAGTTCCTTTTACGAATGAGGGTGCCCTTCTATTTGGCGCATAGATGTTCAGAATTGAAAGTGCTTCTTGGGGGATTTTTCCTTTGACCAGCAAAAAGTGTCCTTCCGTGTCTCTTTTGATGACTTTAGGTTGAAAGTCAATTTTATCTGATATTAGAATGGTTACTCCAGCTCGTTTCCTGAGACCATTGGCTTGTAAAATTGTCTTCCAGGCTTTTACTCTAAGGTAGTTTTTGTCTTTGACACTGAGGTGTGTTTCCTGTATGCAGTAAAATTGAGGGTCCTGTTTCCTTATCCAGTCTGTTAATCTATGTCTTTTTATTGGGGAATTGAGTCCATTGATGTTAAGAGATATTAAGAAATAGTGATTATTACTTCCTGTCATTTTTGATGTTATTTTTATATTTGAGTGGTTATCTTCTTTTGGGTTTGATGAAAGAAGGTTACTGTCTTGCTTTTTCCAGGGTATAGTTTCCCTCCTTGTATTGGAAATTTCCTCCTATTATTCTTTGTAGAGCTGGGTTTGTAGAAAGATATTGTGTACATTTGGTTTTGTCATGGAATATCTTGCTTTCTCCATCTACAGTGATTGAAAGTTTTGCTGGGTATAGTAGTCTTGGCTGACATTTGTGTTCTCTTAGAGTTTGCATGAGATCTGCCCAGGATCTTCTAGCTTTCATGGTCTCTGGTGAGAAGTCTGGTGTGATTCTCATAGGTCTTCCTTTATATGTTACTTGGCCTTTTTCTCTTACTGCCTTTAATATTCTTTATTTGTTTAGTGCATTTGGGGTTTTGATTATTATGTGACAGGGGGTATTTCTGCTCAGGTCCAATCTGTTTGTAGTTCTGTAGGCTTCTTGTATATTCGTGGGCATCTCTCTCTTTAAGTTAGGGAAGTTTTCTTTCATAATTTTGTTGAAGATATTTGCTGGCCCTTTCAGTTGTAAATCTTCACTCTCATCTATACCTATAATCCTTAGGTTTGGTCTTCTTATTGTGTCCTGGATTTCCTGGATGTTCTGGGATATAAACCTTTTGCATTTTGCATTTTCCTTGACTGTTGAGTCAATGGTTTCTATGGTATCTTCGGCATTTGAGATTCTTTCTTCCATCTCTTGTATTCTGTTGTTGATATTTGTATCTATGGCCCCTGATTTCTTCCCAAGGTTTTCTATCCCCAAAGTTGTCTCCCTTTGTGATTTCTTAGTTGTTTCTACTTCTGTTTTTAGATCCAGGATGGTTTTCCTCAATTCCATCATTTGTTTGTTTGTGTTTTCCTTTAATTCTTTAAGAGATTTTTGTGTTTTCTCTTTCATAACTTCTGCCAATTGATTCACTTTCTCCTGCATTTCTTTAAGCTTTTTTTTTTTTTTGCATTTATTCTTAATTGGCTTCTATCTCTTGAGCCTTATTCTCCTGAATTTCTTTTCGTGATTTTTGTGTTTCTTTTATATGAGTTCCTAGCTTATTCATGTTCCCCTGTATTTCTTTAAGAGATTTATTTATGTCCTTTTTGTGTTCTTCTAGCAGCACCATGACCAGTGATTTTAAATCCAAATCTTGTTTTTCTGGAGTGTTGGCGTATCCAGGACTAGCTGATGTTGGAGAGTTTGGTTCAGACGCTGCCATATTGCCTAGATTTCTGTTAGTAGCGTTCCTATGTTTGCCCTTTGCCATCTTGTTAGCTCTGGTGTTAGTTGGTCTTGTCTCTGGCTGATGTTTGAGCCTCCTATGAGGCTGTAGGGCTATTTCCACAACACTGGATGGCTGGGTTTCCCTTGTTACAGATTGCTGATGTGCTGCCCTCCTCTTGGGTGCCCTTGGAGCCCTAGTGTGCCTTGCCCCAGATTGTGTCTGTGAACCAGGTGGTGCTGATGGTGTATGCAGTGCAAACCTTTTCTGCAGGGATCAGCCAAGTTCTCTCTGCTGGGCAGCAGCATCCCCAACTGGGTTGGTGCACACAAGTCTAGCCTATCTGCTCAGTCCCTGAGTTTAGGCAAAAGCCTGACAGGCTTAGGCCTGAGCAATGTTCGCCTCGGGCTATGACTGTTAATTGGTTCTGTCAGGAAGCCAAGATGGCTGCGTGTGTATGCTCCCTGAATGTGCTGGGAGAGTCGGCTAGGCTAGGCTAACAACCTCCTGGCTGGGTTGGCACACAAATGGCCCACCGAGCAACCCAGGGCCTGGGTGCAGTCCAAGGCCTGTCTGTCTTAGACCTCCGCCCACCCCCCCCCTCCCCCCCCCCCCCCCCCCCCCCCCCCGCTATTAGCCTAGGCCTATGACTCTTAGCTGGCTTTGCCTGCTAGAATTCTCTGGCATCCTGTAGCCAAAATGGAGGCGTGCATGCTGGGACAGACTGCTAGGCAGATAACCTCTTGGCCGGGTTGGCACACCGATGGCCCCCCAAACAGCCCAGGACCTGGGTGCAGGACCCCCACGATGTTGGCCTCAGGCTAAATCTGAGTACCTCAGGCTGTTGGTTCTCTCTGGAGTCTGAGAGCCAAGATGGTGGAGAATCTCTTGACTGGGGGGAGGCAGAAGGCAGAGTTCTAATGTAGCTTCAGTGCAGTGAAAGGTGCTGTAAATCCACCACAGCTTGCAGCCCGACTGGCCAGCGATGGTCAGTGGTAGTGGGCTCAGGGCCTGCCAGGACCCTGTTGCCTTGGTTCCACTGCCGATGGCCCTTCCTCTGGATCTGCCACTGCCACCGCTGCTGCCCCACTTCCCTCTTCTACACTGATTTCTCAGGCCCTCCTGTTCCAGGGTCTTTACCCTGCTTGGATGCCCTTCCCTGACACATCCCATGGCTTTCTCCTTAGCTTTTGCACAATTTTCTAATCGTGTTTCAACTTGAATATTTTACCTTCTTGTGAATTTCACACATGCGTTCTGACTCTATTTATTTCTACCCCTCAAATTTTATTTTTTCAATGATGCCTTCAGTAACTTCTCTAAACTCACACACATTCATCATGCACTTCTCCTGTAGTTTGTTATTTTCTACATTGATGTCTTTATACAACAACCACAACAACCCCTTTACTAATGTATATCAGTTTTTGATTAATAAGATTGTAACTCCCATGTACAACAAAATTTCTGTTTTGTTTTGTTTGTTTGCTTAGGTATTTTTTGTCCTATATACCTAATATTTACAACATTTTTTGTGTGTATGTACAAGTGTTTGTGGAGTGGATATCTCTACAATAAACAGCAAAATATTATGGTAAAATATATTTTGGTTTTTGTTATTTCTTCACTAAAAAAATAAAGTTATCTTTTTATTTTAAAATATCAAAGTTGATGCTTTAAATTACATATGTGACACCTTAACTTGCATGTCCATATTTTAAACTATGTCACTTCTATCTGTCTTATGTAGATTCTTCATTTAAAGATCTTTCTAGATTATTACACCTTTTTCTCTGTTACTCCAGTATTTAATTCTCAGCACTTTTGTGTTCATCTGTTTTTGACTTTTAATTATTCATTTAAAGTATTTCCTGTGTTCATCTTTAATGAGGAAAAACAATAAGCACCAATTAGAATTGTTCTTTTCTCTGAAAAATTGCTCTAGTTCCTCTAACTCTTACTCCAATGATGGGTTTCCAGCTCTTCAGTTGTCAGCTCTGTGTCTCTTCTATGGATCGTGTTCTGTATTATTTCCAGTTAGGAATTCTTTCTTGGGTGCAAACTTTGGCCACCCAAAGACATCTTCAGTGAGACTAATGGAGAAAAACACCCACATCTTTTTTTTAAGATTGTTTGTTAATTCTTTGCGAGTTTCATATAATGTATTTTTATCATATTCACTCTCCTTTTTCCTAGTCCTGACAGATCATCCCTAACTCCCTACCCACCCAATAATAATGTCTCTCTCTCTCCCTCCCTCCCCCCTCTCTCCCTCCCTCTCTCTCTCTCTCTCTCTCTCTCTCTCTCTCTCTCTCTCTCTCTCTCTCTCTCATCTAGTACAACTTGTGTTAGTCTACTCCTTCTGGGTATGGGCCTGCCTTAAAATTTGGTCAGTATACAAGTTATTATTCTATAAAAATAAAAAAATAATAAACTGACCTTCCTCATCATGAACTGTACAGTCAATTCAATGTCAGTAGCTCCTCAGCTAGGAGTTGGGCTTCAGTCCTCCCACCCCTCTCTTCCATGCTAGGATTCTGTCTGACTTGATCTTACTCCAGTCTTGTGTATGTTGTCATTATTGTTGTGAATTCATATATGCATCTATTCAGTTGTATCTGGAAGTCACCTATGACCTCTGGGGCTTACAACCTTTCATGGATGACTTCAAGGATGTAGTCACTCATAAATGTCTTAACAATTTTCTGTCTCATATTTCATATAGATCCTTGAGCCTTGAGGGTAGGAGTGTGATATAGGCATCCCACAGAGGGCTGAGCACTTTGAAGCCACTTAGCCTCTGCATATTGACAAGTTGTGGCTCTCTGTGTAAATTACCATTTACTGCACACAAATAAACCTGGAATTATGGTTGGTGTGATGGCTATTCCCTGTTGTCAGCTTGACTATTTCTATAGTAAACTACACACCAGAAATGGAAGACACACGTGTGATATAAATTCTGAAGCTGGAAGACACAAGCTTTTGATCCAAATCTTGACATGTATGACACACTTTTCATCAAGATCTTGAGGCACAGTGACCATGAAAAACTTAGTCCCAGGCAAGGTGCTACACACCTTTAATCTCAGAAGACAGAAGAAAGCAGATCTCTAAGTTCAAGGCCAACCTGGGACAAAGCAAGTTCCATGTAAAGAAAAGCTTATCTTCAGATGTGGTGGTTGCACCTTTAATCTGGGCCATAGCTTCTGCTGCAGGCCTACATGAGGACAATGAAAGAGGGAAGACTTCTTTCTTCGTTGACTGCTTGCGCCTGCTTGCCTGCATATCTGTTGGGTACTAATTCTTCGGGATTCCAGTTTATACAGAAGACAAGCTGAAACACGCAGACTCGTGGGACTGAACACCAACTAGATTCCTAGACTTCCCATTCAGAGCTGCCCGTTTTCAGGTTCGTTGGGCTGCATAGTTGGTATGCCTGTACGTCATACCAATAAATTCCCTTCTTTCTCTCCCTCTCCCTCATTCCCTCTTCCCTCCCCACTCTCTCCCTCCCTCTCTATCTCTATCTGTCTATCTTTATCTGTCTATCTCTGTCCTCTATATCTGTCTAGCTCTATATCTATTTCTATATATCTATGTCTATGTCTATGTCTGTATCTGTATCTTTATCTACAGAGAATAGAGATAGATAGATAGATATGCATGTGAATATGAATATAAATATTTATTGCATAAGTTCTGTGACACTAGAGAACCCTGACTAATACAGTTGGTCTTCAGGTTAGCAGTAAATCATTAGGAGTTGTTTTATTGTTATGTCTATTTAGCAGAAAAATAGCAGTAGGTTTTCCCAAAGGCCTATGACCTACTTAGCTACAAGTTTGTGACCTCACCGTTAGTGCCATGTATTGGCTCTATCTTGTGGAACAGGCCAATGAAAAGTGGTTGGTGACTCCTATAGCAATGGTTCACTATTGCACAAAAGAGCATATCTTACCAAACATGCTTCCTATCCATTCGTGTTTATAATAACAAATTTTCCATATAACTAACACAATACATGCAGTTTGATTTTCATCAATTTGTAACCCCATGTAAATCCCATTTTGAAAGAGATCACATCACATAAACAGTGGTATTCACATCAACTTACCTGTCCTTCCCCTATCTACTTCTAATGGAAGCTACACTAAAAAATCCTCTATCACATAAACCTCTTGAAGTTCTCAGTATTGATGCATAATGATCTCAGAATAGAGTCAGGTTCCCGGATGAGGCATGGTAGTGCACTGTAATGGAGCTCTACCCCCTGTGCTGTCTCCTTCATCCCCTACCATACACTCTTTTATACTGCAACACTCGGCCCCCTCAACTACATGGAATTTCCTAAGTACTAACCAACCACCTCATCATTCCATGTTTGTTTATGATATTCTCTTTGCTTGGGCAATCTGCCTAGGTGATTTATCTCACTAATCGTCTTGTACATATGCTGGGGGGAGGTTCTTTGAAGGATTCTTTAGAACACTCCTTGTCTCATCTTAGTTCTGAGTAGATTGAAAAAGCTAAGATGAATAATGAGAAAACTGGAAAATCAAAACAGTATTTGGGGAAGGGCTGGACCTACACAGGAAATTCATACCTTTAGAGCTATGAACTCAATAGAGCTGCTGACAAACAATCTCAGAGGTGGGCAACTCACCAGCCCACTGTGGCAAAGTATGGTGAGAACATATCTTTCCTGGTGGTTGAGGGGGCCATAAAGAAGAACTGTGTACAGTACAGATAACAGATCCCAAAGAGGAGCAAAAGAGAATCTCACTGGGAAAATTCAATACTCTCTGAATGAGGTTGGCCCAGAGAAGCATCACTTCTTCTATAAAATATCCTTGATATAGACACTTGAGTAGGAGGAAAGGCAATATCTCATTCCCCTGTTGCTTCTATTGAGAGATTTAAAGGCACTCTCCCCTTATCTTTGGTTTTCAAGTAGGAGTTTATTTTCCTTTTGGTGATATTTGGAAGCAGTTTGAGGAATCCTCAGTGGGGAGAGGGCTCGACTGATATAAACTGGATGCTTCCAATCACCTTACACTGAGCAGGACAGAACAAACAGTAGAGACTTACCTGTATGGGCGTGCCAACACATGCTTGTAATCCTGGAGCACAGGAGGCTAAGGCCAAAAGATTACAAATTCAAGGCCAACTTGGACCACCTTTTGAGATACTATCTAAGAATCAAGCAAAAACGATAATTTCCTAATAATAGGAGGACTGACAAACTTCTTCCAATTTACAAGCTGTCATTCTTAAATTCCCAAATCCTGAAAGGCAGGAATGCGAGTTTGAACTTTGTATATTCAGTACCCAGTTGTTAATCAACATACAATTTCTTAAAATATTCAGCGCGTGAATGATGTCATGAGCATTTAAGCACCATGAATTATAGTCACCTAACCTTTTGGAGAGCATAAAGACCACTGTGATAGTTTGAATAAGAATGGCCTCTATAGGCTTATATATTTGAATGCTTAGTCACCAGACAGTGGAATTGTTTGATAGGATTAGAAAGATTAGGAGGTGTGGTGGTGTTTGTATTCTTGGCACAGGGAATGGCACTATTAGGAGGTGTGGCCTTGTTGGAGTAGGTGTGTTACTGTGGGCATGAGCTTAACACCTTCATCTTAGCTGCCTAGAAGTCAGTATTCCACTAGCAACCTTCAGGTGAAGATATAGAACTCTCAGCTCTGCTTGTACCATGCCTACCTGGACACTGCCATGCTCCCACCTTGATGATATTGGACCTGAACCTCTGACCCTGTAAGCTAGCCACAATTAAATATTGTCTACAAGTCGCTTTGGTCATGATGTCACAGCAGTAAAACCCTAAGACAGGCGATATGGCCTTAGTAGAGGAAGGGTTGCTTTGAGGTCCCAGAAGCCTATGACAAACCCAGACTTGCTCTTTGTGCCTGAGGATTAAGATGGAGAGCTCTCTACTATGGTTCCAGCACCATGCCTGTCAGGCCTGCTGCCATGCTCCCCTTCATGATAATGAACTAACCCAGTGAAACTGTAAGCAAGAACCCATTAAATACTTCCTAAGAGTTGTCTTGGTCATGATGTCTTATCACAGAAATAGGACAGTGACTAAAACAAAAGTTGGTACCAGCAGTGAGGTATTGCTGTGACAGGCCTGATCATGCTGTCTGTTGGAGGAATATGGAAGGCTTTGGGATTTTAGACTAAAAAACCAGTTTGATGCTTTAAGTGAGATTTAATGGGTCATCCTGGTATTGAGAGACAGTACTTTAAACTGTGGGGGCCCAGCTCAAATAGTTTTAGAGGAGAAGAATATTAGCAAGTGGCCTAGACACCATTCTTTTGATCATTTGGCAAAGAATGATCTCAGTCTAAAAATATGACTGAGGCTAAACTGAAGGGTTTCATATTAGCGACTTTGGCCAAGGAGATTTCAAGACAATTTATTATTGAGTGTGCTGTGTGATTATTAGTAATAACCCTTATGCAGACCTATAATAAAAACGAACATGCTGGGTAAAGAGAAATGCAAAATGTACAGTTTGAGGGGAAAAGAAACCTCAGGAAATGTGTGTGATGGAGCTAAGTCCAAAGCTCATGGAGATGAAAAGTTTACAGAAAAGTCTGATGCTTAATGGAATCATCAGGTGATGATTAACTGGTGACCTCGGGGCAAGACCTCAGGCAGCTAAGCCTCCAACTTGTGAAAAGAAATTAAAGAAAAGTTTATAAACAGTGAAGGAAACCATCAACAACAGAAGGCCGATGCAACTGTATTGAAGGTGGGGCCAATTCTAGCCTCATCACACAGCAGAACTTGGCAGCTTGGACACATGGGTCTGCCTTTACAGTCAAGGATATAAGAAAGGGGATGTGGAGTCTCACTTTAAAGCCTTAAAAAAAGCTGCTGAGGTCAGGCTGTTGTCAGAGGTGTCCCTGCATGCAGGCTCAGAGAGTGCATCAGGTAAAACTCTGATGGTAAAGCCTGGATTGGTTTTGGAGGCATCAGAGTTCTTGGATACCTGTCAAGGAGAGTTTTGGAACAGATATAGAGCCATCCCAAGAGAGAAGTGTATCACCATCAACAAAGCTGAAAGGAGCTGAAAATCTGAAGACCACTTTGGCATCAGACATGAGATGTAGAATTTCATTTCCCTGCTGGGTTTAAACCATTTTGGGTCTGGTATTTCCTCACTATACTTTTTTTGCCTTGCTTTTGAAATGGTAATGTGTATTCTGTGCTGGAAAGATGTGATGTGTCTCTTAAATTTTGATTGTATGAGGGGGAGGTTGCAGTTTAAAGATTGCTATGAGTCTTAAAAGAGACCTTGGACTTTAAAGAGTGTTGAGATTGTGACAGATTATAAAGATTCTTGAACTAAATGCAGTTTGCATTATGATATGGTTATAAACCTGTGGGAGCTCGGGTGTGGAACATCATGGCTTGAATAAGAACGGCCCCCATAATCTCACACATTTGAGTGCTTAGTCACTAGAGTAGAATTGCTTGATAGGATTAGAATGTATGAGAGTGGTTATCGAGAAAGTGTGTTACTGGAGGTGGGCATTGAGGTTTCAAAAGTCCATGTCAGACCCAGTCATGCTCTCTTTGCCTGTGGATCAGGATGTAGCTCTCAACTACATCTCCAGGTCCCGGCTTGCCATACCTCTCCCCATACTGGCCACCATGGTGATAACAGAATAAACCTCTAAAACTGTAAACAACTCCTCAATCAAATACTTTTTTTAATAAGAGTTGTCATGGTCTTCTTCACAGCAATAGAACTAAACAAAAGAGACTAATACAACTACTTAAAATCAAGGTTTCTAATTAGAGCCCAAATTTATGGAGTCAATAAACTAATAAAATTCCACAGGAAAAGATTCATATTTGCTTTGTTTTGTTGTTGTTAGTAGAGTACTTAGATTTTAGCATAGTTTTTAAAGAAGTCTAATACTTCAGTAATGCTTTTTTAAATCTACTACATTTAAGCATCAATTCCCTTTCTAGGAGAGATTTGGTCACATTTGGCATAAAGGAGTTAGCTTGTGATTCTGACTTCTCAAGTCAAGATCAAAAATGCTTGTCTTGGAGCCCTGACATTCAGGTCTCTGACTTCTTCTCCGTCCTGATCCTTGTCATAACACTTGCTGTGCTGATACAAGGCTGGCCTACAAACATTGCATCCTCAGGATCTTATTCGTTTACTCCATCTCCTCTCCAACTATGCATTTCATTGGCCCAGGTCATTATATTTTAGCAAAGATGCTAGATCGTATTATATTTGCCTGGTATACAAAGAAAATGCCTGCATACTCACTCCACATCTCTACCTGCTTTTAATAGTTGCAGTTTGGCATCAGCTTCTCTCTGGCAAAAAATAAAAAAATAAAAAAAAAATAAAAAAATTAAAAAAAATCTACTAAAACTGTCCTAACCCTTTAGTAGCTAGGAAATATCCTGTTAAATATTTATTTGTAAGACTTGGGTTCTTCATCAGTGAAAAGAGCAACAATAATGGGAATAACCTCATAAGATTCACGTAGCTTGCTTAACTATTGCAGACTCAATTATATTTGTTTTGTGTTAGCATTGTAATAGCTTAATGGGTTATTAAATAGTTAAATGTGTTATAACACTTTAGCTAACCAATTTTGGGGGAAGGATTGCTTGGGAAATTAAGAACCTGAGTTTTCTCTTTTAGTAATTTCGGTGAAACATCTTGACATTTCTTTCTTGAGAATCTTACTATTGAGGAAGGGAGGAGCTTGTAGTTTAATTTCATGTTGGCAAACTACTAATCAAAATTGCTGCTTAATCACCCCATTCTCCAATTAATCTGTGCAAAGCAGCTTCAGTACATGGAGTGGATACATTTTTTGCTAAATTAATTTGAGTGATATCTTAGTTCTGCAAGTTGCTTTTCAGTACTTGATGTTAAAGCTGTAGAGGAGTGAAGCAATGGGTAGGGTGCTGACTGCTGAGAAATCTTTGTGTGAGAGAGATCAAAAGCATTAAATTAGCTGAACTTCTCTCATTTATGTGACTAGTCACTAGCCATAAAATAAGCTCTCTCTGTCCAACATGGTGGCACACGACTTTAAGCTTAGATATCAGGAGGCAGAAATAGGTAGAACTCTGAGTTCAAGGCCAACCTCATATATGCATCAAATTTCAGGCCAGCCACAGCTCCATTGTGAGATCTTGTCTCAATGAATAAACAAGCAAAAAAAAAAGGCAAACTCTTTTATTAAAGCCTTTAGAAATAAATTTGTCTGATTTGGAATAAATATATATATACATATATATATATGTATGTATGTATATATAATACTTTGAGAGCAAGGGTAAATTTATATGAACAATTAGGCAAGACACCTGGGTTTGCTTCCCCTCCTTTTGTACTTTGGAGGAACAATTGTATTTGCTGTACTTGAATTTCGATCTCAGTACATCTCCTGTCTTACTGTATTTTTATTTTTCCCTTTCAACACCATTTTTTACTCCATTTATTGACTATCACCCAAGTAGCCAGTTGTGTCTTTGAAGGAGCACATCTCTTTAAAAACAATGTTAATGAATGCAGTGCTTCAATCACTCAATACAACCCTTTTAATGATCTATCCATGCAACTATGCATACATCTGGCATATGGCTCTAACTGCTATGTGGAATTCCAACATATATATTAACAACATATACATATATATTAACAATACTTATTTATATGTTTTCTGAGTCACTAGACTTAGGGGACCTCTAAGTCACTCATGTCACACATGACATCATGTGAACATCCTCATAAGTGACTACTTACAGACATCTGAAAACATTTTCATAGGCTGCCACTCCGAAGTAGGACTGGTAGGTCACCAAAGGAGAAAGCGAATCTCAATAAAGGGACATCTCTTGCAGGGCAGTGGAGTTATTCAACTTTAATTCTAGCACTAGGGAGACAGAAGCAGAATGATATCTGAGTTTGAGGGCCAGCCTGGTCTACAGAGTGAGTTCCAGCATATTCAAGCCTACATAGAGAAACTATATCTGAAACAAAATCAAAAATGAAACAACTAAACAGACAAAAACAAATGTGTGTATTTAATATCTGTTTCTACTGTAATTAGAATGGACATGGATGCTTAAATTTTTATGAACAGAACGTTGAGATTCCTGACCCACCCAGATCTCATCTACAACAAAGACAGTGTCTTGTTTCTAATTGCATCTCTCTAAATTTGCTGATAACCTGCCTGTCCTATCCTTACCATGCATACTCGGCAGTCATTGAGGTTGAACACTTCTTTACATAACCATCAGTGACTTGGATTTTGTGGTGGTTTGAATATGTTTGTCCCAAGGAGTGACACTATTTGGAGGTGTGGCCTTGTTAGAGTAGGTGTGGCCTTGTTGGAGGAAGCTCCCTGGAAGCCAGTCTTCTTGCTGCCTTCAGAAAGAGAGGTGGAACTCTCAGATCCTTCAGACCCAAGTCTGCCTGGATGCTGCCATTCTCCTGCCTTGATGATCATGGACTGAACCTCTGAACTTATAAGAGTTCTTTGTAATGTTGTCCTTTATAAGACTTGCCTGGGTCATGGTGTCTGCTCACAGCAGTAAAATCCTAACTAAGAACAATTTCTCTGATTTTCTCCAGCACTTCTACAGAGAAAAATTGTACTTGCTGTTGTTGATTCGCTGGTTCTATATTTTTATTTAAAAAGCCCTTGAATGTCTGTTCATTCTCGTATTAGAGATAGCACATATTTTCTTCCATGACTTCTTCTTTGACTGTATCTTGGCGCGATTGCTGACTCAACAGAAATTCTTGTATTTTATACTGCCATAACCTTTGTTTCAGGATAATGCTGTCCTCAGAATGAAGTCAGAAAATACTGCTTTACATTTTACCTTATTAATTTTTTCGTTTTTACCTTGCACTTCTTGCTCTGTACATTACTTGGAGCATGCTATAATGAGAGGAGCTGATTTCCTTTTGTGGTGTGGCAAGCCAGCTCAGCTGGTGTCATTTTCAACAATCTCTTTTTCTCTGCTGACTTGTGATGCTTGTGCAATGAGATACCAGTCTTACACGCTCAGGCTTCTGTTCCTAAGCTCTCTGCTCTACCACAGTCGTCTATTTGCTTTGCACAAATGCCAGCTTGCTCTGTTTTGATTTGGTTATTTGTTTTTTCTTTGTTTATTTTCTGGTGAATCAGCGATGCATCTTTGCTGATTCATTGCCAACACACTTTGCTCTTCCTTTCTCACTTCGCCTGCTAGCTATTTAAGAACTTCTATCTGTCCATGTAAATCTTAGTTCCTCAAAACATCCTACCAGAACATAAATAATCTGAAGGTAATATTAGGAGAGAAAAGATGT
This sequence comes from Apodemus sylvaticus, assembly GCF_947179515.1. Lineage (NCBI taxonomy): Eukaryota > Metazoa > Chordata > Mammalia > Rodentia > Muridae > Apodemus > Apodemus sylvaticus. The sequence continues at coordinate 30,518,596 of NC_067473.1, read as the reverse complement.
TATCTCATACTTATTTCATAAATATCTTTATGAATTGGTAAATATAAAGATATTTATGAATTGTGAAATAGTTATTTTATAAATAAGTAGACATTTTACCTGTTTTATTCAGATTTTCTTTTAGGTTCCAATTTTTTATTTTTTTATTTTTTATTTTTTATTTCATTCGATATATTTTTTATTTACATTTCTAATGATTTCCCCTTTTCTGGTCCCCCACTCCCTGAAAGTCACATAAGCCCCCTTTCCTCCCCCTATTCTCCCACTCACCCCTTCCCACTTCCCTGTTCTGGTTTTGCCTTATACTGCTACACTGAGTCTTTCCAGAACCAGGCGCCACTCCTCCGTTCTTCTTGTAATTTGATGTGTGGATTATGTTTTGGGCATTCCAGTTTTCCAGGCTAATATCCACTTATTAGTGAGTGCATACCATGATTGATCTTTTGAGACTGGGTTACCTCACTTAGTATAATGTTCTCCAGCTCCATCCATTTGCCTAAGAATTTCATGAATTCATTGTTTCTAATGGCTGAATAGTACTCCATTGTGTATATATACCACATTTTTTGCATCCATTCTTCTGTTGAAAGATACCTGGGTTCCTCCTAGCTTCTGGCTATTATAAATAGGGCTGCTATGAACATAGTGGAGCATATATCCTTATTACATGCTGGGGAATCCTCTGGATATATGCCCAGGAGTGGTATAGCAGGATCCACACACCTATGGCCACTTGATCCTCAACAAAAGGGCTGAAAATATCCAATGGAAAAAAGATAGCCTTTTCAACAAATGGTGCTGGTTCAACTGGAGGTCAGCATGCAGAAGAATGCGAATTGATCCATCCTTGTCTCCTTGTACTAAGCTCAACTCCAAATGGATCAAGGACCTCCACATAAAGCCAGACACTCTGAAGCTAATAGAAAAGAAACTGGGGAAGACCCTTGAGGACATCGGTACAGGGACACCAATAGCGTATGCTCTAAGATCAAGAATTGACAAATGGGACCTCATAAAATTACAAAGTTTCTGTAAAGCAAAGGATGCCATCAAAAAGGACAAATCGGCAACCAACAAATTGGGAAAAGATCTTCACCAGCCCTACATCAGATAGAGGGCTAATATCCAATATATACAAAGAACTCAAGAAGTTAGACCCCAGAAAACCAAATAACCCTATTAAAAATAGGGTACAGAGTTAAACAAAGAATTCTCACCTGAAGAACTTCAGATGGCGGAGAAACATCTTAAAAAATGATCAGTTTCATTAGTCATTAGGGAAATGCAAATCAAAACAACCCTGAGATTTCACCTTACACCAGTCAGAATGGGTAAGATTAAAAACTCAGGAGATAGCAGGTGTTGGCGAGGATGTGGAGAAAGAGGAACACTTCTCCACTGCTGGTGAGGTTGCAAATTGGTACAACCACTCTGGAAATCAGTCTGGCGGTTCCTCAGAAAATTAGGCTCCAATTTTTAAATGTATGAAAGTTTCCAAAAAGTTTTGTTGCTTAAAAACTGAAGCTGGTTTTTAGGTATTATAGTTTTGATTGTTGCTGTAAATGATACCTTCTTTATGTTGATTTTCCTAACTATCGTTAGTTAAAATTTTAAACAAATTTTGAATGGAAAATTTGATAGATTCTTAATACTCCTAGTACTTTGTATGTTAAAGGCTTGGTGTCTTAATGGGTTTTTTTTTGTAGCCCTGAAATTAATAGTTGTTGGTTTCTATTTTCTCCCTCCCTCCCTAATATAATCCTTTCCTTATCCCCTTCTTCTTTTAAAATACAGTCTTGCTATATCGCACTAAGTAGTTCTGGAAACTTGGTCTCAAGCATTCACATCAAGGAACTGAGGATACAACTGTTATCATTTCTGAATCTTATTTTTTTATGTTTATATTATTATTTAGCCGGTATTCTAAGAACATATAAAAATAAAATCATAATTGTGGTGAACTGTCTTCTAAGTGTCTTTATGTGATGCAATGTTAGTTGTAAATATTTAGTTGATAAATTTTATCCTATTCAGTATATCTGACTTTATGTTGGAGTACTTGATCCATTTAGAGTTTAATTTTTATGCAGGGTGAAAACATGGGTCTATCTGAATTCTTCTACATGCATTCATCCAGTCTGATGAGCTCCATCTGTTGAAGGTGCTGTCTTTTTCCCAGTGTGGCCACAAGTACCTTTACTTGATGAGCCACCTCATCTATTTGTGTTTTTAATTTAAGGTCTTATGTGTTTCTCTAATTTTGAAAACATCTGCTTACTCTGTCCTCAGATATTTCTTTTTATCTCTTTATTTACTTCCCTTTCCCGGGAATCCTGTTCTATAGATATTTGCTCTTTATAAAGACCATAAAACTCCCATATCCTGGATCTCTTACCTTCTCTCATTTATATATTACTGTCTGCTTTCCCAAGAAAGCATCTACATGCAGCCCAAGTACCTATATACTTTCCCAAGAAAGCAAGAATTTGTCCCTTATACTGTATAGATGTTGCCCTCTTCAGTTCAAGCCTGGTCCTTTGATGTCTCGTCACTGATTAATCCTGAGAATTATCTATGTCTCTTCTGTGTTCTTCATAATTTTCCTTATTTTCTCCAGGATTTTTATTATGCTTTAAACATTTTCTATGTTCTTTTATGCACATCAACAGTGCTTTACCCAGTACCATTGTTCAGTTTGTCTTGTTTTGTGGTGCTTGGACTTCAAGGAACTACTTCCTTGACTGCCAATGTTTCTCAGTAAAATAGGTGAAAGAGAAGAAAAAAAGATACTTGTCAGTGGAGAGGGAGTGTTCCTCCAGGAAGAATGCTTTGGGTATTGTAAGTCACCCTGAATTACTCACCCTGCCATTCTCTGTTCTACCTACTGCTAGGCGCCCACATTCAACCCTCCAGCCTTTGTTAGTGGAAACACTCTTCCGTCATGAATTCCATGGAGTATGGAGGAGGAAAAAGAGAAGAAAGACAGCCTTAAGGCCTGGATTCTCACATTTGCTCTAGTGCCTTCCTCTGGTGTATTCTTTTCCATGCCTTGATCCAGGGCACAGGACAGTATCTGCTGTGGACTGCTGTGACTATTCCACTAGGACAATGCTTTCTGGTGCCCCTAAAGAATCTACAAGATTCCATCTACTTTATCTCCTATTTGATATCTTGCTTAAAGGAGATCTAAAACTAGTTCACTCTTTTGAGAAAACCAGCCAGTTACTTTATGAGAGTTCCTAAATGCACACACAGGATTGTTGACAAAATGTGCTTTAAAAAAACATGTTAATCCCCCTAGCCCCTGACTACCTGTGGTAGGCAGACAGGAAAGCTGTCTCTGGGGTCATGAGAACAGATAAGCAACACCTCCACCCACCCCCACACACACCATACACCTCCCCCAACTCCTCTACCCACCATCGAAACATCTGAAAAGGTCAGTCCTGCTGATCCTAAGCTTCAGGGTCTCCATGATACAGAGCAAGAGCAAGATTACCAGAAAGAATTCTGATGAAGATCCAGTTTTTATGGTGTCACAGAAGCCAAAGTTATCTAACCTAACCAGTGACTCATTGTGTGGAAATTTTCAAGTGAAGATGTGTGGACAGAGGGATATATTGTGGGACACATTGTGACATACTACAGCTTCCACGATGGGATGTGTTTCTATGGTGTGTGTGTGCATGTATGTGTGTATGTTTTATTTGGAAGAGAAGTTGCAAGAACAAAGGACATAAAGGACATATAGGATGGGATGGAGAGGGTTCATGATGTGGAAATCACAATGAATCAAGAAAAAGATAAAGAAAGAAAGAGAGAGAGAGAGAGAGAGAGAGAGAGAGAGAGAGAGAGAGAGAGAGAGAGAGAGAGAGAAAGAAAGAAAGAAAGAAAGAAAGAAAGAAAGAAAGAAAGAAAGAAAGAAAGAAAGAAAGAAAGAACAGTTAAGACCCAAGATTTTCTTCCAGAAAGTTCTAACTCCACAATGCCAGTAGAGGGTGTGCAAAAACTTAAGGAAGCACTTTTATGCACTTTTATTTGATGAAAAACATAGCTAGGGCTAGCCCAGCAAGATGAGTCTAACAAGTTTTGTCTCCATCCAGAAAGTAGACACACTTTCATTCAGTCTTTTTTTCTTCCTCTTCTGCCTCTTCCCTTCCCTCTGACTGCCTCTCTATCTCTCTGTCCCTCTTCCCTACCTCATGTGCGTGTGTGTGTGTGTGTGTGTGTGTGTGTGTGTGTGTGTGTGTGTATCTCCTCTCTCTTCTTTCTTTATCTCATTCCTTCCCGGTGCATATAAATAATCAGGACCTATTTGCCCATAGCATTATGAATCCACCCAGTGGGACAGAAATAAAAGAATATTTTTCATAGGAAGTTTGGTGGAAAGGCAGGGAGAAACACTTTCTACCATAGCCTAAGGATTATGTTTAGACAAGAAAGACTGATTTGACTCTGAAATAAAAATGTTGCTATGCAATTTTTCCGACAACAAAAGGTAGGCTTATAAGCAAAACACTGTGATTCTCTTTGTTCTTCTAATTATAATGTCCCCTCTGATTTCACTTAATGTGTTTCTTGCCAGAGCAAGCCAGATAATTGAATAAAGACTGCTGGCTTAGTCCCTCCAAATTACCTGTAGTCTACCTATGGGAAAGATCACCAGAAATATATGATCAATTTTTATTTTGTACTAAACAGCAATCGTGCAGGGATCTAGTTAGAAAATGTTATTTTCTTTGCATTCTGCATTTATGTAAGTCCACAAGAATAAGTGGTTTTCAATGACATCATCCTCCTTCCTTTCTTTGTAAGTCGATAATTAACTGCTGGGTACACTTTCCAAAAGAAGGATTTCACCAAATAAGGGGCTTTGTGAATGCAAATCACAAAGCAAGTAGCACTCGATGAATAGAGAAACAGACTTACCCCCGAAATGGAAGGAATATACCTAAATAAGTGTGCATTACAAATAATACTTACTAGTTATTTTTATATTTGCCTTTTCAGATCTGGCCAGAAGAGTCCAAAGAAAACCAGTTTCAACCTCTGGTTCAAAGGAAGAATTTGAAAGGAGAATGAGAGAAGCTGTTACTGCTGGCTTCTGTTCAGAGCCCCGCCCTATTCACTCCTCATCCCCACATAGACTCTTCCCTGTCCAGGGAAGACAATGAAATCATCCATCCTTAACTGATTATGTGAATCTCCCCGGGCTTAAATATGTGCTGATCTACAGGGACAGAACCAGGAAGCAAGCAGCAGATCAAGGAATTATCTGTCAAGACAGAAGAAACACTGGGGACTGTTTATGCTAATAGGAGCAGTTTTTCCTAGACTTACACAACACCAGACTCCAAAGCTCTGTGAGCATTTGGCAGAAATGATCCATAGATTTATCTTTCTTGCTTACGGTCACTGCTACCCTTATCTCCTCTTTCTGGACATAGCAACCATGCCTCCGGTTGGGTTACGCCGCTATCCTTTCTAGTTTATTCTGCTGTATTTTTATCTGAATGTACTCTCACTTTCAGACTTGAATTGTCTGCTTGTTTTACTGCTGCGTACTTTGCCAAATGGGCATCCTTTCTCCTTCTCTACACCTCCACATACATATATAGACTTGTGGCCACTGTACTAACTCCCTCAAAGGCCACTAAAGACCCCAGTGAGTGAATTGTGCTACCATGTATTGCATTGCAGTCATCTTGATGTTTCATAATGACAATACATTCTGAAATACCTTCCATTAAGAGCTAACTATGTGGTGCATATACTACTAAGCATTGTGTGTGTGTGTGTGTGTGTGTGTGTGTGTGTGTGTGTGTGTGTATCTTTGCATGTTTCCAAAATGACCACTGAATGTGAGGGCCTTTATCGATAACATTTTTAAAAATACAAAGCTGTAGCATGTAAGTAATTTCTCATCTCTCCAGAATGGAGGGAGGAGGAATTCAGCTCCAGTTCTGTTGACTTCAAGCCAATGAAGGCTCTCTCCTCCACTGACATTCCTGCTCCGCAGGTATGTCTTTGTCTCACCATAGATATGACACATTTTCTTGAACATTTTTAGGTGTAGCCTTGACTCCTCCTCCAGGTTATTTCTAGAGTTCCATCAGTCAGCTCAAATTGTACTAGAAAAATCCTTCTCCAACATATAACAAGAACACATGCTCCAGTATGTTCATAGTAGCCTTATTTATAATAGCTAGAAGCTGGAAACAGCTCAGATGTCCCTCAACAGAGGAATGGATACAGAAAATATGGTATGTTTACACAATGGAGTACTACTTAGCCATTACAAACAATGGCTTCATGAAATTCACAGGCAAATGTATAGAACTAGAAAATACCATCCGGAGTGAGGTTACCCAGTCAGAAAAGAACACACATGGTAGGTTCTCACTGATAAGTGGATATTAGTCCAAAAGTTTGAAACACCCATGGCACAACTCAGAACATATGAAGCTCAAGAAGAAGGAAGACCAAAGTGTAGATGCTTCAGTCCTACTTAGAGGGAGAAACAAAATAATCACGGGATATAGAGGGAGAGAAGGGGGAGAGAAAAAGGAGGGGCAGGATCAGGTGTGGGAGGAGATAGGGAGAATTACAGAGGCTCAAGAAATTGAATAGAGGTATGTAGGAGTGGGGGGTGGGGAATTGGGGGTAAGTACAAGACAGTCCCAGATGACAGGGAAGCACGAGCTTCCTAGGACCCAACAGGGATGACTTCAGCCAAAATACCCAACAAATGGGATATAGAACCTGTAGAGATCATGGTCAGTGGATAGGCATGGCCCCCTGTGGAGGGATGAGGCCACCTACCCATCTCAATAATTTAACCCAGAACAGTTCCTGTCTAAAGGAAATGCAAGGACAAAGAGTGTAAAAGAAATTGTAGGAAAGGCCATCCAGAGATTGCCCCATGTAGGGATCCATCCCATCTGCAGACACAAAACCCAGACATTATTGCTGATGCCAAAAAGTGCTTGCTGACAGGAGCCTGGTATAGCTATCCCCTGAGAGGCTTTACCAGAGCCCTACTAACACAGATGAGGTTGTTCCCAGCCAACCATTGGACTGAGCATGGGGACCCCAATGGAAGAGTTAGGGGAAGGACTGAAGGAGCTGAAAGGGATGACAACCCCATAGGAAGAACAACAATATGAACCAACCAGACTCCCAGATCTCCCAGGGACTAAACCACCAACCAGCTGCATATGTAGCAGAGGATTGTCTTATCTAGCATCAATGGGCACGGGTAAGGCCCTTTGTCCTGTGGAGGCTCAATGCCCCAGTGTAGGGGGATGCTAGGGTGGTGTCATGGGAGTGGGTAGGTGGGGGAGCATTCTCATAGAGGAGGTTGGGGGAATAGGGGTTTTGTGCAGGGAAAACTGGGAAGGGGGACAACATTTGGAATACAAATAAATAAAATATCCCAGAAAAAAATAAAGTGAGGGGTGGGTTAAGGTATCTCCAATAGCAGTTGGATATTAGGTCCTTTTCTTATCTTTGTCTTGTCAAAGACCCTCATAATTTGATTATTCATTTAACATAAAGCCTCCACACTCAACACAGCATATTCTTCAGTACTTCACGAGCATCTTTTAGTTATTTTCTTCTTAATTTCTGTTTTCATACAGTGTTTTTTGACTGGGGTGCCATCGTCTTTCTCCAGTCCTAATGACTTCTGTCCCCTACATAATTTTTTCCAACTTATATTCATTTAAAGATATAGACCAGTGTGTTCCTTCTTCCAGTGAGATCTGCTGATCACTAGTTTCACATAAGAAACATTTTCTGTTTTCTTATTTTAATATTGACTAAAAGCCAAGATTGTTCTAAATGCTAGAGATAACAGAATAAATGGAATTCAGACCAAGATCACATGTTGATATCTTAAAGAAGATTACGATGTCAGCAAACCGCAAATGCATGAACATAAGTTACAGGCAATAGATTTAAGTGCTATTTTAGAAAGGCATAGTTGTTTATGGTCAATTCTGTGTGGTGGGAGTTATTAGGTAAAGAAGGATTATTGAAATAGATTTAAAGCAGAAAAAGCTAGATCAGGAAAGAAAGAGCCACCATCATTGGAGAGATGCCCACAATTCAGAATGGGCAGAAATTTCCAGAGAACACAGGAAGAGAAGGGAATCAAGGCTGGTGAAGAATTCACACTCAGTGAAGTAGGGAGCCAGTTAGCATTTAAAAATAAGAACATTTCTAGTGCAGACCAAGGAAGTAGTAGGGTTATTAATATAGGACATATGATGGGCACACAGGGCAGAGACAGAAGTCAAGGGCAGAGGCACAGACTGACAATTCAAGAATAATTGGTTTGGATTTCATAATATTCATCTCTTTTAAAGTGATGGGTTGGTTAATATAGCTCCAACAGCAGTTGGATTTTAGGTATTTTTCTCGCCTTTCAAAGACCCTCATGATTTGACAATTCATTTATTTAACATAAATCCTCCACGTTCATCAGATTTCATCAAACAGACAGGGAAGGAAGGTCTTTTAGCATTCCTGAAATCAGTCTATGTAGGTCAGCAGTCTTGCTGAGTAGGGGTAGGTTTAAACTGAGGTGTGCCTGGGAAGGATGCTGAGGGCCATGTTATCCGATTCTAGATCACTTTACACATAATCACAATTGGAACTCAAAAATTACACTATAGGTACTGTGAGTTCTCATTACAGTGCACTTAGCACAGAGATATTTACAGCAGTTTCTTAACCCACTTCCTCTATTGGTACAGTTATGCTGGAAGACATGGCACACCCCTGCCTATGTGACTATGCCAAATGAACATTGCTTCACGAAGCAAGAAACTAAAGAATTAAATTCAAAGAAGAGTCAGACTTGCATTTAATAAAGCTTATGTTCTTCATAAAGAAACAGAAGTTAATATTTGTTTACATATCTTAAGGAAATGGATTCCCTCTGCTAAAGTAATAATCAAAATATACACTAGGTTGTAGAAACGAAAAGCTTTCTGTGCTGTTTATATTAATATCAGTAATGTTGGAAGATTTGTTGTAAAAGAAAGTCATGCAAGTGGATTTGAATGACAAATACTTTTCAGGAAGAGAATCTTACCACAGAGTTTGTAACATATTCAATTCGTGGGGAGGCCAGAGATCCCAGCCTTCAATGGTGTCAAGAGCTGTTAGATTGCCTAACACAGCTCCTCCAACTCTGGTAGGTGTGCTCATGTGGACTCTGTTCAGTCTAGTTTTAAAGGTCTTAAGCTTCAAAGCTTTAATCACCCTCCTTTACAAGAGTCTTCCCTACTATCATAGGAAGCATGTCCTTAAGGGAAATTTGCTGATACTTAACCCATATTTTACTTGTTATAATTTCCTATTAGTCTAATTAATACCTTTCTCTGCACCATTCCTTGTGACTCATCCTTCAGGTAGCTCCTATTCCTCTGCGGCGCTTTTGCTGTCAGATCCCTTGCACGTGGACAGTTATTCTGTGTCTCTAGTCAATCTTAATTGTTAGGAAATGTTTAAGCCTGCAGTACCAATAAATCAGCTCAACATGTAATTAGAGGCTTAACTCTGGGAAGAGAAGATACAGCCTATTTGTTAATAATATCACTTAGGTCTTCTTAAACATTCTTGCCTAAAATAACTAAGTCAAATTAGCAAGTAGCCTTAAACAAAATGTCAAAATAATGGCCTTCTAGGACATGATGATCCCAATTCCTTCACCCAAAGCAAAAGAGCTAAGAATGTGCTATAATTTCCTTCAAGTTATTCTAGAGGCTAATTGACTCTACTTCTCCAAAGCCAGTTAAAAGGTGGATTGCATTAACATTAGTAATCTGCTGGATACATCCCTTTAATCCTCCAAATCATATACATTTTACAGATGTATGGCAAACAGAGAAGTTAAGTAGTGTGCTGGTACCACACAGTAGAAAGTGACACATCAGGATATTTTTTAAATAACATAAATTTTCTGGCCCCTAAACCCTGACTCACTAGTCTCATGTGAGGTAGAATGACTGCAGCTTACTTAGCAGGCCCGAGTCTCTCCACCATGCAGCACGTGGTCACAATAGTAAGCATGCTAATGAATATATATGTAAAATAGCCACAGAATTCATATTTTTAACCTACTTCTTTATATCACCGCCCTCTCCTCCGTGTGTTTGATGTTATGGTTTGATGTTATGAGCCACACAGCCTCATATGTTTGAGAAATTGGTCCCCAGATGGTGGCATTGTTTTGAGAGGCAGTGGAATTAAGGGAGAGAAGGCTTAGCTCTAAGTGGATTGCTAGGGGGCAGGCCTAGAAGTTAAAATTTGCTTGTGGCTCTGAATTCTCCACTTCCTGGTCTACCAGGATGTGAGGAGCAGTTGTCTTGGGTTCCCTCTGCTACAGATGGAGCCGCCTCAGCAGCCATAGCTTCCTTCCATCTTGTAACAGATTATAGTCTCAGAATCAATCCTCAGGTCAAAATAAACCTCTGTCCCCTTACGTTTTTCTCTATGAAGTATGTATTCTTGAGAAAGAAAACATTAACTACTGTATATGATTAGTTTCCACACTGATTTTGGCATAACCACTTCACCTGGAACTCTAGTACAAAATGGAGGCTGGAATGACTCGATGGCTGTGACTCATCTTCACATCTTCTGGTGCATTGATTGCTGGGGGTCAAGAGAGGAGGAATAAACACAGATCTTCAAGCAGGACATAAAAGCACAGTTCCTTCTGCCTACCCCACAGCTAATCCACCCCTACCAGGGAACTACACTGCTTGTCATTGAAACAGTAGTGTGGACATCTGTTCATCTCAGCCTTGTATACAGTAACACAGAAGAAAGAAAGAGACTGTCCCTAGAGCTCTTCTGTGTTAGGTTGAAGTGTAGACTCAGGGAGAATGTGCTGTTTCTCCTGTTGTACCTACTCCCTTAGCTCTTAAAATCAGACTTTGGAACATGTAACTGTGAGGCACTAAGTCCATGTCTCCCGTAGCAAAGTATGGAGGGGTTTAAGCAGATCTATTAGAAAAATCCAGCACTTGCCTGAAATCCAGGGAACCAGATGATTCTAGGGTCTATACTAGTGAAGCCACTTTTCTTATTAAACCACTGCCAGAAGTAATTTTCTGGGAAAAGATACAGTAGGGATAATTTTGTATTAACTATAAACTAATAATGAAAAACAGTGGAGCTGTGTCGTATGTGGGTGTTAATTTATAAAGCAAAAGGACATGTCATCAAAAGTAGTCATTGAAGTAGATTTGAGGGACTGTCTATTTCACACTGAGGATAAACAGCACTAGTATAGACTTTGGATGATATTTCAATTTCTTTAATATCATCTTAAGATGAAGTAGTAGGCTTACATATAGAAATCTTGCTCTGTGAAAAACAAATATCTTTAAATACAAGTGATGCACATGGTATGGTAAAAATGAAAAACAAAAATCTCTGGAATTCTGAGAGGCACAGATGTACAGTCATTACTTCCTAGATAATGCAGTTAGTGACTATTTGTACAGAACTCACATTGTAGTAGATATAAATGATGTAGATATGATGACATATATAGGAAGATGTGTACAGCTTATGAGCAAATATTATGGTACTTTATATAGGGGACCTAGGCATTTTCACGTTTTAATATACTGGCAAATTTTGAAATTATTGCCACACAGATAACAAGAGACAGCAGTATAAATCTTTGCTTGAAATATACATAGTTGTCTTCTCTTACATTAAATATACACATGTAGGACCTCCCTATATGTTGTGTAGGCTCACATTATTATAGATCCTCAGGCTATCATGTTTACCTATTGTGGTGATTGTAGTTTTAATGACATTTTTATCGATATACTTAAAGTAGGGGGTGGGGAACCTGTTACATAGGGCCTGGGAGATCTAGAATTACAACCAAGCATTATAGGAAATTGTAAATTTTTTTTCTCATGATCATGGTGTGGCATGCTAATAATTTTTGGATCAGCACAAAAACTGTGTCTATTTATCATGATAAGACTGGCATTGATTTGAAGTCAATTTTTTTCTCATAAGACATTTGTTAGATATTTACAAGATTAAGATTAATTATCACAAGCCAGTAAGATGGCTCAGCAGGCATGGTGCTTGCTACCAATCCTAACAATGTAATTTGATCTCCAGGGCATGATAGAAAGAACTGATTCCTGCAATTTGTTCTCATTTCACCACAATTATGTACTATGGAAGTCACATGCCCATGCATGCGTGCATAAACACACACACACACACACACACACACACACACACACACATACACACACACAAACATAAATTAATACAATTTTTAAGATATCGTCACTTTTATAAAACTACCATGTGTCCTTGTAATTTCAGTCTTGAACTGCTTACTTAAAAGTTTGGATGGAGTAGAAGGAAGAGGGACAAAGACCATGTCCCATGTGTGTTTGGGAACTTGGTTAAATTCTTTCATATATTATTTACACCTAAGGTCTGTGCTACATACTCTTAGTTTATTGATGAGATAACCCTAAGATTATTCTAAAGGCCAGGTGCCTAAACTCAGAATCAAATGTAAGTCCCTGATCCCAAAGTTTATCCTCACAGGGATGCAAAGTGGGGAAAACGCCCAGAGAGATTGCAACATGCTTTTCAAAATCAAATACAATAAGCAAGAACTGATAAAATCAATTTCTTGCATACGAACTGTACCCAAAATGAACTTTAAAACTCACTAAACCTGTCTATTATGTAATCCTTATTCCTAATGCTTCTAAATATGCAATGTCATCTTTAATGTATCATTAAGAGCTGAAGGGTTCATAGGTAGTTCTAATGGTACTACTACTTGGATAAATAATGCTTAAAATTAAACTTAACACTCATTTAAAAGAAATGGCATGCTTTATAATTAATTACAATTTCCAAAGAGTACTTGACTTTATAAACATGTTGACAGTATCCTTGATATAATGGGATAAAATAGTTACTTTACTCCATAGTCTTTCTCCATAAATACATGAGAAAAACACTAGAAAAGTCTCAATTTGGGACATGCTATAAAATTCTACATGCTACAAAATATAGTGTATGTAATATAACTATAAATTAAAGGTGTTCTTGTATACCCAATATATACCTAGGAAGTCTAAAGCATTGTCATAGTTGTGAGGAACCTTAGGACATGTGATCATGGATTGATTGTAATGTGTTCTCCTGGGTGGGATCTTGGGCGAAATAAAAGGAGACATTGGCTAAAACCTAAGGAGATATAAATGAGGCACCAATTAAGAATGGTGTGTCAACACTGTCTCCTTCCTACAGAAGGCTAAGAGGGAGACAGATGAGAACCACTTTGCTAGCTACATAATTCCTTTTGAAAAAAATCAAATTTGAATATATTCTTTACAGGGATGCTAATTAAGATAACAAATAGAAGGGCACATGAGAGTTTGCTCTTAATAAATTCCTTAAAATTTGTATTCTTCTTCTCCTGATCTGGTGATTCTTGAAAAAGCCTGAAGAACAGAGTCACAAGGCCATTCTTTTCTTCTTCACAGAAAATGTGTTTTCTTCAAGAAAAAAAAATGCATTAGTAAGTAAGTTAGCCTTTTCCCATCTTGATATTAGATTTAGAGATTGGGAAACAGCCTAATCTCTAACTTCTTTAGCTTTGTTTTTAATCAGAGATATTTAAAATTCATCCAAAAGTAAAATTAATTATAGGTATAGTATATTGGTTTAAAAGAAAACCTGATTGGTGGGTGAACACTGGATAGGCAAATCTAATCTTATTGAAAAATTAACATTTTTACTAAAAGTGTTCCTGAAATTGGGGGGAAAAGAATCATTTGTAAATTTGTAAAATAGATCAAATCATCTCTTGGAGTAGGCTTCTTACATTTAATGAGCTAATAGTACATGAAAAAAATTATAGTCGATCTAGCTTACTAATAACACAGCTTTTAAAATAATGCTCAAACACTGGCCAGATTTGATTAGCTTCTGAGTAACGGGGACAATATGCTATGATTTTATGCTTTTTAAAATTTTCTTACACATGAGCACACACACCAAAACTTGCTGACACAAGCTGAGGGCAGACCTGCACAGACAGTCCACACCCAGGCTTCTGCAGTGTTCTCAAAATCCAGGACACAGTGTGACCCAAATGTGCAATTCTATGTTTGATGAATCAGCCCCTCCATGAAAGAAGCATATCCTTGACAACCTGCCTATGATGTTCCAAGGCAAAGGTAGTGATTGCTTAGGAAGAAGACATCCAGGTCACCACATGTACAGACTAGATCTACCCAGGAAGTGGAGGGGGGGTTCATTAGGGGTTTTTTTGTTTATTTGTGTGTTTGGTTGGTTGGTTGTTTTTTGTTTCTGTTGATCTTTTCTCTGGGACCAGAATTAAAATAAGCCAACTTCTCTAATACCTAAGAGTGCACATTTTTGTTTAATCATAAGATTTTAGGTGCTGGGTTTTTGTATATCTAGGCTCTACCCTTAAGCAACATTTTGGGGTCCTCCATATTAGCACACAAGTTATTCCATCTCCTTAAGTAATGTGATGTACAATGAGTTATTCAAGTCAGGAACAATCTTATGTGCAAAACTATCTCATATGTAATCAGAGGGACCACAACATAACAAGCTTGACTATAGGCTCTCAAAGGAGATGCAATTGTGCCTACACCAGGAACTAGGTTGACAGAGTGAAGTACGGCCATCACTTGTGTTCTGTTAGCTTATGGGTTTTTTGCTATTGGTTCTTACTTTAAGAAAACCATCTATGGAAACAACGGTAAGACAGGCATGCTATATAAAAGAACATAATAGGTCCACTCTCTTACCCGAGGTATTAGCTAAGTGTCTTTCTTCTCTCAGGTGTGTCCCAAAAACTCATGGTGACAAAACCCTGACTCATGGTAGATACTCAGAAGAATTGTATGAGGAATAAATCCAATGGACTTTACTCGTGACTTCAAATGCTTTATAACTTGGGGTTGTAGATCAGGTTCCACTTTCTTCATTTATCTTCTATTTTATACTGCTGTACTGCTTCTACCCCAGAATTCCACCCCATGTTCCTCTCTACAATGGGCTGTGAGTAGACCAGAGCTATAGTCCCAATGCTTTCTTGTTACCTGTAGAGACAGCACAGCATTTCTTGTTTAGAAGTTTTGTACCCTAAGAATAGTGACACCGAATAAGATGGTAATAACTATAGGGAAGTTTTTAAAAAGCTTAAAAAATCTATGTAAAATTCTCTCAGGTGCAGTCTCTAGCCTGCAGTTGGAGGATGACACCCTTTGGTTTTTATTTCTTGTTTATAAATGTGAAGGTCAGATTGAACAATAAGGGAAAAGTGATCAGTATGCTATTTGTGGACAATGTTTCAGTTTGGGTAAGTATCAGGAGTATACTAGCAAATTTGGTTGGCATTTTCCCAGCACAGGAACCAGCCCTGTAGACTATATCACTGGGATGCTAATGCCTCTCCTAAGCATTGCTAAAGAGTGACTCAATATGCTGAAAAAGAAGAATAAATGACTTATTTCTTCTCCTCCTCTTTCTGTCATTCTGCTGACAAAAGTCACCAGAATTCACTCAGTATACACGCCTCTGAAATACATATATAAGAGCTCTGAGGCTTGCTTTGTGATGTCACTATCAGCACCTTAATCAGCAATGTTGCTGGCACTCAGCATTCACCTGTATGTCCTTCCTCACCTATTCCTCAGAGTAAAAGCTCATGCAGTGTTTGCACCTACATTTGCTCTGCAAAATCAGAATAGTCGACTGGTTACAATCCCAAGGCTATCTAAAAAGATCAGTTTTGTCCTCTCTCCAGCTACCAGCTTCACAAACAATCTCAGGAAACCAATAGGCACGAGTGGAAATAAAGAAACGGACAAGGTCTTAAAATCGAGATGGCTTTCTTGTAACTCTTCTTATAATCGTGGGGACCTCAGGGTTATATCTATCCAGAAGCCTAAATTTTCCCGTCACAAGTCTGGACGCCTTTAGTTTGTGGACATAACAAAAGCCCTTACCTTACAATTCACGTTTTTGTGGATGTCATATGCATCCACACATTAAAATGTTTATTTTTTAATCTTTATTACAAGCATCTTATAACAGTTCAATAATGTCTCTGTTGTTTTATATTCTGTTTACCTGACTTCCTCAGGAAAGGAAGTATTCATGTATATAATTTAATAATTGCTGTGAGTTGCACTTGGCAGGTCTTGTCTTTTTTTTTAAACACTGTTTAAAACTTATTTTCCAGAATTTTTCTTATATCAAGTCTGTCTATTAAATAATTACAAGAATATTTGAGGATAATTTTCCATGTTACCAGTTTGTATTTCTAGCATAAGTAAGATAAGTTACATCAGTGCAGGCAAGAATAAGATATTATTATTAAACCAAAGAGAAGCATCATTTAGGATAAACACACCTTTGTCTAGTCTTCTATAAATGTAAATAGAGAACTAATACTGAATGTCATAATGTTAAGATCTTAATACTTTGTATAATTTACGTTATAAATGGCAGAGTGGAATTGTTCAAGCTGATTTATGGTCATTCATTACTAACCTGGAGTTTTAATTCAGAAGACATTTATTCTGTTCTAATTACAGTGATTAAAAAGATTTTCTAGAGCAGGCAACCATGTGGAGAAGAAAAGTAGCATAATTTATATTAATTAACTATTAATTAATACAGCTATAAAACATTCTAGCCTAAAGTTTAAATGGATCTTATAATCAACAAATAATGCTAGGACAACTTGATATCCATATGAAAATGAATGTGACTGGACTCTTATTTCACACCATGAATAGAGTTACATTTCCTTACTCGAAAACATCAGTATAAACCTCATCACTTTAGATTACACAATGATTTTTAAATGGGATCCATTGCATACTTACTAAAAGAAAAAAATTAGACAGTTGCATTTCATCAATCTTAATTTTTTTTTTTTGCTACAAAGGATACTGTCGTATAGGTAAGGGATAACTCTCAGAATGAATGAAATTATTTATAAATTATGTCACATAAGGAACTTATATACAGAATATATGATAATCTCATTGTCCATGTGTAGTGGCACATGCCTTTGATCTCTATATATACACATAAACATAAACATAACAAACATAACATAAACATAAACATCATATATATACATCATATACATATACATCATTTACATATACATCATATACATATACGTATACGTATATGAATACATATACACATACACATACACATATACACATACATATACACATACATATACATATACATATACACATACATATACACATACATATACATATATATTGATCGCATATATATGTCTTCTGAGCCTGTGAGCAAATGAAGAAGATACATAGCATCATTAGTCACTAGGGAAAATGCAGATCAGAGCCAAAGTGAAACAACTCTTCACCCACTAGTATGACCATTTAAAAAAATGGCAATTGCTAAGCCACAGCAAACCTGTGGAAAAAATGAAATCCTCATACATTTCTGATAACCATATTAAAACGACGTAGCCTTTTAAAACAATTCAGCAGGTCTTTCAAAGGTGTAAACATATTACTGTAAAAGTGATGGCTCCGTGCTTGCCATAAGTAAGAAGTATCTCCCACAGGTTCCAGTATCTGAACATTTGGTCCAATGGTGGTCATGCTGCTTGGGAAGGTTTCAGAGTGTGGCCTTACTAGATAAAGTACATCACTGAGGGTGGGAATTGTGGCTATTTATGTTTGCTTTACTTCCAGTTCCATCTCTCTGCTTTATGCTCCTAATAAAAGACATGCACTCTCCATTTCCTGCTCTAGCCATTGGCTGCCATGACTCCCCAACATGACTGACTCATCCCACCAGAACCACAAACCAAAATAAACTACCTTAAATTGCCTTTGGTAATGACATTTTATCACAGTAACAGAAATGTAAATAACACACTACGTTTTCGCATAGTTACATCCCAAGAGCAAAAAAAACCATATAGTCAAAGTATAGACATTGCCCCAAAATGTCCATAAACTGAAGAATCAACAAAATGTAATGTACCTATGTAATTATGTAGGTAAATATTTGGCCATAAAATGGAAAAAAGACATTGATATATACTTTAACATAGACAAACTCTGAAACCATGTTGGGTAAAGAAGTTAAATGCAAAAGACATGTCATAGATTACGTATTGGAGGTCTCTGTGTAGTAACAGAAATATTTTAGAATTTCTGACAGTCATTGCAAAAATTACAAATATAGCGAACATCATGAGTTGTACACTTTGAAATGGAGACTTTGGTGCTATTAAGTCAGATATTTGAGTTATCTGTACTTTAAGGAAAACATTACTACCATTAGGAAGAGCTGCTGACTTTCTTAAGAAGGAGGTGGCATGGGGTGGTGATCTGCTCAGTGCTTCTCAATCCCTGGTCTGCAACTTGGCAGCAACAGCCTTACGCAGAAGCAAGTTTGGAGATGTACATTCTCAGGTTACACCCAGCTCCTGAGTCAGAGCCCCGGGGCTGGGCTCAGTGGTGCTTTAGCAAGGGCTCCAGGTGCTCACTCAGCTTTGAGAGCCAGTGGTTCAGTGACAGTTTTTCAAACATAATTGGTCTTCCCCTCACTACATGTACAGCCTTTGGCAAATTTCTTGACCTTTCTATGTCTTAAATTATTCATCTGGAAAAATAGTTCCTTGCGGGGTTATCATGAGGATCAAATGTTTTAACACAGGGGGTGTGTTTGAAAAGGGCCAGCCGTTTAATGAGTAGTTACCTATGGTACCACTTATGCATCGGTACTAAGCTTATCCGGGGCACGAACACAGATACTCTAGCATAGCACAAAATGAGTCACATACACACACTTGTATTTTCTTGTAGTCACAGTTTAAGAAAGTTTTAAAAAAAAAAACAGAACGAATTTAAATACAATTTGTTCAACCCAGTGTATCAAAAGTATCATTTCAACACATTATCAATACAGATTTTTGAAATGTTTATACTCCGTTTTTTCCTATTAAATCTTCAATCAGTCAAAGTGCAGTGTATTTTGGGGTGTGTCTCTGTTTGGAATCATCAAATTTCATTTGCTCACTCTCTATTCCCATATAACTGTGGCTGTCCTATAAAACAGCAGAAGTTTGATTCAAACCTGTGTTGGTTTCCACTTCTGTAATTCTTCAATATTCAGAGATGTTGGCTATGACTAAGAAATTGGCCAGAGGGAGCCTGTCATGAGTTGTTTCCTGACCATCTTGACAGGTGATACTGGGTTGTGGATAAACCTGAATTGACCCACCTCCTTAGTATATATTGCTTTACAAGGAAAAGCCAGTAATCTGTCTGAAAAGAATGTTAATGAAGTCACACATTACACCCCAGGCTGTCATGTGTTGCTTGCTGTTGTATTTGCAGAGTCTAATGGATTCTGTCTAGAACACAGCAGACACTCAAACTTTTTTCAGTTAATTAATGAACACTAACAGTGATCTTTCTACCTTATTCAATAGTTTCCTTTTAAACGTTGGGAAAAAAAACCTAACATCTCTTTTACTATTACGCCTCACAATCAAATTTATTTTATTTTCTAAATTGATTATTTTTAAGTTCCCAGCGACCTTTAAATAGCTGCCAAAGCCTCAGTAAAAACATGTTTACAAAGTTAAGAAAGCCATAATAGAATTGCCAATATTTTGGAATTTTATTACAACAAACATATATTCAATGTATGCACAAACATTAAGGATTACATGCAAATTTAGATACTTCTTATTGTCATTCAAAGAAAGAAGCAAATATTCTGAGTTTTAATACTTATGATTCTTCCACCATTGTAAACAGCAGCAACTATAGGACATGTCGATATGCTAGCAACCCATGATGCTGGGTCACATTGTTAAACACCTCCCCTTGAACACGCTGACTGGACACGTAGTAGCAACACGTGAGTTCAGGGTGGATGACACCTCATAGTTCATGACTTAAGAATCAATATAATTCCTAAGCTTTTTATATTTTCAAAGCAAAAAGTTTTGGGAAAGTTACTGAGAGGAAAAGACGAGGTCTTTGTCATAGCCAGAAAGTACCTCTGACTTCAGGTCTTAATGTTCTCCCCACAATGGCCTCATTCTTGTTCCTCAAACACAGCAGGTTTGAGGGGTCTCCTTTCTTGGACTGTTCTTCCTTTAAAATGTCTTTGGCAGTCTCTGCATTTCCTTCTAGACTTGCGCAGGCCCTCTCCCTATCTACGAGTCCTGGTCTCCACAGTTACACACTCCAGCCTCCTTTCCTCCTCTTGCTAATCCTGCCCTATGTTAGCATTGCTGCCTCCTAACTGAAGATAATGTTGATGGTTTACCGTTCCTCACACCAAAATGTAAACTCTAAAGGGTGAGTCTCTTGTCTGTTTTCTTCACTCAGTCCTAGAGTAGTGGCTGACAGACGGCAGACACCCAACCAACCTTGCACAAAGAATGAATAAATTAATTCGTGAATAAAGGAGGTTGTGAATCTAGGTTTCTCTCCTCTGTCACTATTCACCCTGCTATGGTCTTTTAATCAGGTAAATTTTGCAAGCTAGTGAAACTCTCCCAACCTGTTGGGCTTGCTCAGTTAGGGATCCTGTCTTTTGGAATTTATTCTTCTGGGCAGACTGCCAAGGCCTAAATTTGTCATCTCTAGTGTATGATGCAAGGATTAGGGATTTTTTTTTTTAATTTTTTTATGTTTTTTATTTTTAGGGGCATGTTTCAATTTTGGCTGACTTTATTGTTTTGTCTGAGGTTTTATTCTTGTGTTGAGTTCTATTTGTCCGGGTTGATCAAGCAATTTAGCAACTATTCTTCACAGAACTATGGAATAGTAGAAATTAGAGCTGGAAAAGACCTCACCGTTGATCCGGGCTTCCCCTCTTGACATTAAGTCTTGTGCCTCACAATACAATGGCTTTGTTCAGCGAGGTTTCAAATATCTTCAGAGATTCCTTTGGGCACCCACTCAACAAATCTAATACTCCTGACAATTAACAAAAATTCTCGATTTGTTGTCTAAACTTTTTTTCTTTTCCCCTTACTGCTCCAATAAATAGTTCAAGGTAGCAAGCTTCTTTCTCTTTCAGCATTTTATACCTTTCAAAGAGGTGTAGACTTATACTTCTGTTCTTTCAGCTTTTTAACCAAACCATGTATGCAGTCTTCGTGTAATATTCTGCCCTTCTCTTTGTTTAAATGTGCTTTTCCTATTGAATTTCTTCCATGTCTTCACCTTGATTTGCTGTCTGTGTAATTCCACTAGTCACCCACTGAACAAATATAACACAACGCTGTTCTTCTGAAACCTTAAGACCAAAGCACGGGCATCTACCTTATGAAACGGCGAGTCTATTTAGTTTACTGCAAAATCAACCTGGTGTGCTTTAATTTTTTTTTCATGAGAATCAAAAAGTGAGTTTTGTGCCTTGCTGCTCACTTAACTCTAGTGTTCCAATGGTAAGTGTGTAATATCACTCGTTCCGTTGGCTCCTTCGTCTCTGCATCTGCAACAGGAGAGGAGGGGAGCTTCCTCAGTCTTGTGGAAATAAATATAAGAGTCTACGGCTAGAAAGAGATCTTTCAGGGGTAAAAGCACCCCACTTCCCAGCATTCAGAGTGCCACACGATAAATCTCAGTACTATAAAGTTCAAATGACACCCCTTCTTTTCTGGCTAATAGTAATTTATGTTAAATTAGAGTCTCTATTTGTAGCAAAGGGTAAAATTTAAAACTTTTCAAATGCCATGAACCTATGTTTAGAAAATACAGAACCGCAGCGTCAGATGCATGTGTTGTCAGACTGCTTTAAAGGAATCTAAATATTCATGGCAGCTTCCTGTCACAGTCTAGGACAGGCACATTTTTGAAAAACCCTATCGGAGATAATTTCATTCTTTACCTTTAGATTGAAATACCTTTGAAGCGAAATCTTTCTCTTCCATTAGACTTGTATTTCCACTGTGTTCTATCTACTTCAATAAGGTTAACTTAAAAACCAGAACACTCAAAAAGATGTACGCATTGACCCCTATAATAACATACCTGAGCTTGTGAAAAAAAAAGAAAGAAAAACAAACTAAGAGCTGAACACACAATCAATTGATAATTTCTCCCCAAACCTTGGCTACCTGTTTCTGATGTATTTGTGGGTCAATTCATAATTTTTCACATAGAATGGAATCAGAATACAAACATTTATAACTTAAAATTATTTACTCATAATTGTATCTATTTATGAGATAGCACGTGATAATTCAATGCCAAAATACTTTAAAGGCAGCTAAAAATCACCATAATTTTGTAGACTATCCACCCAGCCAAGTTACAGAATAATCACTTCTTCAAAGAGATCCTAACAGCTCCATTTCTCAAACTATTAGAAGTCCAATAATCCAACACCAGGACCAGGCTACAGCAAGAAGAAACCCACAATCCAAAAGAAGCAAAAAAGCAAATCTGACAGCTCAGGATTTACTCAACCCCCACCCCCCCACCCTGGCACCATGCCAGCAACCTGTGCTTTCTGGATTTGGGGACCTAGATTATATGTCAGCAGTAACTGTGAGAATTATTCTGGAAACTGGGTATGGTTATGAGATGCCATGTGTTCACAGGCAGTATCTTTTTACAGGTTGAGTAGAAGCAAAACTTCAAGTTTTAGTACTTGTTTGAAATAAGTTTTTCTTCTTTTTAGTGGGCTTTAATTATTTGAAGAGTGAATTAAATAACATATAGTGAAATTTCATTTTTCCAGGCAATTAAATAAAGTTTATGGGAAAACATGACATGTGGGAGGAAAATTAAATACAGTACGCTGAAAAAAAAAGTGAGGCATAAGCTATATGTTGGATTTTTATGATCTACAAATCTAGGCCAAGGAAAAGAAAAATTGAAATTCGAATACTTAAGAGGAGCTTGTTTTCAAAAACAGTAAAAATAAGTTTCACATGGTATGGGAACAGGGATAAAATCTGACTTACCATCAAGGTACAAGGGGACCTAAGTAAGCAAAGGCAGGTTGAGTGAGATGTGGGCAGAGGAAAACTTTAAAAGCAGAAGATTTCACATTGTTTACATAAGGATTTATACAAAAGCAAGAAAACAGATATCCATATATCATTAGCAGATAAAGCATATAGAAGCAATATATCACATAAACCTTTATTCGAATGATTTTTCCAAAAGCGAGTAACACTGGCCAGCTTCACTTCTGACTTAATCACTGACAAATTCAATAATGGGAATAGGTCATTAGCTCCTAAAGCTAATTATTTTGTTTTTGTAAGAACCTTGCAATATACCAGATGTTTCATTAATTTTCTTTCTACTATTTAAAATGATTTATAAAGTTAAAATGCTCAAATTTTCTCTTGAGATGTTAAAATGTAAGTGTTAAGAACCGTTAACAAACAGAATTTACAGTTCAGTTAACAGTCACTGAATGTGAAAAGACTTCTTAAAATGCTTCTCTTCAGAGCCATTTTGGTTCCCATAGAAACCAATGTGCGATCCTGCAAAACAAGGTAAGTTCTAAAATAATCACCATTATAAATACCCATTATATAAATGTAAATACAGGCAATTGAAATGATTTAGATGATTTTGAAATTGCATATCATTTCCCAAACCATAATGATTCCTTCAGAGTGGTTCTTGTCTGTCATATAAATACAGCATTTACAAAATTTTTAAAATTCTTATGATTTGCTTCTGAGACCATAATCGCCTTTTCAAACAAGTCTTGGGCATGCAAATATCTATTTTTGAACATGTATTTTGGTGTAAGATGGGCCTTTGGGTCTGTGCTTTCACTTCATGATAGATTACGTACTTCTCATTATTAGCTTTTGGGTTTATATCATATTTTCTTTATTCATTGTTAATTACAACAAAGGTCAGATATTGTAAAATTATAATTTTTCTACCTTATGTATCTAGATATTTTGTTTTGTTGTGACAAAAAGACATTCCCCCACCCACCAAGAATATCTTTTTACTTGGTTTTAATTCTTTTCAAGGCCCAGAATTAATTATTTGGATATCAAATATCCAAAATCATTTGGATATTTGTAATATTGATTCAGTTGTAATATTGATTCAGTAAGTTGAATTACACACACACACACACAAAGAAAGAGAGAGAGAGAGAGAGAGAGAGAGAGAGAGAGAGGCATGTGCATGCATGCACATCGATCCATGTGAAGATTTTATTTATAAATGTAAGACCTGTCACATGAACTGCCTAGAAAGAAACATGGAGGAGATGTATGCCACTGGTCTACTCAGTGGCTCCTGGATTATGACTCTAAACTATAAACAAGAAAAGCAAAAACAGACAAGCAGGACATAAGATTCAAAAGTTGCTAAACTTGTGCAAAGTCATGAAACTAACCAATGCAATAAAAAGACAGCACAGCAAACTGGAGAAAACATTTTCCTGCCAAACATCTGATAAGAGTTGGTATCGCTTTACAGAAATGAAAGTTTCTAACATTACGTGGTAAAACCCGGAACAGCCCACTTAAAATATAAACAAATGTCTTCTCCAAAGAAGACATAAAAATGGGCAACATGAATAGTGTCTCACCATTACCGATCATCAAGAAAACAACAACAAAAAACCCACAATGAAATAGTACATCATGCCTTTTACAATGGCTACTAGCCAAAAGCACAGACAGCAAATGCTCATGAAGATGTGAAGAAACGAGAGCTTTGTACACTATGATGCGAGTGAGGAAGGAAACAATGCCCGTGAAGCACATAGTGGATACGTCTCTGAAAAATTAAAGCTAGAACTACACTTGTCCCTACTGCTCTATTGCTGACTCCACATGCAAAAGAGTCAAAAGGAGGAGCTGGATGAGATAGCTGCACTCCCATGTTTACTGTGGAATAATTCTTAATAGTCACAACATAGAAATAAACTTAATAGTCATCAAGCGATGGATTTTAGAATGTGGTATACAGCAGAATTAGATCTTAAGACAAATGAAATCTTGCTGTGTGTAATGCATGCTTCTTAAAAGGTTTGTGAGGAGGACATTATTCTAAGTGACAGGAGCCTGCTACAGATGTAAAGATACTGTCGGATTCAACCTAGATAGAGTGTGTTATTCAGATCTTTGTATAATTGAGAAATTCAATTAAAAGGAGAAAATTAACTTAATATTGGGAGAAAATTTTATTTGGGGTTACGATTCTAATTATTTTAGTCAATGGCTGGTTGGCTTCTGTATTTTGGGGGCTTCTGGTGAGGCAGATCAGTGTGTGTGGGGGGGGGGGGGCAAGTAGAACAAAGCTGCTTCCCTACATTCTCTTCAAGGACACGTCCCCAAAGCCTAACTTCTTGGACTAGATTCCAAGATTTCATTACCTCACCACAGTGACATAGGGTGTTGAGAAAACCTTTAGAGTATGGGTCCCTAGAGACCTTGAAGATCTGAAACATGAAATGTTGTGTCCTTAAAAGGTGATCATAGAAACTGGAAATGCAACGTGGGTGCCAGAGTCAGTGGTGCTAGAGTGTTGCAAGCAGACCCTGGATACCTGAAGCTGACCCTCAACTCTACTCGGGAATTTTTTAAATTTTATTTTTATTTCTTGTAAGAAGACAACATAAGCTCTAACCTCTTAAATTCTTTGCATTTTAGCCAGATGGTGGTGGCACACACCTTTAATCCCAGCACTTGAGAAGCAGAGGCAGGCAGATCTAAGAGGTCAAGGCCAGCCTGGTCTACAATGTGAGTTCCAGGACAACCATGGCTATGCAGAGAAACTCTGTCCTGAAAACACAAAAAGAAAACAAAACAAACAAGAGGGGGTTTGGTCCCTTAATTTTAAAAACATAATTCTTTGAAATTTTTATTATATAACTAGTAATTTCTAGAGATTTGCTGTATAACAGAATATCAAGAGTGTTGGACTTGGTGGCTCATACCTTTAATCCCAGCACTTAGGAGGCAAGGCAGGTGGAGCCCTGAGAATTGCAGTACAGTCTAGTCTACATAGTGAGTTCCCAGCCAAATAGGGTTACATCATAGTAAGACCCCGCTAAACAAACACCTTCCTCTCTCTCTCTCTCTCTCTCTCTCTCTCTCTCTCTCTCTCTCTCTCTCTCTCTCTCTCTCTCTCTCTCTCGTTTTTCAAGATAGGGTTTCTCTGTGTAGCCCTAACTGTCCTGGAACTCACTCTGTAGACCAGGCTGGCCTCAAACTCAGAAATCTGCCTGCCTCTGCCTTCCCAATGCTGGGATTAAAGGCGTGCGCCACCACTGCCCAGCTCACACCTTCCTCTCTTAAGAGAGCTGCTTGTGCTTTCAAATGCCATTACTGGTTTATCAATTAAAAAAAAAAAAACTCAGCCATAGAACTAAGATGTCCCTGGTCACAAGATGTGGAGACAATGGTTCAGTCCTAAGAGGAAGCTTCCTCCCTGCTGGCTGCTTTCATGGGACTGGAATGTGCTATGCAAAATGTTGGGTGGAGGAAGTCAGTTGGCAGGCGTGCCTCGCTGTAAATGCTGTGAACTTCGGTAAGGAACAGTGTGATAAGGTACGACCTGGGGTTTAAGAGTGGCACCAATGTCGTGGAGGTAACCAATTTACTTCAGAATGGATTAAAATCTGATCACAGGAGAAAACACATATCAGACATTGCCAGTCTAGCCAAGAACCCTAAGCTGGGACAGAAAGTCCCTGGCCAAAGAAACTGGTTAAGTTGTCATCCACAAAGGGGACATCTATGTCACACCTTCTCCCCAAGGTCCAGACACTCTCACAGAAGAGATGGACAAACTGTAAGAGCCAGTGGTCACAGAGTACTAGAGCCAAGCAGTGTCTTCTGAATGTGACAGGGTTGCTGTACTTACCGAACTCATAATAGTTGTGTTTGACTGCACAAGACCCTCCTGAGAACCAGTCCCCATTGGCATCAGCTGGAGGGGAAGCATTTCTAACTGAGAAACTATGGGCAATTGATGGGTCCCAGGTCAGGGAGAGTCAGTTTTCTTTGAAAGTTTGGCTTCTTCATAATCCACAGCGGATGGCCCTACATCCAGGAGAATTCAGACAGTGTGAACTGAGGGTGATGAGTTGTTAAAATGAAAAGGAGGACACAAAGTTGGGGAGATGAAGTGGAATCATTTTTGAGGAGTCAGGAATATGACTTGGAAATGATCAAATGATCAAAATACATTGTATAAAATTCTCAAAATATTAATAATATTTTTTAAATTTACGATGTAACCCTCCCAAATATAAAACATTTTGTAGGGTAGATCTCATGTTGTCTTGTTGCCATAATAGGAATAAAATCCCAGTAGACTTTAGAGTAAGCTTCAAGTATGCAGAGTCCACTCCACTAGGGAAGAGTCTGTATTTATTAAGGCATTCAGGCTCTAATTCAGGATGAGTTAATCTTAAAGATCTAGAAAGAATGAACATTGGACCAGGGAACTGTGTGTGTAATGATTAGTTTTAATTGTCAATTTGACACAATATAGAATCAACGGGAAAGAATGTCTCAATGAGAGGCAATTATTATTGGGTTATTCTATGGTCATATCTATAAGTCAATGTCTTGATTACATTAATTGGGATGGAAAGGCCTGCCCACTATGGGCACACGTTCATTCTCTGTTCTTGACCATGGATGTGAAATAGGCTTCAAGTTTCTTCCTTGACATTCCTGCAATGATGGAGTATAACCTAGAATTACAAGCCAAATGAAGCTTTTCTCCTCTGCACTGCTTTTTTTTTTTTTGCCAGAGTATTTTATTATAGCAATTGAGATGAAATTAGGATAGACTGTTTGTATAAAATACAGTATTTCCTACAAAAGATGTTCCACTTTCTACTTTCTGATATATCTTTTTAAAAAACAGACCTTATGCATATTTATATCCATAAATCACATATGACTTGTTCAAACTTTTTCTCCATTTTTTTTAAATTCCCTCGCACCAGGTAGTGAGCCATTGGGGATATATTTCTAGCCCTCTGTTTACTTTTAATTTAGGGACACAGTTTCACTAAGTTGTCTAGGCTCATTTTAAACTCATATTGTACCCAAGAATTCCTTCTGCCCCAACCTCCTGAGTTGTAGAGATTACAGACCTGCTTCAATTTTCTTCTTATCTAATAGTTATACTCACATCTATAACTATGCATGTCATATGTATAGTCTTAATTGTGGTGCTGCAAATAAATTATACTAAAGAGAAATCAAGTACCTCTTCTAAGACCCGTTTAGACACAATAGAGCATAGGTTTGTTTATAAGCTCGTCAAATACACGTTGCTGTGCAGTTAATTTAGACACCAACTTTTCTCTCATCTGTCATAGTCCTGTTTTATCCATGTGTCACAACAATTAAAACAATGAAAAAGAAATCAAATCGTATCTTCTGAACAACAATACAACGTTACATCATTTTTTACTCGTTTATTTTTTACATCAACCTGTCAACTAGTTAGAACACAAAGACCGTACACATACAATTCTAAGGTCAACGGGCAGAGCACAATGGAAAAGTTGGAGGACGATCAGAATTGTCTAGTTTATACGTGACTTTGGCTGCCTTTGGTCCTGGGTTTCCTGTGATGTGGAGATTTTTAACAGACTGCTCAAGGAATAGGTTTGAGTAGTGGAATAATGTTCCTTGCTCTTATCTGATGTTACTTTATCTTTCTAGATTTCTGTTCGTGGTTGTAAGCTAAGTAATGGTCTTTAGTAATTTTATACTCTGTAAATCTTTCATACTTAGGAAACTACATGAATAATAAAACGAACGAACCCACTATAAAACAAAACAGTTCACTGTTTCAAGATAGGAGGACCTGCTACACCAGCAGGAAGCTCTGGGAGGACCTTTGGTATCCCAGCATTCCTCGCGCTGCCCTGTAGCTCTTCCCCCTATAGTCTCTATGGTTGCGCCGGCGTTGGCAGTTTCGGCGCCTCACAAGTACTAAGGCTTCTAACTTTGCGGCCGGTCTGTGTGGTGTGGGCCTTGGCGCAGCGCAATGTCCGAGAAGAAGCAGCCTGTCGACTTGGGTCTCCTGGAAGAGGACGACGAGTTCGAGGAGTTTCCTGCGGAAGGTAACCGCCGGGCCGCGCGCTGGGCCCGGGGCCTCCGGTGGGACGGCGCCGGGCCTGCTCTCTGAGTCTGCGGGAATGAGCTGTGCCCAGCGGCGCGGATCCGGGCGCGGCCTCCGGGTGCCCGGGCCTCGGGTTCGGAGTCCCGGACCCCGTAGCCGTTGCTTCATCGCGCGACCCAGTGTTTTGTGCCTCGTCGCTGGGAGGAACCGGGTGGAGCTGGGCCCAGGGCGCAGCGAGGTTGTGGCCCTTTAACTTCCACCCGGGACTCTTCGCAGCTCCACAGTCGCTGGTGTTGCTTCGCTTTCCCAGCCTCCCCTTGGTATTAAACTTCAGAATCTCACTGTTGTCCAGGCAGCCGGTGCTGTCTACTCCTCGGACAGCGCGAATGAACCCTGTGAAGTAGGATGGCAGAGTCATGTGTGGTGTACTCATTACAAATTTTCCCTCAATTTCTGTTCCTCTCCATATATGGTCACTTGAATTAACCCAAGCTTTATAAAACTCATAAACATCTGCATTCTAAACTAACTTATTGCAGGTAATAATATAGGTAATGTTGAAGAGTTTGCTATGATCTTGGGAATATAAGTGCTTCGCTTGTATTGGCACCATCCATTTCCACAAATATAGGCAGTAGATACAAAGGTATTTACCATTATTCACGTAAGGAAACTGAAGTTTGGAACAATCGAGAAACAGGCCCAGTGTCAACACTGTATACGAAAATGGTGAAACTTAATTTATACCAAAGTCCCTTAACTTTAGCAACTATCTTCTGTTTGCTAGGTCTCTGTTGCCATGTTAGTTTTTCAAATTGATTACTTTATTGACTAATTGTTTTGAGTAGAATTCCAAATTGTTTTACCTTGTTTTTAAAAGGTGAGTTATACTGTCTTTCTGAAGATGGTAGGAAGAGAATTGTAGCACATATGAGGCATCGAGCAATTACCACTTGGCAAAAAATTGTACATAGTTACCCCCCATCCCTCTGTGATCTCAGTGTGCATAAAATCACATCACGGGAACATTTAGTCTGTTTGCGTATGATCTAGTTTTAGTGAAAGAGAACATGTTTGTATATTATGCAACCTCATAAATCACTTCAGAAGATATATTTCCTCCGAGTTAGGCTTCTGTAATATGATATGGGATAGTTTACCTTTTGTTTTGGTAATGAATTTATCTGTTCAGTTTGATGATTTGTTTTCAGCTTCATTAATAATCCCCTAACAGAGCTTCGTGGTAGAATTGGCTAAGTGAGGCAGGTTAGATTCTTATTCCAACTACTTATTTCAGGTGGTTCTTATTCCTTATTACATACAATTGACATGGTTAAGACACTTGTTTTGCATTGTAGAGTCCAGCATCTAATCTTAAAGCAATAGAGTTCACATGTTAAAAGATAAACAGACATAAACTCTTGCCATTAAGTGGCCAGCTCAGAAGCTAAAAGGTCTTTCTGACCAATGCACCCACCCAAACTTTTACCCTTACCTTTAGTGCAAGACTCTATTTAAAAGAACTAGACAGTGGAGAACTGATGAAAAAAATTGAGAGGTAACCATCAGTTGACGATGTACTAGTTTTTTTCAGCATCTTTTGTCAACTTTAGTGTCTGTCCTTTAGAGCCTGTATTTTGAGCAGTAGTCGGTTTAGAGTGTTGACAGGTGTATTGTGTTTAAACATTTCATTGAAGTTAAAGAAAAGCAAAGATCCTAAAGACAAAAGAATGCACAAGAGACTTTCTGTAAGTACAGTGTCATTTATTGATCTTCCAAATGTGTTGTACTCTGTTCTAATGGATAGAGTCTAGTGTGTCGTTAATCTACATTTAGAATGAGAAGTAACGTTTGAAATGATTTGTTATGAACATGTGTGTTTCTTCTCTAGTTAGCAATTAACATAGCCTTAATTTAAATTAGGGAGATTTTTTTGCTGTATATAAAGATTAAGTCACTGGGTATTAGTTACTGAATATTTACAAATTAAAATCTTTGATTAAAAACTAAAAGAAAGAAATAAGAAAAAAGAACACTGAAAGAACACTGAAGAACTTTTTTGTTTGCGACTAAACATGTTCTTTTATATTTTTGGTGTTGTCATGATATAGATTCTCTGTTGCTCTTGAAATGTGGTTCATGGACCTCCAGTCTTGGCATTTGCATTGTTTGGGGAGATGTTAGAAATACCTTTTAGAACTTGAATCTTTCAGTATTTGAGTTTTCTATTATTAGGTTTTTTGTACCCTGATTTACTTTCAAGTGTTTTCCTTTTGGAAAGCCCTTTTTTTTTTTTTTTTTGTCTTGTGATTGCCCTTTAGGAAAAATACACCGTTGACAAACCCACTAATAAGAGTAAGTGAAACATTTTCTTGGGTTATGTGTAGACTGTACACTGTGGAACTTGTCACTAGCAAGTCATTGAATTGTTTTCATAGTTTGTCTGTTGGGAATGTTGTTGCTACAGCCCCTCCCAGATAAGAACCTGCTAGATGGGATTTCAATTTAGTGATCTTAAAGAAAGATAAACTTTATTTTAAAGAGAAACTATAAGTTAGTGTTTGCATGGAGACCTTATTGTTTCATTGAATAACTCTTCTTCAGTATAAAGTGTAACATCTGGAATGAGTCTCTGAAGGTACAAAGGAACAAATGTTCCATTTATCCCCCCACTTCTCTTGTTTAGTCTGAATCTGTTACATTGGCAATTCCTGAAAATTATTCTAATTGGTGGGTATGTACTATAGTGGTCATTCAGACTGAGCAGTTACAAAATCATGTTTAGAATCTTTGTGTAATCTACACAATTTCTAGTTGTTTATGTTGAGTGAGAATAGGCTTTGTAAGGAAACCATTCAAATAGAAAGTTCTGGTATGACTGGTTTTAATATATTTCTGGAGGCTTTCAGGAAGAGTGTTAGACCCAGGTAATAACTTTGTGAGAACATTTCAAATTTTATACATGCAGGTTAGGTTGGTGGTTATAGATTGGGTTATAAAATTGGAAGTTGTTGGGTAATTGAAACTTGAAACTACTTTTTCCTTGTTGGACAGATATTGAAAGGATTTTAAAGTAATGCTGGTTTCTTTTCACTGACAATTAGAAGTGGATGATAAAAGTGGGAAGAAACAGTGATTGTTTGCTTTTTCCCTTACTAGAGCTAAGATGTTTGGTTTTTATTGTCTTGCTTTTTTAGAATATTTTAAGTGAAATTGGGAACAGGATTTGCAGGAGTTCTGCTGTTATTGTATAATTTGTCTATAACCAGTGAAACACACACACACACACACACACACACACAGAAAAATCAGGACTATACTACTCCCCACAACTGTCCCATTAAATTCCTGGGTAAGACTTTGATACAGTTGAGAGTCTGTCTGCTGAGCTTCTGCTGAGTAACTAAGGCCCTCACTGGTATCTGACAAAGTAGGGCATCTTGTCGAACTCTAAACATCTGGTGAGTGCTTTAGTGTATCCCAGTCACATGACTCGTAGAGGTAAAAATGGCCAGCATTTTGAGTGGGAGCCAAGGAATTTAAATGTGTAGCTAGGGTTTTATTACTGTGAAGAGACACTGTGACTATGGCAACTGTTTAAGGAATACATTTAATTGGGACTGGCTTACAGTTCAGACTTTAATCCATTATTTGTCACATAGTGCTGGAAAGGTAGCTGAGAGTTCTGCATCTGGATCCATGCAGGCAGAAGGAGGAGACTGTGTCATTAGGCCTGGCTTGAGCTTCTTTAGCCTTCAAAGACCACCTTCAGTGACAAGGCCACACCTCCTAATGGTGCCACTCCCTGTGAGCCTATGGGGACCATTTTCATTCAAATCACCACCCCTGTGCTATACCCAGATACATTAAGAAAGATTTGTTATAAGAAGAATGCCATTAAAATATTAACTTGAGGCTGAGCGTGCTGGCACCCGCGTTTAACCCCAGCACTTGGGAGGCAGAGGCAGGCTGATCTCAGTGAGTTCAAGGTCAGACTGACCTACAGAGTTCCAGGACAACTAAGGCTACACAGAGAAACCTGTCTTGAAAAACAAACAAAATTATCTTGAACATTGGTACTAATTATTAGAAGGATTTTTTGTTTGTTTGTTTGTTTGTTCTTAGATAAATATAGAAGGCCAACAGGACCATTGTTGACTGTTTTCCATACTGTCCATTTGGTTTACCTAGTACCAACAGGGTCTTTGGTATTAACGATTATTAAATGTGTTGTAGTAGTCATATAAACAAGACCATCCAACATTTAAGTTAGTTGCATGGTGCTTGTATGAAATAGAAAATTTGTGTCACTCAAACTTTAAAAGAAGGTACCTAGCCTACTTGGTAAATAAGAAGGTCCAAATGTCCATTTTTAGAAATTGTATTCAGAGCTGGAGAGATGGCTTAGTGGTTAAGAGCCCTAGCTGCCCTTCCAAAGGATTGGGGTTGCATTCCCAGTCAGTTCACAACAGTCTGTAACTCCAGTTCTAGGAGAACTGGCATCCTCACACAAACATATATGTAGGCAAAACACCTGCCCATGAAATAAAAATCGTAAGTAAATAAATAAATAAATGTATTAAAAAAGTAAAATTTTGAATCACAATAACTGTTTTGAGGGAGGGATGTTGGAACTATGTAAATATTAATTCTAATCTCCAAGCCTTTAATGCATTTATTTGCTTATTTCTAATATATTTATCTTACTGTGTGTTGATGGATTCTTAATTCAATGAATTATAATTTTATTCTTATCTTCTGATATGAATATAGAAAATCCCAGGCTTGTTTTTGTGTTTTGTTTTTTTTTTTACATGTCCTCCTCATTCTCTCTACATTTGCTACCGTGTAACACAAGATGCATGAAGCCAATCTTGTGTTTCCCTGCTTTGGTTGGAGTGGAGAACAGGATCTTGATTCTAGTGATGCTCATTGCTTTTAGGGTGTTATTGTCCCAGAGGAAGGAACAAGAGAACATGCAGTTATATGTATATGTGGATATGTAAAACCATAAGTCTATCTAGCGCCTCCCATTGGAGCTGAGAACCACAGGTTCCTTGTAGCTTTTTGTTTGCCTTTTCAACATTGATAACTCCCTTCTCTAGTAACTAGACACCTGGCCACTGTGTCTCAATGTATTGTCTGCTTCTCTTAAATGTGTTGGCCTTTGTTTATCATCTTTTCTGCTGGCCTGTAAAGTGCTGCTCTCCTTTTTGGGCGTAGCTCTCTGTATGGCAGAGCTCTCCCTCTTTCTTCCTCATTCTAGGATAGATGATGTTTTCATTCTCTCTAAGCTGTGACACACTGACCACATATATTGCCTCTTCATAGAAATGTTCCCTTTAATTACCTTGGGCACTTCATCCAAAAGCAGATGCATTTTAAATTTAAACATATATTCTCAGGTTTCCTTTTGAGAAGTGTTAGGCTGATACATATTTCCACTTACAATTCATATTTTCTTTATTAAGCTTTCTTGCACCAGGTATTGAACATTTTTGTCATTGCCAATCTGCTATATGAAAATAGAAACTCTATCATTTTATTTCAGGTCATTTTCATTCTTCTTGTTTTAGCCATATGTGATGTGTGCATATGTATATGGAGGCCCAAAGTTAGCACCAGGGGCAACCTTCTCTATCTTACTTTGAAGCTGGATCTCACGCAGTGAACCTGAAGCTCACCAGTTTGGCTAGACTAGGTACAGCAAACCCTCAGGATCTTCTCTTCTTTCCTAATACTACAGGTGCATGCCACCATACTCAGCTTTCTCCACAGGTGCTGAGGAGCCAAATTCAGGTCTTTGCGGTTGTACTGAAGGCATTTACCCAACTGAGCTATCTCCTATCTCCTTCTTTTCTTCCCAACTGAGCTATCTCCTAGCCCCTTCTTTTCTATTGATTTTTTTTTTTTTGGAGGGAGATTAAGTATTATACTTTTTTTTTTTGAATTGCTAACCCTAATCTTTAGTTTGTCTATGATTTATGCATAATAATTTGAGTTGTGAAAGGTTTTTCTAATTGTGCTAGCCTTCTTGGGCTGCCGGAAGAAAATGCTATAGACTGCTGGCCTAAACAACAGAATTTTATTTTCTCAGTCTAGTGAGACAGGTTGACAGTCATTCCTAGTCAAAGTGATGAGGAAGGACTGCTTTCTCCTTTTTGTTCTCCAATCATATCATGAGGTCCCCACCTTCATGACCTCTTTCAGTATGAATTATCCCTCACCCCCTCTGTAGAGTGCTATTCATATAACATTATAGGACACACGAGATGTACAGCTACATATAACTAGCATACTTTGTATATATATAGTATACATTGTTTAGGGATACATGGAAATCAGAATGAATAATCCCTACTGAGGTAGGAGATAAGAGTTATAAACCAGAATGTTAGACAGCACAACAGATACTTCTTTAGAAACCATGATTAGCTATTAGTACTTTTGTAGAATGAGCAAACAACAAGCAGTTGTGACTTGTGCTGTGTTTAACATCTTACCTGGTTGTTAAGTTTTGTTCATTGAAAACTGAATTATGAAAACATTAAAAGAGAAGTAAAAATTGCAAAAATTATATGTTCTTTTGAAGTGTTTAAAGTTCACCAAATATCTTTATCCAATTCAGTAGTTGTCTTTATTCTGAAGGTTTTTCTACTTGAATTTTTTTAACCCTACAAGTGCTTCTGTAATTAACTTGTAACAAGTGATTTATTCATTTGATATATACTAATTGCTTCCTATATGTTACTGGGGAATACAGAGAGAGAGAAAATGACTTTAGTTGCCATTGTCAGTCCTAAATGCTTCACATAGTCTCTTACTGTTCATTACAGCTCTGTGACGTATAGGCTTTTTACCCAGAGCTTCACAAAATAAAATAACTGGAGTCACACTAGTTAGATACTGTACGGAAGCAAATTTCAACTCTACAGGATCTGTGTTTGAATGTAGTAAGAAATATAAATGCTGAGAAATAAGGACTAGTGGCTTTGTCACCATGCAGAGTGCTTTAGTTTTAGGAAATGCCTATCTCAGGAAGAATCTCTAAGGCTTCACCCCTACCCTCAGCCCCATCCATACCCATATTCCTGGCTAAACATGAACAATTTTCATTTAGTCTATATTATCTGTTGTGCTTCTGAGTGAGATTTCTATTCCCTTCTTCTGTAGAGAGAGAGAGAGAGTGTGTGTGTGTGTGTGTGTGTATTGGGATATTAGAACACAGCTAAGTGTTAAGTCCAATAACAGTTCAAAAAAAGGAGAAAATTACTTTCATGGATTGAAGACACGAGTTAGAACTGTTGGAACAGATAATGTAAGGAATGGAATTGGGGGAACAGTTGGCTCTGTGGTTAAGAGCACCTGTTGCTTAGGGCCTGGGCTCAATTCCCAGCAACCACATGGCAGCTTAGAACTACCTGTAACTCTAGTTCCAGGGCATCTGACTCCTTATGACTTCCATGGGCGCCAGTCATACATAGTGTGCAGATATGTTCAGGCAGAACATTCTTATAAATAATGAATAAATCTTTAAGACAGAGAGAGATTAAAATGTCAAAAGGCCCTTCCTAAAGAAGGGGTAAGTAAATGCTTAGAGGTGAAAAGACGTGTGTGTTTATCATTTGTGGATGACCTAGTGCTGATGGTATGGGTGAAAATTTGCTCTGCAAGCCTCAGTTGGAGGCCACATGAAGGTGGAATGAGAGAGTAGACTCTACCAAGCTGTCCTAAGGTATCCCCTGGTCTCTATATAGCATGGCACATATCCCTCTCCCCCTCTCCCCCTCTCCCCCTCTCCCCCTCTCCCCCTCTCCCCCTCAGTAATTTTTTAAAGCTACTTATTTAAGGAAAAAAGAACTAAGAAATAGTATTTGTAAATGTAGATAACTAGAGATCTGATCTTGGAAATCTTTTAAGTCATAATCATTTTGGACTTTATTCTTAAGTAGATTTGATGTGCTTTGTGGGTTTGTTATTTTTATTTGCTTATTTTGTTTTTGACAATGAGGCATGTGAGTTTTGTATAGGCACTAAACTATTTGGGAGATAATAAACCAGCAGAATTAATTTGGAATGGTAGAACCGAGGTCAGGTGGACTAAGTAGTAAATTGTTGAAGTAACTGAGATAAGAAGTGTCTTCAGTAGGGTATTAGGAGTGAGGTGAGGATGAGAAAGCAGGAGAAACAGGAAGCCAACTCATTAACGTTGGTCTGCTAGTTATATATGGGGTGCCAGAGATCAAAGGCTTTGAGTTTTGTACGTTTGTGCCCAAGAAATAGATGATGGAGCTCAGCTTGAATAGCACTGAGTAGTAAGAAGCAGGGTCAAAATTTGAGGTAAGAGTTTTAAGTCATAAGGGCATTTTGAGAATAATGAGTTCTGGAAGTTCTATTAAATTAAGTAAATTTGAAAATACTGATTAATAAAGTGAACAAAATTGAAATATTCTGTCAAATACATGTTATTGATGAAAAGTCTTTGATTTGAGAATTTTAAAAAGATCCTTATAAATGGCTGTTGTAGGTTATTTGAGCATTAGACATTTCCTTTAGACTCCTTGCCACTGTGGCTAGGATTGCTCATCAGTAGCTTGGGAGCACCATTGTTTATGGATTGCATTTGCATATTTATTCTAAAGCTCTCCTTTGACATGTTAGAGAAAGTGGTGCTGTGCTCGGTACCTTGTCTACTAAACAGACATTAGAGAGTAGACTATAACATAGATGTGTTTGTATTGGAGTTACCTATAGAAATCAAAGTTCTGAAAAGAATCTATTCTGGTTTTGTAATCTAAAGGGGAGGGAGTTGGTGCGCTCCATTCTCATATTTGTGTCATAGTAGTTTGTAATTGCTCTGGTTTATTTAAGTGTGCAGTTTGATATAGTTTCATCCTATAATGCTCTGCATATGCATATATATTTTCCTGTTTGATGAAATTCAGTTTCATTGATTTTTTTAAAAAATATTTTTATTGTTTTATTTGAGATTTTATACAGCACATTCTGGTTGCATTCACCACCCCCATTGGTCCTCCTACACCTGGCTTTTCTCCAAGGGTGCATACTTAATATTTTAACATATGTTAGAAGATGAGAACATCAAAAACATTTTCTAAGAAACAGCGTTTCCGACACTGATATCAGTGTTATAGATGAGATATTTGGTAGTCTTAGTTCTTTACAGTTTAAAGGTAGTCACAAATACATTTTTTTTTTTTTTTTTTGTTGGCAAATGAGAAGAAAGCTAACTTTCAGACAAGGTCTTAAATTTAGAATTACTAAATTATTTCCAGTTCTTGTAAAAAAAACAAAACAAAACATGTTACTTTTTTTTTTAAGCAGTACATATTTGGAGGCAGAATCATTGAAATAAATAGCTGTAATTAATTACAATTCTAGCACTACCGTTAATGTTGAAGTTAAAAATGTATATTCATTAATACATTAAAGAACAACATTAGATATAAGGTATGCCTTAAGACTTTAAGTAAAATTGTCAATTTTGTGTTCTATCTAAATATTCAAACACAATTCAAATACCTCTTGTACCCATGTTAGTTATGCATTCAGAAATTACACGAATTGTAACTAGATATATAACTTTTGTATTTGGTATAGAGGATTTATATATATTGGAAATAATATTTGGAGGTATTAAACTCTATTAAATTTTCACAGAACAAGGTCATACATAATTTTATTTACTAAGCAAAACTGTTATTTCCTCTGTAGAATAGATGTTATATTCTGATTTGACAATATGGCTAATTTTCCTAAAGCAAATGATTAAAAATGTTTAATAGTTGTAATTCAAAAGAAAGGTATTTCTTGTGTTAATCAAGATGGCCCAGCAGGTTTAAAGGTGCTTGCTGCCAAGCCTGACAGCGACCTGAGTTAGATCTCTGGAATCCACATTGTGGGAGAAAAGGCCTGCCACCCAAGTTGTCTTCAGACTTCCACATGCTCACTGTGGGAGGTACCTTCATGCACACACACACACACACACACACACAATCAATCAATCAATCAATAAATAAATGTAGTTGAGAAGAAATATATCAGATTATTCATTTATATTGGAAGGTATCTGAATCAACTTTAGTGCTCTTACTCCTAGGATAAGGTATTAAAATTTAAAAATATATTTACTTTTATTGGACTAGTGAAGAATTTGATCCAGCATTTCTAACTTTGTAACCAACAAACAATAAAGTTATAAAAACTATATAAGAATGCCAAAGACTCAGCATGCAAGGTCGTTAGCTGCTAGCTCAGTGAGTAGAGGCCCTTGCTAACAAGTTTGGTGTTGTGCTTTGGATTTCTAGGACCCTTGTGCTGGAAGGACAGAACTGACTTCTCTGAGTAGTCAGTCTTCTGACCTCCACATGTGCACCATGGCTTGTGCACCCACTTATGTAGACATACTTACATACAATGTAATTTTTTAAATTACCAAGGAAATAGAGCTATTTTCATGAATCCTCAAGCCTTTCCTTATAGTATTTATTGCCTTCCTTGTTTTGTGAGACATTTTACTTTTCAAAGAATTTTATTCCTGCCCTTTACTGTCTCTTCTATTAAAGCATGAGAAGGCTGATTAAAGTGCTCATCCGTATTCAATGAGAGACATTAGAAATCACACCATTTTAAAGAAACAAAGACTTAAGAATTTTGACTTTCAGATTAAGAATTGGCACTTCATAAAACAAATTACCAACTCAGTTACATTTCTTGTTGGTGATTCTCTGAAGCATTTGGTTACAAATTAACAAGTTTTTTTGTTCCCTTCTCACAAATTTAAAAGAAGTAAAGCCATCATGGAGACATTTGAATGACACCGAGTAATAACAATATTAAAATCAACATTTTGAATCAAATAATAATTTGGATTAATAGTTTTTGGAACCCTATAATTTTAGTGTTTCTAAAAAGGCAATTGCTTTCGAAGACAATTAAGGTTCTGCAGTGCTTTTGAAAGACTTTATAAGCTGTATCAAAAAGTACTATATTTTTATTATTTTATACTTTTAAGTTACGTCTTTCCACACATGATCATTTCCTTCTTAGGGGCCACTGCAAATGGAAACTGCTTACTTAACAGGAAATTATTTAGTTGGAAGTATTTCAGGCTGAGGCTGACTGTTGGCTTGATGTTTAAGTGGCTTTACATATTCTTCTATTGTAGGTTTACTGGCATCTCTCTCTCTCTCTCTCTCTCTCTCTCTCTCTCTCACACACACACACACACACACACACACACACACACACCGTTTCTCAAAAACTTAATGTGAAGTCTTTGTTCAGATTATTGTTTGGCTAATTTTGTTTTTAAACTTTAAATTCCATCAGGTATGATTATAAAAATTCCTAAAAGTATCTCAACAGGTATTTGTCATTCCCTGTTTTTTTGCTGTAGCTAAATAAACAGCATATTTACAACCAGGATTTTAAGACTGGAAGGGTGGAGGATTGGTTTTAAAAA
The DNA here is from genome assembly GCF_947179515.1 of Apodemus sylvaticus. Taxonomy (NCBI): domain Eukaryota; kingdom Metazoa; phylum Chordata; class Mammalia; order Rodentia; family Muridae; genus Apodemus; species Apodemus sylvaticus. Next base: position 30,477,937 of record NC_067473.1, on the reverse strand, counting down.
GTTAGTGTCTTTTTGTGAGGCAGCCTTTTCTTCATCTGGTTTTGATTGTGGTAATGGTGATTATTCTCAAACCAAAAAGGATAATGTAGAGTGATTTTTTTAAGACTCTAGTTCTAAATATCAGTAATTTTTAAATAGTCATGTCTTGAGCATTTTATAAAAACTTCAAGTACAAAGCCTAAATTTGTTGTAAGGAAATTTAATGAAGTAGTTTCCTTTGAATTTTAATAAGGAAGGGTTTAATAATAACATTTCTTTAGGGGAAAAACTAGTTAGATTACTAAATGGCCATAGAACTATAGTCAATACAGTATGACTGGAGGGAATATGGAGAATTGAAAGGAATATTACCAGTCAATCATTAGTAAATTCAGTTGTTCTAGTACAAGTTTGACATTCAAGAAACTAGATGTTTATTAACAAATCTGGGGTTATTTGAAGTCTTTGTTAAATTTTAATTAAAAATTAAAACTATCCTATGGATCTTTTGTAATTTTGTGATGTAGAGAAACACTGTCTGAAATAAAGCTCTATTAAACATTACTATTATTTGTGTGTATGCACCTATGTGAGTGTATGCTACATGCATACAGGTGCCCACAGAGGACCAAGAGAGGCTGTCAGTATCCCCAGAGCTGGAATTAAACATGGTTATGAACTGTGGGTACTGGGATCAAAACTTGGGTCTTCTAAAAGAACTATAAGCACTTAACTGCTGAGCCATGTCTCCTCTTTAAGCTCCTTTGTATTTAAAATGTCATCCTAGCATCTGTTGCCTCTTTCATGTAACATTTCTCATGATTTCACATAATAGTCCCGTGGTGTTGTTGACAGTAAAAGGCACAGTGATAGTCTCACCCAAATTGACATAGCTACATTAAGTATAGGGAAGAGATGAACAACTAAGATATTTAGGGATTAAAATGGGAAAAGATGTGACTGGGGGTTGAAGGAGGAAGAGAGTAGCTATGATGTCTTCCAAATTTCTCCTCTTTTCTGGTGTGCGGAAAGAGGTAAATAGAAGTACTTTTCTTCTTTCTGTTCTTAAATCAGAAAAATTCAAGTATGTAACTGGAATAAATTCCTTTGTGAGCCACTGTTGAATAGTTTTGAATCTACTACCTATGTACAGAAAAAAGTCAAATCATGAATGTCTTCCTCCCTCCATCACACTCTCCGTCCCTTCCTCCCTCTTTCTGTTCTAAGTTGTGTTATTTTCTCCACACTGACACAACAATTTATGGGAGGATTTTATTTTGGCTCAGAGATTCAGCGAGATGTCAGCCCATCATACCACGGAAAGCATGTCTCCTGGTGTGTGAGGTAGGGCCTTGTCCACACGATTGTCCTTAAGAATGGTAGAAAGCTCAGCTGGACTACTTTCCAAAGTCCACGTCCACCCCTGGTGATGTACTTCAACCAGGCAGGTCTGCCTACCAGAAAGAAGCTCTACAGCCTTCAGACAAGTGCCACAGACTGAAGACCAACAAGATTGAAATCTTTGTAGCTGTTTTTTTCTTTTCTTTTTTTCTTCTCCCATTATTCAGTGTGTGTGTGTACATACATGTCTTGGTTATGATTTCCCTTCCCAGTTCCTCCCCTCCTCCCTTCTCATCTGGAGCCATTCTTTTTCTGTTTCTCTTTAGAAAACAGACTTCTAAGGAATAATAATAAAGCAAAATAAAATAAGGTAAAATAATAATAAAATACAAACCTTTGGAACTGAACAAAAACAGGAAAAGAGCCCAAGAGAAGGCACAAGAAGCAGAGACCTACACACTGGGGAATCCCACCAAAAGAATACTAAACCAAAGCCATAATAAATACTCAAAGGACCTGGTGCAAACTTATGTAGGTTCGGTGCTTGCTGTATTTCTAATAAGCCACTAGTAAGATGAAACTCATGATTAGGTCAGACTCCTAGAAACTATCCAAGAATTATTGGGTTTGGGATAAAGGTGAAGGAAATTAAATAAAAATAGACAGGGCCAGATTTTATTTTTGTAATTTGGAATTTTATACATGTTCCATGATCTTGTTCTTGCGCTAAGTGCTAGTTATTATTTAGAATTACAGAGGCAGATATGGTAGATGTTATTCCTAAGGAACTGAGACATATTTTAATTAGTATTGCCCAGGGTGTTAATGTTGTGATAACTCAAAATTCTAGAGGTGGTATTTACCACAGGTGGAATTTTGTGCTGATGAGTTTTTTGTCAACTTGACACAAACTAGGGACCATCTTGGAATAGGAAACTTAAACTGAGAAAATGTCTACCATTTTGTCCTACATGTATGCAAGCCTCTGAATAATTTCCTTGAATAATGATTGATGTGGGAGGGCTCAGCCTACTGTAGGTGGTGCCACTCCTGGGCTCTTTGTTGTTGACTTCATTGAAGAGGTCAGTTATAGAAAGTCTCACCTTCTCTTTTATCTTATAGATTCAGAATTAACTTTATCCAGAGGTCTACAGAGGTGATGAGTATCTATTACTGCTTACATTAAGAAGCACATGCTACATTGTGATGATACTGTTTGTGTACTTGTCTAAGATGACAGTGGCTATGCCTCACAAATTTTCCCTTTATAATGAGGAAGCAGTCTGTCCTGTTTGTTATCCACCCACTTTTTATTCCATAACTTCAATAGTAGTTAATGATCTTTTATTCAGTTGCAATGAAGTTTTGAAAAAATGATCGTTTCTAATTCTGTCATTTTTTATACTTTTATTTTTCTGTCCAATATTTGTTGTAAATGGACATGATTTTGTTGTTGTTCTTCCTAATTCAATGTTACTCATTTTAGGAAGACTCTCTGAGCTTTGACATGCTTCTAGCCTTAAAAAATAAATCTAACTTGCCTGACTGTTTGCATGTCATAGATTTGAAATTAACCATTTCTTCAAGAAGCTGTGATAGCTTTTATAATGGTGAATAAATGGATAGTGTTTGGATTAAGAAGCAGAAGTCAAGTAGTGAGTGAGTTCAAAAGTTGGTACAATGATAACAACATCAAGGGTTTGATCATTTACAAAATTCTAAGCAGATACTGAGAAGATTGTTCAGTGGGTTAAGAATTATGGATGCTTGCTGTGCAAGCATAAGGACCTGAGTTTGAATCCTCAGTGTCCACAGCAAAGGCTGTTTATGGCTACCCTTACCTGTAACCCAGAACTGGGGGTGATGGTGAGGACAGAGACAGTAACTGTCTATGGCTGGGGCTTGCTGGCTGCCTGCCTAGCTCCAGACGCAGTGTGAGAACCCTGCCTTAGTAAGATGCGGGAACGAGAGAGAACACCCAGTGGCCCTGGCTTCCACACATGTGCATCTGCACTCCCACACTCACATGCATACCCCACATACCCCAGGGAAAAGGTTAGGTCATTTCAGAATACCAAGTGTAAAAACTAAGATCTGATGAGTCATTCTTCATTATACAGTTTCTCTATTAGAGGGACGTGTGTAAGTAAGACACATGACAAACAAGAAGAAACTGAGTAGATTTTTGAATGTTCAAATTTTTTTGTGCTGTACTTCTCATACAGCACTTTTCTGTGTAGCTGAGGCTGGCTTTGAATTCCTGAACTTCTATTTCTGTTTTAGTGCTGGAATTACAGGTGTGTGCAACCACACCTGGAAAAGTAATTTTATTTTAAAACAATATTTTAACCTGTAAAGTCTGTCAGTTAGGATTATAGCAGTTGTGTAAACCTAAGCAGGCGTTCAGGGTCATATACTTTTGGGGATAGTTTGGCATCATTAAAATAGAAGGAAGTGGGAGAGTTGATCAAAGTGGCATTCCCTTGGAGGCTAAATTTTTCAGGATCTAAAGTAGAAGGAGCAGATGAAAAAGAACATTGTGGATGTTTTGGGGTTTTTATTTTAAATGTTTTTTTTTGAGGTTATAATATAATACATCATTTTCCCCCTTCTCTTTCCCTCTTCTAATCCTCCCCTCCCCAGCTCTCTTTCAAATTCATGTTCTCCTTTGGTGGTGGTGGTGGTGGTGGTGGTGGTGGTGGTGGTGGTGGTGGTGGTGGTGGTGGTAGTGGCGTGTTCCTAAATATATAAGTCTGTCTAATGTCACTTGTAGACACATGTTTTCAGGACTATTTGGCACTGCCAAGATTCCCTGGGGACACTGTTGTCCGGCTCTTAGCACTCCTTAGTTGTAGTTGTAGTTGTCTGTAGCTCTTTATTTAGTGTTGAGGCCTCATGAGCTTCCCCCTTCCATGTTAGCCTGTCTATTGGTGATCTTGTTCAGGTCTTATTTACTTAGCTGTGTTGGTGAGACTTTACTGGTATAGTTTCTGACATGAAGAGACACAGTCACACAACTGACCTACTATTCCTTTGCATTACAATCTTTGTGTCCTCTTCTCTGGAATGATCTCTGAATCTTAGAAATTGTCTTGCAGATAATATCATTTGGGGCTGGACACAGTCATTTGCTGTCTGTATTTGATCAGTTGGGGTTTTCTGTTAATAGTCTCCATTTGTTGAAAAGCAGTTTCTGTGATAAGGAGAACTTATCTGTGGGTACATATATAAATATTTAGAATGTAGTTAGGGATTGGTTGTGCTGGTTTAGTAAAGTGATGGCTATAGGTTCTCCTCCAATATCCATGGCTTCACTAGCCCTGGATAGTTGGCTAATTTTCCATTACCAAGAATGGTTTCCCTCCTGTTCAGCAGACCTTAAATCCAATTCTAGAGTGTTTGGCTTACCATCAAACTATTCATGCTTAGGGTTATGGTGTCAGGCTGGTCATCACTGTGGTTCATAGGCACCATAGCTGGGGAGGCCTTTGGAAGCTTGCATAGCACCTTTTGATACCGTGAAATATATTCCTCAGGCAGGAGGTGAATGTTCTCAGATCACCGCCAGTTCAAGTCCTCTCTGGTCCATGTGCCCTAATGCATAGTGTTGTCAGCAATAGGGGCCTACTTTGTCTAGTATGAATGTTCATTCTAGACTAAAGGTAATAGGAATAGAAGATTAATTTAGGAGCTAAATAACAAGAATTTAGTGCATATATAGAAAAGAAATTTTAGGATCATTCCTCTGCTTTTCCTTCTTTAGGCTAGTTAGATCTTAGATTTGTGTCAAGAGTCAGTTACATATAGAATTAGAAGGTGTAAAGAATAGTTTTAACAGTGGCGATATATTTGGAAATTAACAGTGTATTGCTGAACTGTTGTTACTGAAGGACTTACTAAAAGTAGAGGATGAATCAGGGATGCAGTTCCTAATTCAGGCATTCCATAAGTTAGTATTCAAAAGCACAAAGAAAAAGATTTTGGAGGTAACTTCCAAGAAGTATTCAGTAAAGATTTGGTTGTATAAAGCTAACTAATTGATTAATTCTTTGCTTGAATAATTGCTTTAGAGTCTCTGTACTGTCAGTGTTGTTTATCAATAGATGTTTATTTTTGTAAGTGTGTGTATACATATATGCAGAGTGTGTGCCCAGGTGTGCAGAACATGAACAGTCTTTCTCTGTTCCTTTTAGCTCCATCCCCCACTCCCCCCGGCCTCACTGAATCAGGTACTCACCATTATAGGCGCCTGCCACCACAGGTGCTGAGTCCGAGCAAATTCAGTTCTTTATACATGCACACTTTACTGAGCAATCTCTCCAACCCAATAGACAGTTACCCTCTATAAGAATGCCTAGAGATATTTACATGGATGTTTTTCTGGTTCTAAGTAAAGCTGAAATCTATCTAAGCCTGCCCTTTACAGCTAAAAGGAAAGAGGAAAAAGAACAAAAATTTACTATCTCCGTCCCACTCTGCATATTTAGGTTTTTCCTTCATCACAAGTCAGGTGGGGCTTCCCGGTGCACAAGTGTCATTCCAGCACCTGGGATCTGAGGCAGGAAGATCAAGAATGCAAGGCCACACTCCTCAACACTTTTGTTTTGTTTTGTTTTGTTTTGTTTTGTTTTTTGTTTTTTTTCAATACAGGATTTCTCAGTGTAGCCCCGACTGTCCTGAAACTCACTCTATAGACCAGGCAGGCTGGCCTCGAACTCAGAAATCTGCCTGCCTCTGCCTCCCAAGTGCTGGGATTAAAGGCGTTCTACCACCGCCCGGCTAACACCACTCTTGATCTGGTTGATATCCTCTCTCAAAAAACGTCTAAGTTTTGTATTGCTTTCTGTTTGCTAAATATTAGCAGTAGCTTATAATTTGAATGTGTTTCTTTTTAATTCTTTGAAGATTTCATACAGTGTTTTGATCATATTCATCTTTTCCCCCAAATTCTTCCCAGCTCTACCTACCCAACTTTGTGTCTTATTCCCCCACACCCATCAAGTCCAGTATGTGCTTCCTATACATTCTAAATGTTAGGCCTTCCCTTGGAGCGTGGTCAGCTTACTATAGGCTCTTAAGAAAACCCGACTCTTAATCTCAAAGCAGTTATCAATTGCCAATATCAATGGCCTAGGAACCCATGTCCATATACCATCTTGATGTTGGATTTGACCCAGTTGAGTTTCCATGAGGCTGGTGTGTGCTGACAAAATCACTTGAATTTATTGTGCCCAGCTGCCCTGTTGTGTATGGAGGAGAGGAAAACTAGAGCAAATGTGCAGATTTGTAGGGAAAGATTATAATTTTTCTTAGGTAAATTGTTGTTTGTTTTATTTTTGGGTTGTGGGGTACATAATGGCAAATTTATGTGTGTGGAAATATCCTATGAGAAATAATTAGACATCTCTTTCCATTTTTAGACTGGGCTGGCTTAGATGAAGATGAAGATGCACATGTTTGGGAGGATAATTGGGATGATGACAATGTAGAAGATGACTTCTCCAATCAGTTACGGTAGGTTTTCAGCCACATTTTTATTGTAGTTTAGTATTAATTTTAAACATGGAATATCCAGCTTCCATAGATAGTTGTCCTCTTAAAACTTTTGAGATAATTCTTTCATTATGTAAAATCAGACATAATAGCTTTGGATTTTTAAACAGGAACATTTCAGGAAATTGCACACAACTTCTGTTCTTTTTAAAAGGGTAGTTAAATAAAAGCATATTTACTGTTTTTCATGAACTGGATCCTGTCAACATGTATTTTCAACCAGTGTTGAATAACTGAGCAGAAATTAGAATCATAGATCTAATTTTGGAATTCAATAAGTAATTCTCGTTTTTGAAGATTGGAGTTATAGTAGTCTACTTTATTGTATTTGATACAAGTTCACCTAATTTGCATATTTTGGACATTTCATATAAATGCTATTGTAAATGATAATGTCCTTGCTTCTTCCACTTAGCATAGTCTTTCCCAAATTTAGAAATACTGTAGTATATAGTAGTACTTTTATTCTTTTTCATAAGTCAGTAATTCTCTAATGTAGGCTAGACCATATTTTATGTGCTTGGCAGTTTAGAGACGTTTTTACTTTTTTATATACATGTGCTGCTTTGAACACACATGGGCATGGATTTGAGCACCTATTTTCAGGTTTGGGGGAATTTGAAGTGACATTTCTGGGTTGTATGGTAATTCTGTTTTAACTTTTTAAAGAACTGTCAGACTTGTCTATAATCACTGAAAAGTTTTTCCAATAGCAATGATCAAACATGTTATTATTCATTTATTTTTCTTTAAATCTTGTAAGTGAAGGCTTAGAAGCAGTTATCTCCTTGTAATTTCTATTTTAATTTCCCTACTAACTAAGGTTTTTGTGTACTTCTTGACCATGTATAACATTTGGCAGAATGGCGAGTCTGCTTATTCTTGGTATTAAAGCCTTGTCAGATAGGCTACTGGGTTGTCTCTTACTTTGTTATGTCATTTTCAAATTCAAAATTTTGGTGATCAAGTTTATTTTTTCTTTTGTTACTCATACTTTTGGTATCAGAACTTATTACTAAATTGATAGTGAAGATTTATCCCTGTGTCTTTCTGGAAGAATTATATAGCTGAGCTCTTACTCTTAGGCCTTCAATTTTGAATGAATTTTGACATAGGATGTGTGTGTAACTCGCTTTTACATGTGAGCATCCAAGTTTCCCAACACCATTTGTTGAACAGGAACTACTTCCCTTCCTTAAATAGTTATATTTGGGGTGATTGTACAATTGATAAAATTTTATGTGAACTTTGTAAGTCTCGAAGATTTGTTGAAATGTCTAGAAATACAGCTGAGCGGTAGTGTGTCCATCTTGCATGCATGATTTTAGTCCTTATCTCCACCCAGACAGCCAGACCAACAGAAGCTTACACTAGAGATTGATTTAGACACTTGCTGCTCTTGAGGGCCCAGACTCAATTTCTGATACCTGTGTGGTGGCTCACAACCATCTCTAATCCCCTTTCTGGGGTATTCAGCACCCCCTTTTGACTTCTCTGGGAAGTAGGCATACAAGCAGTATACACATGTGCATGTAAGCAAAACTTCATACACATAAAATAATTAAATCTAAAGGAATATTTTAAATTCTATTTAATATACGTTAGAGATAGGACTTTATAGTATTTGCAAGGTTCTTGGAGGATAGTAAATAGTCTCATTTATTTTATAAGTAGGTTTATATATGAAAAAATTAATGAAAATAAAATGTAATTAGAGGATAAACAAATTTTTAACTTATTTTAGCTGATACCCAATTTCCTTCTTACTGTTTCATTTTAGGAACTAAATACAGCTATTTTTATAATGCTTTTAAGCTGGTGATCCAAGCTTGACTTAGTTATTCTGTCTTAGGAGCAGCTTAAGAAATCTGCTAATACTGATCTTCTGTGTCTTGTTGCAGCGCTGAGCTGGAGAAGCATGGTTACAAGATGGAGACCTCGTAGCATCCAGGAATGTACCAGGAACCTTTCCCATGGACTCTATCTACCATAGTCTAGGACAGAGAAACCAGGACGTGATACTTTAAAGAACATGTTTATTTCATTATCTGCTTGGATTTATTTTTGTTTTTATAACAAAAAAAAGTAAATAAATGTTTTCATCTAATGTTTTTGGCTCAGATGTCCTTGATCTTTTCTTCTATTCCTAAATTTTATATTCATGATTTTTAAGAAACATATTTTTCCAGTAAAGTCCACATAATAAAATTTTTTAATATTAATCAAACAGTCAGATATTGGGATTCATCAGATTTCCATATCCAATTTTACAAGATGTTTCTATTATATGACATTAAATTTTAATGTATTCTGTTGATTCTTTTAATGTAACATTTGCTGAAATTTTTAAGAAGGCCCTTTACAACTTGTGTTTTTAAATTATTAATCATTTTACATATCTGTAATTTACTTAGTTTCTGAGTCATTAATAACGTTCTTAAGTGGTTGGTAGGGTCTGTTGGCTCTTGGTTACACTTCTAAGAATTGTATCTATTAAAATTGGAGAAGTGGGCCCTGGATACTTTAGCAATGTGTGTATTCTCAGCTCCTGCATACATTCATCCCACACAACAAAGTGTATGGAAGTTGTTACTGTTGCCATTCCCACCATTTGAGTAGGAGATTTAGTTTAGTACATAAAGGACTGGACTCTTTGAAGCTAATATATAAAGTGTTTTTAGAAACTTCTATGAATCTAAATGCATTATTCATTAAGAAATAGAATATCAGTATCCACATTAACTAAGTTGAAAGAGAATTCTTGCTGTTTGGACAGAGTTGACAGTTTGTACCACTTTGAACCCACTACCATGACATTGGGGAATGGTCTTGGATTGTTTTAGCTACTTACTGTCACCTTTCTATCACCCAATCTTAGCTTTCATCTGTATTTTATCCCTGAATAAGTTTATCTGCCCGCTGGGTGGTGGTGGTGCACGCCTTTAATCCCAACACTTGGGAAGCAGAGGCAGGCAGATTTCTGAGTTCGAGGCCAGCCTGGTCTACAGAGTGAGTTCCAGGACAGCCAGGGCTACACAAAGAAACCCTGTCTCGAAAAAAACAAAACAACAACAAAAAGTTTCATCTGCCCTAAGACAGTAAACAGACACCAAAATAGTTGGTAACCTGAAATATAAAGTTATATTTAAATGATTTCGGACATAAAGATGTGTGTCCTCAACTACCTGATAGAACTCGTAAATAATGGAGTAAAGACCTAAAAGAATTTGGACAGAGTAAATGTCCTGCACGTGTAGCTGATTCTTTTGCAAAAGTAGTGCCACTGTTATCCAGTGGGCATGTCTGCTTGTGTGTCACTTTAGTACGGTTCTGGTGGCGCACACAGTTCTTCCCCAGCACATGCGCTGGCAAGTCAGCCAGCAGGATGAGTGCTTCGAGCCGAGGCCTAGCCGCCTTTCTCCATGGACTGCAACCCAAGCATGCAGTGTTTTCTGCAAATAGTCCTCCATTGTAACCAACAGCTAGCAATAGGCTTGACACTTTCTGAGTCCTCGGGGCTTACTGAGTTGTGACCAATAACTAACTCATAGAAAGCTCTGTGCCCTGATTTTTCCTTACTGTTTTTACTGTCCTTTGAGGTGCTTTTCCAAATCTCTTAGGTGCTCAAGGTTTGGCATATAATGAAACCTCTTTCCAGAGCCCACGCTGAGAAGACAGCTCCCTGGGATTCTTAGGATACCCTACTCTACACAAGTGGCCTGAGCTTGTGTATCTACCTCACCAGGAACATGCAACCACTTCAGCACATCACATTCTGCATGGGGAAAGACAGCCATTGGGTCTGTTTCTGAGGCTATGCCACCCTCAGGCAGATCCATCTCAGATGTGTGTATAAGCATCCATTTCAGGGGCCATGTAACCTCTCCCCTCTCTAGCTCATCTGCGGATTTGTTTTTTACAATATCTCTTGGTTTGTACTGTATTCATAAAGGATACCATCTGCTACTAGCCTACAATAAATCCTTCCCTTTAGCCCAGTGATTATCAGTCTCTGGTTCAAGACCATTTTGAGGGTCCAAAGACTCTTTCACAGGGTTACATAAGACCATGGGAAAACAGATACTTACATTATAATTCATAACAGCAAAATTACAGTTATGAAGAGCAATAAAAATAATTTTATAGTTGTGGCTCACAACATGAGAACCTGGGAAAGTTGAGAACCACTGTTTTCGGCAGAGTTGTCAACTGAGGTGACATGGGGGATTGGTTTTAGATTTCCTATCTATTTACTGTGTCTCCTTGAACACTTAGCTGTAAACTCTAAGTCTGCCTTGAGTTTATTCCTTTCTGTATCCATGTATTTTCTACTCTCATCTGTTGCTTCTAAGAATGTGTATGTATGCATCAGTGTATGAATGAAGTATTTAACACACATTCTCATGTTGTGAGCCACGACTACAAAATTATTTTGAGTTATATCAGCTGGCCCTGTATGTGTCTCCATACATGCACCGTGGCACACACACGCTAAATAAATATAATAAAGAGCAGGGTTAGTGGATGCCACTGAGCCTGCCCTGGACCTGGCTGCCTGTGCTATTAGTCTATAGATTCTATTTCAGAGCCTGAGGTTGGTAGTTTCTTTAGAAATCATCTAACCATCATATCCAGAACTAATGTACACTCAGTATCCCAGTCACTTGCTCACAGGGTCCCACTAAGCTGGTAACCAAACTGTTCCACTACTCCCCGTTTTGGAAAATGAGATCTTGTTGAAAGTGAGATGTGCCCTTTTCCATAACACCCGCGCACCTACCCCGTAAGGCCTAATGAGGCCTAATGCATCCTCAGTTTTGGTTAATCTTCCCTACATAGCTCTCCCATATCCATCTGCCCCATCCCCGTTTAAACCTTTAGCTCCCAGTATTGCCCTCCCGATTCTTTATGTCGCATGTTTCTACTGTCCCCTCTTAGCTATATTTCTTACTTGAGTTGCAACATTACAGGTTTCCATATGTCTTTTCGTGTATGCTCCATTTGGCAGTGGAGGCACAGTAGGGGCTGCCAGGGAGTCTCACAGCTTTCCTTGATGAGGATAATGGAGAGGACCAACAGCATGTTCTATCAGTACAAAGAACTTCAAAAATTCCAGATTCCCTGCCAGGTGTGTTGGGGTATTCCTGTCATGCCACCAAAATTCCAACACATCTCTATCGACAATGTGGCTTTGTTCTTTTTCTCTCTTGGTGTTTTTACTTACAGCGTTTGCCATTTGGTCCCCTTTTGGACAAATACTTACAAATGGTGTCCATATTGGATTCATCATTAAATACCCTTGTTTTCATTTGTCTTCTCTCAAAAGCAGGCTTTTAGATGAGGAGTGAAGATTTTCTGGTTTATTTTAAAGATGTCAAGAGGGTGGAAAAGTGAAGTAGGAAAGAAGAAAACTAATAAATTGTGTGTCAATCAAGTAACTACTGGGGCAACCTGACCTTAATTCCACATGGGAGCCATGGGAAGGTATGGCCAACACACAACACAGTTCTTCCAAGCAAGATGAAAACCAGGTATTTGCAGATGAGTCCATCTCTAGTTTACTTTGAAAGGAAATTTCATTATCCCCTGGTGTGGACCATGTACAGGAAGAGTAGCTTATGGCTTCCAGAGTATTCAAAGTTATTGGCTGTTGGGAAGGAAAGTGCTTTGCCAAGAAATAATAAAGGAGTAGGAGCAGGACAGCACTAGCATGTGCTACAGCTCTATAGTATACTTGCTTCTCTTATTATTAGAATGTGAGTTTTGAGCATTTTCTTAATCTAGTTCTTACCACTGATAAGGACAGTTCGGCAGAATCAACGTAGAGCAGACAATAGAGACCCTATGTAACAGATAGCATTTGCCTGCCCTTTTGTTGACATTTATACTATGTCCATATACTAAGCCATCTCACACCTAATTAAGTGCATTTAAGTATTTAAAACTTACATCCTGATGAAAAGGGAGAGGGGAATATATGAGGATCACTAATGACTAAGAAGTATACTTTTGTTTCTGCCTATGGTGAAATACTTTCCAGAAACATCTTCATAGCTTTTTACTCTTGATTAAAATATGGCATCGTTAAAGCTTGGTAATGATGTAAATTAAGCACGTGAATCTTGTTTATATTTTCAAGAGTAATTTCTAACTTAAGGTAAAACATGTACTTGTACCTACATTAGTGTTTGTAAATAAAGATGACTAAAGTGCGTGCTGGGACCTTTGAGAACTCACCCTGGATTGTGTTTACCATCCTCTGTATGAAGCCCACTGCAGAACTTAGATCGTTTGGGTGACTGTTTCCATGTAGAGAGCTAGACAGAGCATTGAGTTCCAAGCCAGGCTCTATCTACTCTGCTAAGGCTGGGAAGGCTGTCACTACCAGGGACAGAGATGGCCGTCTGCCTTTATGATATTTAGTAATTTTCAATAAGTTCACCTTTGCTGATTATAAAAGGATATATTCTGAATTACTTTGGTTTTACACACATACACATCATTCCTATGAAGCAGGACTGTTAAAATTATACAAAAGAAACCAGACTTAAGTTACCATTTTTTAATGTTAAAAAAAAAGTTGATGACATGTATTGAGAGGTTTCTTTATATTTCATAGTTCAATGTGTTAAATAAGTTCCATCTGTTTAAAAAATAAGCAACGCTACCTAAATTTTTATTTAAAACAATATTGTACATATTCTTAGTAATTGAGAGGATTAATGGCTGTTTTTTTAATTAAAGTTTACTGTTGATAAATTTACAAAATAGCATTTAAGGCAGTTGACTTTATTTCTCTAAGGAATGCCTTTTTCTATTTTTATTGCCTGAAGAAGATTGATAATCTCATTTCAGGGTACAGAGGAGTCCAGGCATGGCTAGTCAGGCAGTGGATGAACTCAGCTAATGATGCTGCCTGGATCCTGTGGAAGAGGAGGAGGAGGGTGGACCAGTCTCCCACCTTTGTTACTCGAATACTTCGACCTTTATTTGTTTTAGACATTGGAATTCAATGTTGGACTTCCTTTGAAAATTTGATTCTACCGCCCTTCTTTTAAAGTTTGATAACAGTGATCTAGATTTTCTACAATATTGGCAATTTCTCCTAAGTGCCACCAAGTAAGTTGGGTTTTACTTTCAGTCCAGATTCAGGGTAGAGCCACTTCATACTGTGAAAATTATAAACATTTCTTCTAAGTTAGCTGAGTCTCTGTCATCCAGTATGTTTGTGACCATGATGATAAACTTAAGAGAATTGGACAGATTTCTAAAGAGCATCTACGTCTACCATTTCATTTTATAGATGAAGAAAAAAAATCCAAAGTGGGCGTGACCCATCCCCAAGGTCACATTGAGTAGAAATGAGTACAGATTCAAATGCAGTCAGCCTTCTCTATAGAGATCCCAGTTTATCAATTTTAGCTATAGAATATCTGTCAGGTGTTAGGAAACATAACTGGTATAGGGGAAGACATGAGAGCAAATAACACCTAGTCAACAAATGATATATGTTTTTACTGTCTCAAGTACAGTCCGGCTTACCGAAGTGAGTCTACATGTGCTTTATTAGATGTCTGTTAACCTAAAAAAGATGAGTCCTGGCCTCTAGGGTTGAAACAATTTGTTCAGTAGTGGACGCTGACAGCATCTTGGCCACCAGAGATGTATTGTTCTTTATGTTGATAACAGCACCCAGATTGCCCCGTGGGTAGTTAACACTGGCATTCCTCAATTACCTCTCACCCCTTTCTTTTTGCCACAGTCTTAGAGGGGTCCCAAATCAAGGCCTTACTCTAGCCCTAGAAGGCTGAAGGCCTAAAGCTAATGCTCAGTTAAACCATTACTTGGGACTTTGTATTTCAAGTAGAAGGATACAAATATGGGGACATTTTTCAGAACTCATGCAGGGTAGACCACTGACTAGTTTCTGGGTGCTTTCCCCATGACACATCTTGGATCCTATCATTTTAAAGCCTGGCTCTTTAACCTCATCTGATTCTCATAACTCTCCTGTCCAAATGTGCTTCCCCTACTTTTCTTAAGTTAAATAGAATTGGTTCATGTTGCTTGCCATCCAATTAATGACTATGTCTGTGTAAAAGATCCCACAATTCTCAGATGGGACAACGCAAATGACTGGAGAGGAGTAAGGTCCCAAAGTTTAGGCTTTTTAATCTCAAATTCTGAGTCACTGCATCAAGAAACGATGCCCTTAACTGCCACTGGAAGCTGGTAGATTTCTGTTCATCGACAAGCTTGGTATTGGGAGACCTGTTATGCAATAAAGATAATTCCTTTCTCTGTTTTATCTTCTCCCCATTTAGAGACGACTTCCTGAGAAGCTGTCCCGGACCTCTCGGGGCTGTGAAGCACTGTCATCCTGTTCCCAGTGTTCATCTTGATCTGCTAAAGTACCATTGTGCTGGCCCTCTGCTGAGTGCTGGTGACCTCGTGCACTGATTGCTTTTAGTGATTCCCCTCAGTGATTGATGGAACCGACTGGACAGTAATGAAAACAGAGCTGATTCGCTTTATCTTAGCAGGATTAAAGCCTGGAAACAAATCTAATTTTTTTTTATGGGGAAGGGAAGTAGGAACAAAAGATTTTGATCAGTGTCTTAAAGTAACATGAAAGGACGACTGGAGGATTTAATATGGTAAAAGGAAACTCTGTAAAGGAAAGGCCGCATAGCGGTTGGGTTCCTAATGGAAGGAGTGGGGACTCTCCAATTTCCTCTTTAACAATAAATGTGTTCACATTCTAGGCACGCTGTATAACGCTGGCCCAAGTTGCCTCTGGATAAATTCATGATATAAATAGGGACAGGAATGAGGAGAAAAGGGAAATGTAAAATGATAAAAATTAAGGAGGTTGGACTGGAACATCGGATGGTATAGTTTGATCTTTACCTTTCCGTAACACCTCTCCAGCATAGTACCAAGCAGTAGCTGTTTATAACTCTTTAAACTTTATTTAGATTGCAACCATTAGCAATTGAAGGCCAGTTACAGGTTGGCCTGTGGTGGGTCCTACCCCAACAGGATGAACTATTAAAAAACTCCCCTTCATTTATTTATTTTTCTCATGGAAATATATAGATAATTCTGTCATAGGGAAAGCTAGGCTTCAGAATGTCGATGTCATATCATTCTGCTTCTGTAAACACACTTTGTGTCAACAATTGGTCTTTTAGCCTCTGTTACACACTGCAAAATGGAGATGTGTCAGTCAGAGGCCAGCCTATATGACGCCTTGTGTAAATTGGAAAATGTTACCCTGTCCTTCCTCCTGAAAATTTGTTGTCCCATGCATGAGCTTGGTAAGTGAGAGACAGACTCGATTTCAGGCCTCCATTTAAAAATATAAGCTACTTGCCTGTACATTGCGTCCCTGCTGAGAGTTCTTGGATTCCCATAACAGAGACCAACCCTAAATATCGCAGACCAACAAAGAATCCATACACAATATATAACTGTGGCTTGGTATTTAAATGTACTTTGCTTGAACAGTCTTTTCTTTGAAGCATCTAGGATCATTGCCTGACTAATCTAATACATTGCATCTCATTTCTACACCTGCTGCTGTGGCTACTCCAAAAGGAAGAAGTATCTTTATATCCTACTGAGTCCAGCATCTAAGTTTTCTAGTGCTACATGATGCTATTTCACTGTAAAGAGCTGAAATATGCAATGATGAGTGGAGAGCTATGTATTATGCTCGCTTGGACTTGATGGTATGTGAGGAGTTAGACTGTCCTTGGCAGAGAAGAGCCTGGGTGAAGTTCAGGTTACAGTCTGCATTCTGTAGACCTGTTTAGTAGTAATGAGATGCTCTACTCCCTGTGGCTTCATAGCAGATAATAGCTTGGATTGTGACCCAGTTTGTTGCTCTAGTCATCATGGTTCTGCCGTGTCTTTTAAGGAGAAAAAACACTTTCCAGAGTTAGGGATGTCAGATGAGAGGCCTATAGCCGATGATCATTACTGACTATATATCACATGTGGCAACCACAGCCAGACATGTTCTCCCTTAATCCTAAATACTACCATCATTTCTGTTTTGAACTTAGAAAACAAGCAAACAAGCTAAATGACTTATTTCAGGTCACACAACTAATAAGTGGTAGCACTAGTGTGCAGACCCAGGCAATCTTGACTTCTGTGCTACATTGCAATCCAGCTTGACCAGGAAGAACCCTGATGATCAGGTGCTTGAGCCTGTATAAGAACGTGTCACATCTTCAGAGTCATGCAAAGGACAAGGGACATGTGTATATACATGGTACTGATGAGGTTACATTCTCTCTCATGTTAGTGTTCTTCCTGAGGATCAGACTACAGGTTGCGAGAAGTCAGGACTTTGCTAGCTTAAGCAGAGATTTTCATTCCAGTGTTGCCATTGTTCCGTTTTGTTTTTTAATATCCCCACTTGTGGTTGGGGGTTACCTCACTCATTGAGGCTCTGTCTGGGCATCCAGTGACAGATCCTCATCATCAAGGCTTTAGAAACTAGGGAGGAGAAACAACAGAGATAAAGCTTTAAGGCCTAAGAAAGCCTGAACTGACTATAGCAATGGCAACAGCTCTACTCATAGGAGTGCGTGCCCTATCACCCTACACGGCTTGATGCCCAGCAGTCAGGTTGGGCAGAACAGACACAGCTCCTGTTTTCCAGCCCATCTTGTTCTTTCTTTCCAAGAAGTGACTCTTGGGTAGATGTAGAGTGCACTGTGGAGGTCCAGGGAGAAGAGATGAAGCAGGTCCAGCAGGAAGGATGAGAAGTCACTGTTTCTGCTTGACGCACTTGGAGTCAAGGCCAAGCTCTGCTCCAACACAAACAAAGCCCTCGCCAAGGCGGGTAGTTTGGTTTTCTAAAATTAAAACAATAAAAAAAAATTCCTAAAACTAGATTCTCCATCCTGATATGAACATCACATAAAAAGAATAGGTGGTCTGAGCTATAGCTTTCTCTGTGAACTTAAAGATTTCAATAGTGTAGTCCAGGCACCCAATTTTCTGTGTTCTGGAATATCCTGAGTTGGTGATTTCAGGTCAGGTCTTCTGCTCCAGATGTGCTCTTCCATTTCTTGCCTCTGGACTTTTCTTCCTCATGCAGAACCCTGGGCTGAGCTCCCCTTCCCAGTGTACTTACTGCTCTCATTTTCACCCCATCCTCTCTTGGAACCCCTTCTTTTCACTCTGAGTTTGGGCTCATTACCTCTCCAATTTTGTATTTTACTCACTGTCTTTATCCTTTCTTTTATCCCTTGGGCTTATTTAAATAAAATTATTTGCTTTACAGATACTTTCTGCTCTTCACAAAAGTCTAAAGCCCTCACTCACGGTTGTGAGCTGTCTTTATCCAGCATTGTTACTTCTAGGCCAAGTAACATTCTTAACAAATGTCAGGCAAACTAAATTCAAATGCATGAAAAACTCAAAAGAAGAAGAAGTAAGAAGACATGATTCTATGCTAGCTTTGGAAGCAAGAACAGTTTCTATTAAGTCATCATTGAAACAGAGGAATACTCAAATTAAACCATGCTCCAGCCATCCCAGCAAAAGGTAAAATAGAAGGACAAAACTGGCCCTGAACTTCCAGTTCTAAAGCAGGTTGTTGACTCAGTGTGCTTTAGTTAGTTTGGCTGCTAAATAGCTGTGAATATCACACTCATGGAACTTTGTGGGGCCCGCTATTCTTACTGAGTCAACACGAACGCAGCTCATCATGGGAAACGTTGGCCAGTTGTACAGGCTTGACATTTTCCTGGAATCAACGAGAAGCATGTATTCCCATATGGCAAGCTACTGGATTTCCGCCCCTATATCGTGAGTTATAAACACACTTTCCCCATTGACGTTTATTAGAAAGTAACGCAAAGCAGATTGCTGGGGCTGAGCTTGGACTGTGGACATTCTGTAGCAGGCATAGTCGATGCTCTTCTTGTGCCAGGCTGATGGCATATCCTTGCAGGTTAAATCCTCAAATCCTGCTCCACCATTTTAATAATTTCATTGACTTAACCTTTATATGGATGAAGGGCTTTGTTCCTCTGTGCTGGATAAATGAATGTTTCATGTTACAATTTGGTCTGGGATTTGTCAGGTGATATTACAAGAGGTTTGAACACCAACACTGGGTCATGCTGGGACGGGCGCCAGACGCTTTTCTATTTTATTATGCCATCCTCCATCTCCCTATCTGGATTCTTTCTTCTCTTTTTCGCCACCTATCAATAGATTTGAATGAGGTCCTTAATCACCTATGCTATCAACAGGTCAGGGTCATTTTTTTTTCATTGTAAGACAAGAAGGTATTATAAACAATATCTTGTTTAAATTATTCTATATTTTTTCCAGGGCTAAGTAGTAGCTTATTATTATGATTATACAGTTTACTCCTGTAATTCTAGTATTTGTGACAAAGACATTAAATTGTATGTGTGTGTGTGTAAGCACATGCATGAATGTGTATATGTGTGAATGGTAGAAAATTTTATTAAAAATAATAATTTGTAATTTGGGAAAATTCCAAGAAATTAAAACTTCAGTACCTATAAATAGAAGTTTAATGGAACAAAGCCACAATGATTAATTTACCTTTTGTCCATCACTCTTTGAAACTAAAGAGTTGAATATTTATAAGACAAACTGTCATGCAAAGTCTGACGTATTTCCTAGTTAGCTCTTTATGAAGAACTTCTCATGGTGGTCTTCAACACTCTGGGTTCCAGCAATGTCCTTATCTTCACAAAGTGTTCACCCTGTGTGTCTCTGTGTGGCATGGCCATCTCTTTATAAAGCCACTAGTCACATCAGACCGGGCTCTACTCTACTTCAGTAGGATTCATCTTCAATAATTACCTGCGATAACCCCATTCCAGATAAAACCACATATGACATGCAGGGGTAAACATTCCAACATACTTATATTTTGGGTTAGGGAGAAGGGAAGGAAATACAGCTTATGATAACTAGTAATTTGGAGTCTCAAAAAGAGTTCATCTAAAGAACAGAGAGAGTTCATGTCAAAAGCAAGACTAGAACCTGGGACTCTTGAGTCTATAACTGGTAAGTAACTGTAGCTCCCACTGAGTTTGGAATACAGCATAAGTTCAAAGTCAGTGACTCTCCCATGTCCGATGTACACTTTACCAAACACTTTTCTGGAACTATCTGTTTAAGCATTAGTCATGAAACCTACTATTTAGAGCTTCAGACTGTATTTGACTACAATCCCCAATGCTGCGAATTTTACTCATTGATTAGAAGGAAAAAGTGAGTGTGGTAAGCTTTGTTTTTACCCTGATTTTGTTTATCAGCAAACATTCTAGAAAACAGATTGTATGTATTCCATCAAATATAGTGAGCCTACACTGTCAGCCACTGTCAAAGTTTAACATTCTTCCTTTGATTGACATCCATATGAAGGAACATTAAGGACAAGACCAGAAGAAAAAGAATAACGTGTTTCAGTACTTGAAGAAGTAATTTATCTGATTGCTGAAAAACTCTTTTTTTTCTTAATAGCTGTCAGTTTTATTAACTCTAGGAGGCTTAACGTTAATTCTTTTTCAAGGTTATTCTGAAAAGGTGGGTTTCTCCTCCATTAGGTAGGTCTGTTAATAGCTGTTTGCAAAAAGATAATGTCTCAGTGTTCAGATATCATTAAAATATGAAGTAAGAAAAAAAAAGAATCCCTTTAGAACTATGGGTCCTAAACATGGTAGATAAAAAGAAATGTTGATGTTATGCCAAGACACACACACACACACACACACACACACACAGAGAGAGAGAGAGAGAGAGAGAGAGAGAGTATTAATCAGGTATTATTTACTGATAAGCACTATTCCCTACAATATTTTTCAAGTGGTTTCAATGCTGATCTTACGGGGAGGCCTGGGTGGTTCAGACTAAAGCAAGCCGTCAGTATGCTTTAGCAATGTTGTTCTCTTGGGCTGCATCCAGGCCTTCTGGTTTACTGCTTTGGAAGATGCTCCTGCTTCCGTCTGCCAACATCCAGGCAGCTGGGCATGCGGCTGAGAAGCCCTAGAGACAAACACCCCCGAATGAGCCTCCAGCAATGAGTCTCCGCCACCCAAAACCTAAACTAATCACAAGACAGAATGATTGTGCTTGGAGAGGAGAACCTGGCAATAGGATTGCTACTGCCCAGGAAGCTTCACATTGGCTGTGGCTGTGAGGTACTTAATTGTCCTGGTGTATGCCTTTGAAGTAGATGGAAGTGAGGGAAAATTTCCCCATTTGACTGATAGAACAACTGAGAGGAGAGCAGCTAACTTGCATGTGGTTACCCAGGGAATAGTTGGCTGAGACGCCAGGATTCTTGACTCCAAATTCATTGCTGTAACCACTAGACTGAAACCAGCCGCCAAAGGCTATAATTTGGTCTTGAAGCTGTGGCCATAGTTTAGAACCACAATAGTGAGAGAAACACATTTTAAGGAGGACCTTGAAAATCTCTCAAGAGAATTATGCCTCTTTATCGGTGTTGATTATGCAATGCTCGCAATGAATAAAGGTTCTGTCGCTACCACATTTTGTGGGTTTGGGTTAGGCTGTGTCACTCTTAGGAAACTGGGAAGCTTTGCTTCACCATTGAGCCCCAGTTATTTTTTTAGAAGAATTGTGTTGAGTTTATGATGCATGAATCAATGTGCTAACATTACGATTTAAAATTGGCAGAAATATATGGTGTTTGATGAATATGGGAAGTCGGGCTAGAATTGGAGGTTTAGAGACTGGGTGATCATACTTCATGGGGACACTTGGGTAATTTGGACTGGACCCAAGGGAGACTGAAAGTCTGCAGTGATCTAAATGGACATAGGTCTTGCATGAAGACACACTTCTGTGTCTCTGGAAGCACAAGTGTGCACAGAGTGTGTCAGAAATCAGGTTCCATGCTGAACACCAGACTCTGGTTCTGGAATGGAAACCACAGTCATCACAAGATCTGGATTTATGTCTTTGGGTTCCAGGCTCAAAAGTAGGTATTGTCAATATTCTATCTTGAAAAGAGTAAAATATTAACAATTACATTAGTACCCTATGAGTTGAGTGCGATATTGTTCCCTTTCATTTCTACTTCCAACCCTATAATGTAGGCTTAAAGCTTTAAAATTTATTATGGGGAACCTCTTGGAGAGGTTGCCAGGCATGACTGTCACAGTGAGCCGTGAGATGGAGGAGAGCTATGAGCCCGGAATTCCAATTCCACTGCCCCTGCATTATGCTCATTTTTACCACATGATGGACACAGTAGGACCTGAGTTCACAGGCAAAAGGGAAGGGACCTATTGTTTAAGACTGGCAGATATTTCTGCGTAGCCAACTTTTCAACTTTAATTTTAAAGAAAGCTCTTTCACTTTATAATATCACAAGGACAAACATCACTAGATATCTCCAACCATCATTCTTTACTAAAAAAAATACACCAAACTCACCAATACCTATGTCATGTCTGACAAAATTAATTCCTTAATATTTTCTAATAACCAATCTCTGTTTAGATTTTTTACAAGTGAGCAGAAATCTTTCATCTTACCTATTGATATTGCTTTTCAAATAGTTATTTAATCACATGACCATCTAAATATTTATGGTAAATTCATATACTGCTCCCAACTTGGCTAGTGGAGTTTCTTATTGTTCTGGGTAGTGATTAATGCAGAGACTCATTACTGTTAAAGTGGAGGAAATAAACCACCTTAAGTATTCAGGTATAGATGTGATGCTGATAGACACACAGGCAGGCAGGCGGACACACACATACACACACACACATACACACACACACACCAAGGTTCAGGGAACATCCCCGCAAATGGGATGAAGACCATGTACAAGGTAGTGGATGGAGTCAAACCAACTAAAAGTTCCAGCACAAAAATAAAATAAAATTCCAGCACAGGGTTGGGGGTTTTCTGATGTCTCAATCCTAAATGAAGAGCTACTGGCAGTTGATGGCTGCTATAAGAGGGGAAGTCACTTTTCTTTGGGGTGTGGTCACTTGTAGGTTCCTCATTCTCATGAACTCATACCTACACACATATGGGGTCAAGTATGGTAGAACGTGACTTTAATCCCACCACTAGGGGGACAGAGGCAGGCAGATTTTTTAGTTCAAAGCCAGCCTGGTTGACAGAGCAAGTTCCAGAACAGCCAGGAATACACAGAGAAAACCTGCCTCAAAAACACAAAACAAAACAAAACAAAAACAACAACAATAAAAACAACAAAAAACCCAAGCCAAACCAACCAAATAAACAAACAACCAAACTAGTATGGAAAATACAAAACGTGCTAATTGGTCTCTGTAGGAAGGAGTGGTGGTGGAAGGGCTGGGAACCCTAGAGTAGGGAGGATAGGTGGATATAATAAGATTTATTACATATATGTGTGCAATTTAAAAGAAGAAACAAACATTAAAAAGAAAAAATACTTCATCTTAATGTAGTTAAGTAATATATTTTCTCTCTGCTGAGTTACATTTTTGGGTTTTTTTATTCAAGACATTTTCTCAAATCATGATCAACAAAATATTCCGCAATAATCCCTTCTAATTAACAATGACTACAACAACAACGACAACTTCTTTGACTTTTCACAATTAAGTCTTGAACACATACTCCATACAAGAACTGATTTTTATGGAGATGCGATGGTTAATGTTGGCAACTTGATGGGATTTAGAGTCACCATGGAAACAGTATTAGGGCATGTTTGTGAAAAATTATCTAGACTAGGCTAATCGATGTGGGAAGGACCCCATCCTTAACACGAGTGGTACCATTTCATAGTCTATTGGATATAGACTTCTATATATGTTTATTATATCAAGCTTATGAATGGTTTAGATCAGGAGCTGACCTAATACTTCCTGGCTACTAACTGCAAACTCCTGTACTACCTTCTTTGTGACCGTTTCTTCATCTATAGTTGAGTACAGTTGTGGTCTCCATTTTCAAAGGCTTCAAATCATATAGATGAAAAGATGATAGACCTTAGAGAGAAATAGACCTATTTGTTTGTTTCGTTGTCTTGGACCCATCCCTTTTCACAGTGGAATACTTCAGCACACCTCATGGTCAAACAGTAAATGGATTGATACACATAAGAGGTGTGTTCCTGATAAGTAACAAGAACCGTGCCAAATTTTCCTTATATTATTATTTATTTCTCACATTCTCTCATTTGTTATTATATTCAAATAAAGTAGGGTTCTTGAATCATTTTTATATTTATTTATGCAATTTATTGTCGCATACTGGTTTTAAACCTGATTATACGGTGGTGATATTTGAAAACCTCGTCTGTTTGGAATGTCTTTGGCATTGCTCCATTTGGTAACTTTTCATGACTATTCCATAATTTCTTCAGAGTTATATCCCTATGTTATCAGATATCGATTTCTATATATGTTTATTATATCAAACTTATGAATTGTTTGGTCAAGTCTTATATGTTACCATATTTAAAATGTGTGGACTTTACTAAGTCAGTGGATGAAACTGAAATGGTAATGTAAAAATAGTTTATAATTGTTTTACTAAACAATTTACAAGTTTTTAAATGCATCTTGGAAATTTTATATACAATAACAGTGTGGTTTTCTAAAATAGAGCATGGCATTGCTGTGCATTTTACTAGAATTAAATCAAGTCCTTATGTTCTCAATGGTACTTACAAGTTTTTTCTTTCAAAACTGATGAAGTTGTTGAACAATAAAATGACTCTGTCTTTCAGCTAATTTTTCTTTTAGGGTATCCTTGGCACATTAGGGACTGTGAGGTGTGCTGAAATATTCCACTGTAAGAGATGATGGGTCCATTTCTCTCTGTTGTCTATCAACTTTTGATCTATATGATTTGAAGTAATTCTAAAGCTATTAGATCTTCATGGGGTGTAGAGACTTTTTCAGTTGAGACTGGGAATCTTCTTCTGTGATTCAAAGTTCATCTTATCTGCTATTATTATAGCTTTTCAACTCTAATTTTATTAGTTTTTCATGAAGAGTTTCCCCCTGTCCTCTCATTTTCAACTATCCAGGTTCTTTTTTTTTATGTTTTGGATATACTTTCTGATCCTTTTTATTTTGATTGTGTATGCCTGTGTGTTCATGTGTGCCACATATAGCCAAAAGTTCGTGTCAGGTGTGTTTTTCACTCCTTTCCACTTTGCTTTTGAAACCCGTCCTCTCACTGACTCTGGAGCCCATCGATGCAGCTGACTGATGCCAGCGAACTCTAGGGCTCCTCCTGTTCTGTCTGCAGTCGTGGGGCTCCAGGTGCGTGCTGGGAGCCCAAGGGATCAGACCAAACTCCTCATGGTTTGTGTGACAGGCACCTTGCCACCTAAGCCAACTAACTCTGACACTCTTACGTTTTCATGGCAAATTTATTATAATTATATTTATTGTGGTTTAAAAATATAATTTGTCTTCTAAAAAAAATCTTCCTTTGTCTTTTTTACTTCATTTTATCTTCTATTCTGTCTCTCTCTCCCCCTGTCTCTGCCTTTATTTCTCTCTCTCTCTCTGTCACTCTCTCACTGTATCTCTCCCTATATCTGTCTCTCTCTTTATCTCTCCCTGTCTCTATCTCTCCCTGTCTGTCTGTCTCTCTCTCTGTCACTCTGTCTGTCTCTCTCCCTGTGTCTGTCTCTCTCTTTATCTCTCCCTGTCTCTGTCTCTCTCTTTCTCTTTCTCTGTATCTGTCCCTGTCTCTGTCTCTCTCTGCTTGTCTTTGTGGAATGTTGAGGTTTTCTCTTTTTTTTGAACATTTATTTTAGCCATTTTTAGTTATGTGTATATGTTTGTGTACACCTATGAATCCAAGAGAGGGTGTCATATCTGGATGAGCTGAGCTGGACTTTCTGGTGACTGTGAACCAGCTAACAGGCTCCAAGAGGCAAACTCAGATCCTCTGCAGCAGTGGCGCACTCTTACACATAATAATTTCTTTTTTTAAAGGGTTTGTGTGTGTGTGTGTGTGTGTGTGTGTGTGTGCCACAGGAATGTAGCCGCAGCCGCTGCACCTCTGTGGGCTATGCACATTGCTCTGCTGAGTCACTCACCTCTCCACCTCTCCTTTTGTTAATTTTTCAATTTCATCTTTTCTCTCTCGACTCGCAAGTTACTTCCTTACTTCTGTCTCAATGGCCACTTTTCAAATTTTGCAAGTATATTTAGCAAGATTAGCAATTAGTCCTTTATCTCTCTGGGAGAATATTCACACTCTTGATGTACTTTTAATTCTGTTCGTCTTCTCAGTCCTCACGAATGTGGTATCTTATTTGCCATCAAATTAAAAATTGTTATTTGGGGGTGCCATGGTTAGGAATGCTTTTCCGGGGAACCAGGATTTGGTTTCCAACATCGACAGCAGATGGCTCATAACAGCTTGGAACTCGAGCTCCAGGGGGATCTTATGCCTGCTCTGACACCCTCAGGTACATACACTCATGTAATACACACACACAAACACACACACACACACACACACACACACTCATGCACACACAAAGAAGCCTTTAAAAATTATTATTATTATTATTATTATTATTATTTTACAAACAACCATGTATAAACTTAACTTCATTTTTTTTAAGGGAATATTTTTTTCCTTTCTTCCTAAAATTACCCTTTGGAGGTTTCTTCAGTAAAGATCTCTTAGTGATTTTCTTAAATTTGTTTGCCAAAAAAAAAAAAGTCTCATAAACCCTTTGTTCTTGGAGTGCAATTACACCGAGAGTGTGAGATGCAGTTATTTTGTGTCAGAACCTTGAAAATATGATTTCGGTGATTTTTTTTTTTTTTTTTTTTGGCTTCCCTCGCTGCTGTGGCAAGTTTCTATGTATAATTTGTGGATCATTTTCTTTCCTGTTGCTTTAACAATCTTCCCTTTGATTGTGCTGTAGAATTTTAACTTCTACTGTTTCTCCTAAAATATATCCAGGAATGGGTTTATTTTATAAAATTCTTCTTAGTACATACCATACATTTTGTACCTGTAAGTTTATGTGTCCTCAGTTCTGGAAAGTTTGGGGCCTTCAACTCAGAATTCATCTTTCTTAACACTCTTGTCTCTTGCAGGGGGCTTGCTCAGGGCAGCATGGCACTATGGACATCTGCCAAGACTTTTAATAAAGTTACTGCATTAATACAGTATTTCAAGACAGCCACAGTAACGCAGCTGAACACCGCTATAGGATTTCTGATCAATTGGATGGTGTCTCTGTGTAAATTAAAAAAAAAAAAAAGAGAGAGAGAGAGAGAACCCTTTTCAATTAGAAGTCATAACATGGAATTTGGATCAGAATTGGGGTTTAGTCCCCTGTCAAGCCTTTAAGTAGCTTTCTTTTATTGATCAGAATCAGGCAGCCAATTTTGATTCCTTCAGAGGTAAGGTCTACAATGGGCCTGGACACTGAGTTAGCATCAAAGGCATTGGGGTGGAGGGCCAGGGCCAGGGGAGGGAACAACATGGCAGAACCAAAGGAAATCTTCCTGTGGTGCATTCAGCGATGACATCCTAGTCATGGGCTGGTTGGTGGTCTCTTCCCTGACACCTTAGTGCAGACATGTCACCCATGAGCCTACTTCTAATACTGAGACAATGCTGGCCACTGTATGACTCCTGTACTTGGGTGTAATTTTGCATCCTCATTTCCTTCTTTGTTCCTTAATTAGAGGATCACCTAGAAAAACAAAGTAGTTGATCATCTAGGGGATAGAGACAACACGGGGCTTCACTGTATAATCCTAGCCTACTCAGAACTCATGTATTTAGCCCAGGCTGTGAGCCTGCTCTGACTTTACTTCCCAAGAGCTGGGAATACAGTTTTACACCACGCCACCAGCCTTGACTGCTATTGTTTGTTCTATTAAAAACATACCTAGGAGTTGGGGATTTAGCTCAGTCGTAGAGCCCTTGCTTAGCACACTCAAGGCCCTGTGTTTGGTCCTCAGCCTTGGGAAAAATCAACAAGCCAAAGGCTCACCTGTGTGATTTCAAATTTGTGTAAAAACATTTAAAATGTGTTCTAGAGGTGATTAGCATTTTCATCATATAAAATGTATATGCCAAGCCTTCCCAATCCCCGAAGTATGTGCCTAAGTAATGATGAAATGATGGGAAGAGAAGCAATGAAATATATGCTCAGCCGGTTTTGACTGGGTATTCCCTCTGTACCCAGAACTAGCTACTAACCACACACTGCAAAGGTGACACAGGAACACTAACAGGGAAGTCCCTGGGCCCTGAGCTGAGAGAGTTGCAAGCCCTTAAATAACACATCCCATCCTCTGATTTCACTTGGGATACATCAGCCTAAGTAACCTAATTGAGGTCATAATTGATTTGGGAGACTCATTTCCTTCCTTGGAAATCATTAAAGGTAGCCATGGCATGCTTGAAGCAGCACTTTCTCTAATGGAGTCCCCTGGATCTGTTCATGAGGAAGAAAGGCCCTGTCAGCAGGTGGCTGCTCAGTCCTGCTGGCCCATAGCCTGCCCAGACCTGCCCTCTCTACAAAAGCCTCAGTAGCTCCCCAGGCCTCCCCACTGGGCATCTTTCAGAGTACACAAAAAGGGCATATTGCCATTCCTAATGGAGGCAGCCACCCTGGGCAAATGGCTGGCCATTGGCATCGTCTTGGTCATCACCCCAATTAGTGAGACACACTCCATGCCACTGAAGAATTTGTAGGAGGAAACTCCTTTGTCAGTGGCTCAACTCCTCACCTCTGTGAAATACCTAGATACTGCCACTCCTTTTTTTTTTTTTTATTCAGTCCTCAGCTTGGAGACATTTCTACCCAGCTGAGAAAACCCACTAAAGAATTTACAATCCCTTCTGTTGATTTCAACCGCAAGCTGTGAAACTGGGAGCAGCCACTTTGCTCCGAAAACCTTGGAGTGATAGTGTGGTCATTCATGCCTTCATTTAATTACAAAATGTGAGAGAGTGACATGAACATCACATAAAAGACACTGGAGTTTAGGGTCACAGATGGAGTGCTGGCTGAGAGTCAGTTTTCTGACCCCCTTCACTGGGCCTTACTCTTCATCACGCATCTCTATGTGCAGTGGACATGTATATCTATACAGTGATGTGATATATGTAGATGTAGATAGATGAGAGAGAGAGAGAGATGATGTAGATGTATAGGTGATTAGATATAGATATGAAATAGGAATAGATATAGATGATATAGATACCAATATAGATATAGACATACACACACATATATATCAATTCTACTGTATATATTCTCTATATATGTGTATGTAATAGCAATTATACAATTCCATATATATATATATACCTTGAGAGTACAAACTGGTCCTAGTTGTGAAATATCTTCATATCCCCAAGATTGCCTCTAGTTTTCCAATAGCATGTCTAAAATGATCTTAGAAAAAATTCCCATGTTGTTGGTGACAGGGGTACACTCTGCTTGTCCATTGCTTGGTTTAAAAATCTCACTGCTCCAAAGTTCTTCAATGGGTCCAACCTAGATCTTCTTGCTATCACTAAAATTTCTAGTCTCTATGAAACAAATGAGATTTATTTTTTATGGTAAGACATTGGAGACAGTAGTTCCTTAGTGCATACAATCACAATTTACACTATAGACAGATAATTTTATAGTCACAGCTACAGCTTAGTTTATGAATTGGCCCAACATATAAATAAGCTTAACTTATGTTTTATACACAGACACACACACACACACACACACTACAAGTGAACTATCTCATTCCCAACTACCAGAGAGGGTGGAGCACACAGGGAATGGACTGTGCCAGAATCCATGGCTTTCTCCTCAGTCCTCTCCCTCAGACAGGATTCACAGGTTATATTTGTGGCTTCATCTTGAATCACTGTCTAATTGACTACAGACGAGTCTGATTCAAAGACCATCTTCCAAACAGGGATCCTGAGTTTCAATGGCAAAGTACTGATTTTAAGTTACTGGGTCCTACTCTAACACTGACTACTAAAGAAATAAACACATTTTCTCATGAAAACTTTTTAAGTACAAAATGTGTAAGGGCAAAAGAAGATACATGAAAAAGTGAACTGTCATGTGAGGACTTGTGTAGTCAGAACAGGTGGCCAGAAGACAGTGTGTTCTGGACACCCAGGCCAGTGACAAGGACCTGAGCTAAGGCAAAGATGCTGAAGCAAAGGGGCCCCAACAGGCACTGAGGGAAAGATGTTCATCCATGCCAGAGTAGACTGGGAATTAGTGGGGATAGTGAGCTGAAGTTGTGAACCACTATGAGAGATAATTAGGCACCTTTGATACCCACAGCAAGATGGATTCAGTATAGAGCTTAGAATCAAGGCAGAAGAAGTCTTCACATCCCTCCTTCCTAGAGCCAGGCCTTGTCTCTGAAGGTGGTCCGAGGCAAAGATGGAGATGCAGAGAAGTGGACAGAGCCCGAGCTGCCCTAAACGAGACAGTTTTCCTTACTGCATGAGTCCACTGGAATCGGTTTGGGGAATCTGATCTAAAGCTCCTGGCATCAAGATGAATAATTACTTGTTTGGTTGGCAGCTCAGCCTTCACTTTTCAACTATCACAGCAATAGTCATATCTGTAATCCTTGGTTTCATACGTTCTGATCTCTGAATCACTCTAGTTTGAGAGGTACCTTTATATTCCTGACGAGCTAGACGAAAAGGACGTTGACAAAGTGATTCAAAGCCATACCCAGCTAGCTCTAAGGCGAAAAGCATGTGAGGAACAAAATAGGACACCTGACTACAGATGCTATAGGACAGGGTGAGTGACTGCAAAGATACCTGCCACCTGATACGGCTGAGTGCTTTGAATACAAAGGGCAAGGAGGTGATGTATTCGCTCATAACCTTTCTGATAGTGCTAGTTTACCAGGAGTGGACATGCGTCACGACATTTTAGGTTGTGGTGCTGTGGAGCAGTTAAGACTGCTTGCTCCTTCTAGAGATCCTGTTCTGTTCCCAACACCCATATCTTATGCCTATAACAACCTGGAACTCCAGCTCCAGGAGAGCTGATGCAGTCTCTCGCCTCTGTAAATGCACACACACACACACACACACACACACACACACACACACACACCACATCACATCACATCACACAAATAATATTTTAAAAATAAAAATAAAACATTTACAGATTGGACAATTAAAATACTTGTGCTTGAGTACGTTTTATATAATTTTAAAAAGAAGTAAAATAACTGATGATACCAGCAGCTAATGACTGTGAATATAAATAAATAAATAAATAAATAAATAAGCGCAATTGTTGATCACAGCTCAGCGAAGATGGGAGTGTCCTCTCTATGCATCCTGTGAACAGTACTAGAGAATCTCCTCTTCCAGCTATCTGGGCCAGATTCTGGTATGAAACTTTCAAACTTTCTCACATCAGACACCCTTAGTTGACCTCCCACTGAAGGAGACTCTTAAGTAGGGAGGGTTAACTGGTACAGTCCCGAGCTTCTGGTAAGTAGCCTCCATGGAAATGAATGGGTTGCCTGCAGCATCCCAGGGAGGGTGGTTGAACTATCAAGCATCCATGCTAACCAGCAAGTCTGGAGGGCAGCCTTTTGGTCTTCCCAGGGCAGAGGTGATCCCTTATGGGTCCACCCATGCCCATGGTCTGGTGAACACTGTTAGTGATGCCCAAGTTATGAGGCCTCGGCTGACACAAAAGGTTTTCACCAAGTTTGGTCCTTGAGAATGTGTTCTTGTTTGTCTCAGCTCCTGGTTATACCAGAAGAAAGACCATGCTTTCTAACTGAGAGCTTAAAAACCCCCACATCCTGAAGTCCAGCTCTACTGCCTTGACCTAGAAACTTGGCCTGGCTGAGCTCTGTGCATTGCTGTCAGAGTGAAAGACTAGAGACCTGTGTCTCCTGTCTCCATGAACTGTCACTACTAAATTCTGGTGTCAGGGCTCCCTGCCTAGTTGACATCATTGCCATAAGTCTCCAACGCCGAGCATAAGAGTTCTGTTATAAATGCAGGGCTTTCTTCCTTGTCTAGACTCCCAGGATTGCTCAGTAAAGGACGTAACTTACTGTTCTTGTGTCAGCTTCTAGCTGACTGTGAATGTTTCCAACTTTTCTCAAACCTTCCACATGTTCATATTCTCTCATTTTGGGCAAACAGCCCAGCTTCCAACTATGTAGAGAAACAAACATCATTAAGTATAATTTCTCTCCTAGAGATAAATGTATCCCTGTCGTTTCCCAGGACTCCTTCATTCTTTCTCGTTTCAGAAGAGAAGGCAAGAGGAGGGAGGGGTTGTTATGCAGTGGTTAGGAGCAGGGTGGTTTGGGTTTCTGCCTTGCTCCAATATTAGCTAGCATGTTAACACCGGGAACACCAACTAACACCTAAATGTAGACAGAGATGATAAGCTTGATTCCATAGACTATAAGGAACTCGGGATATTTAACCAGTTCCTGCTGGGTAGACGCGTACTTTGTATGTGCAGGATGCTTTTTCCATGATTCCTTCCTAAGACAGTCTCTCCCTGTCCTCTGAGTTCATGTCTCTTCCCGCTGCAGTCCTCATTATAAGAGACAGCCCTCTCTCACCTCTCCTCCAATTCTAGGATCAAATGTCAAGTTTAACAGATTTCCCTTGTTAAAAATCTCACCTCTCTGGATCTTGATACTTGCAAGTGTAACTTGCTTAATATATGAATTTTAGAAAAGTCCAATTTCCTCTCCTTTTTTTTTTCCACCAATGAGACTACTTTCCATGCTTAAAATGCTAACCATGTGACATCTCCTTTTCTCTCAGCCTGGGCTTGGAGGGGCAGTGTGCTGTGCCCAGGGTTCTGGAACCAGGGAGGCTCGTGTAGGAATCATGGTCACCATGTTAGTTTGGTTATGTTAGCTACTTCACTGTTGCTGTGGCCAAAGTGTCTTGCAGAAACCATGTAAGATAGGAAAGGTTATATTTGCTTACAGTATCAAAGAGCTCTCAGTACAGGATTGCCTGGCCCCTGTGCTTGAAAATCAGGACAGAGGGAGCCTGTGGGGAAGGATATATTTTCACAGTGAGGCAGATCAGTGGCTGAGGCTAGCACTGGCTGAGTTGAACTCATCAAAGGGTTGCTTCTACTCATCTGCTTCTGGCAACCAGGGTCAATGACCTATATAGTTTCTACAGCCTCCCAAAATAGCACTTCTAATTGGGCAATGTATTAAAACCGTGAGCTACTTGGAGATATTTCCTATTCAAACTGTAACGTTAGCACATGGTTATCTAAGTAATGTTAGCAAATGGTTATCTAAGCCAATGATGCCATTTTGTCCTATAGAAAATGGACATAGTCCAGATTTCCATAGTCCAATACCATGGCATTGTCCTGTAAGCGCAAATATCACTAGAAAGACTTATAGGCCCACACTCAGCACAAGGGTTATTGTATCACCATTGTTACAGGAATTAAGGAATCTCCCAAACCAAGGTGTGTTGTAGCTGCAGCCCAACCCAGTTTGCGGCTGTGCTCACACAACACTAAGGGAGCTGTCAAAACTACAGAAAGAACAGAAACAAAAAGCAAAGGGAGGAAACATTTTTATTCTGTTCACAGACTCTTTTGAATGCACGCTTGAGTGATCCTCTGAGTATGTGTGTTTTAAGTTTAATTCGTACAATTAGCTTTTCATTTCCCATCTCAAACAATTTGTAGCTAAGGAAGAAAACTAAACTTTTTTTCCTCTGGGAAACAGGAAGAAAAAGTTTTTCTGAGGTGGCTGAGATTATTTCTGCAACTTTGTTAGTATTGTGTACCATATCCATTATGATTTTAAAGCTTGCGAATTATTTGATCGCCACAATAAATCAAAGAACCTAATAGATCTCATTGTTTATGTAGTGTAGGCTTTGACACTAGTGTAAAAAAAAATTCTCCAGTTCTATGTTGATGATTATTTTTCTGTGATTTTCCCTCAATTTTTTCAACAGAAAGAGAAGATGCTTAAAATCCTGCATATTGTTGAAGTAATGTCCAAATATCCACAACACAGAAGACAGATTCTTGCCTTTAGTAAAGATAAATATGCACTTTTAAATGAATGGGCATTAGACATGAACAGGCAGTTCTCAGCATAAGTACAAATGACCAGTAAGAATACTATAATGAAAGAGTGAATGCTACTTTAATATGAAGAGTATAATTCAGCATGTACACATGCAATTCTTCATGACCCACTAAGACTGTATTTGGATCTGCAGACTAAGAGGCCTTCTGCCTTTGCAGATAACTTCACTACCTCCATTTTATCTGCTATTGAAAACCAACAGAAGGACAATAAAGTAAATGGAGATAAGAAGATGTATGGGATAAACTGACCAGTGCCCAATATTCAAATATGGGGCAAATTGCCCTGAAGTCCATGTATAAATTAATTTCTAGACCCAAATTTGGTAAAACTCGGCTGGAGGGTTACAACCCTCTTGTCATCTTGTTGATGCTCATCCCTGAAGACTGAAGCTTCTGTTGATCACAAATTCCATCCCCCTGAGCAGACTCTGGCTCTGACTGGAGCCAATCTCTGCCTTTGGATTTTGCTCTCCTGTCCATCCATCATGGAACATAGTTGATGGTTCAGTGTATTCCAGAATGACCTCCCACTTGCTATCTCATCATTTTAAAAATCAGTAGCTATTTTATGGAACAGTATCTTTTACCATTTAATGAGATACAGGAAATCATATTGTAAAGAATGGTTTCCACAGAAAACTTAGCAGAACGACCGAGCACCTTTCTAACACAGAATGTTCAATTTTTCTTGGTCCCTAATGAGTATTACCATCCAGGTCACAAGAGATGGCACTTTATACAAAATCTAGAAAACTAATAGCAATACTATTGTAATAAAAAACAATCTTTGACTTGCTGCTTACATGCTCTTTAATACTGTTACTAAGGCAGGATGTGGATGGAGACCATCCTGTCTTAGATCACTGACTTTCTGTTATTCAACCCATCCAGACTTCATTTTCTTCACCAGTAAATGCTTCCGTCTGAGTCCTAGTAACCCAGAGGCACAGAAGTCCAAAAAGAACATGCTCAGATGGAAGCATGTTATAGCTCCCCATATATAACCCACTAAGCAAAAACTCATACCCAGATCGACACACAAAAATGTTACTATCCAAAAGTAGGACAAAAGGATAAATTTATTTTATATATGGTTCTTTGTAATATGGCCACTGTTTTACCTGCTGAAAATTTTGGATTTTATCTGTAGCTGTTACTGTATGTATCCTTGTGAATAAATCCTTTCATTTGATTTTTGTATTTAGAAGTTGGTGGTTCTCACATGAATTTAGAATAAATTCTCTGAATTTGCCCTTCAAATCACAAAATACAAAGCAGATCCACAATTTAGTGTTGTTATCTGTAGATTGTCTTCCCCCATCCTTTCATGTTAAAGCTGGCAGAAAAAGCCCTGAACTCAATCTCCTCAAATAGCTGTCTCTTGGCATTGAGTTGGTACACTGGGTCACAAAGTATTTCTAAGCAAGGCTGCTGGAACAGCATTCTTGGAAGGGTAGGCCCTTTTTCCTCCTGACAATGACGGTTCACCTTCAAACTGTCAACAATGTAACATGAAAGAAAGACAGAAGAACTAATCACATCTCATTAAAGCAGTGGTTCTCAACATTCCTGAAGCTGAGACTCTTTAGTACAGTCCTCCCTGTTGTGGTGACCCCAACCATAAACATACTTTCATTGCTATTTCATAACTGCACTTTAGCTACTGTTATGAATCATAATATAAATATTTCTAGAGATGGAATTTTGTCAAAAGAGATCGCGACCCATAGGTTGAAAACCACTGCACTAAAGGAAGATTGATTTGTTTATTATTTATTTATTTAGTAGAGTTTCAAGCAGCAGAATTTCCCATAGTTTTACTTTTGCAAAATGCCCATAGGAAAAGAGATTTTTGTGGCCAACACATTGAGCTATTTATAGATTAACAGGGCATATGAGCATGGACATGTCCTGAGACTTCCTGTGTTAAAAAAATTCTCTCTTTCTTTTTTAAAATTTTGTTTAGCTTAGTGAATCCAAATTTGTTTGACCACAACCCTGTTTTGGGAAATATTATTAGTATTTCATGGAACTAGAAGACTACAGAACAAAACCACTGGTTGTCTTCACAAATACTTTAGGATCAAGGAAGAATGTATAATAGAATATGAGGTCACAGATGTTCTTATTTAGATTAGATCTTGTGACTGTTAACTTCACAGGATCTGGAATCACCTAGGAGACAAGCTTCTGGGCATGTATGAAAGTGATTATTTAGATTGCTTAGTTTAAATGGAAATATTTACCCTAACTGGACAGCTGAATAAAATGATGGAGATAGGGAGCTGGCATTCACTGCTCTGTGCTTCCTGATTATGGCTACACTATGACCAGGTGACCCCAGCACCAGATAACGTGACTCCATTACTGCTGCTACTGTTTCTTAGAATTGTGACCCAAAACAAATCCTTCCTTCCTTAATGTTTCTATAAAAACATTTTATCATAGCATTGCAATAACATGGAAAGTTGGCACCAAGAATTGGGGCCATTTCTGTGATAAGCCCAACTATATGTTTCTTAAGACAAATATTTTTTTTGAAATTTCAAAGACTAATATAAACACTATTCAAAACTAAAAATAAAAACAACTGTATTCTTTTATATAGCTTTAATTTTTTGCTATAAATAACCTAATGTATATTGTTCTTATTTTTTCCTTTTTAAAATTCTTTCATATATTACATCCTGACTCAAGTTTCCCCTCCCTCCGCTTTCCTCCATTAAAGACTTTTAAATTTTGTGTGTATGGAAACTTCGCCTGCATGTATGTCTGTGTGTCATGTTCTTGCTGTGTCTGAGCAGGTCAGAAGTGGGTGCTGGGTCTTCTGGAACTGTAGTTACAGATGGTTGTGAGCCACTCTTTAGGTGCAGGAAACTGAAGCTGGGTCCTCTGTAAGAGTAGTGTGTGCTCTCAACATCTTAACAATCTTTCTAGCTTCCTTCTAAAGACTTTGAAATTGATTTGTGGGAGGAATTGATTTAAGGAAGGTAGAAGAGTGTGAAATTCGAATAGATAAGCCCTTTAATACTATGAGCAGAGCTTCAGGGACCATTCTGGCAAGAACATGGAAGATGTGAATACTGAATGAAATGTCAACAGCAGAAGCTAGGTTTATAAGGTTTCAAAGGAGAACAAGTCTCTGTTAAGAACTGGGCTAGAAAGCATTCTTGACATTTTGGCAATAGATCTGGTTATGTTCTACCCATGTCCTGAGATCTTGAGGTTAAATTACAAATAACGAATGTGCTTCCTTGGCACAGGAAATTTCAAGGCATCACAGCATTTAGGCTGTGTAACGTCTTCCACTCAGTGTTTCTAGTCAGATCTATAGAAAAAGGAAGAACAAAACATGAATAATGTCAATTTTAATAAGAAAAGTTATGGGCAGAGAGAGGGTCCCTGTGTGAATGAGCATTCATGACATGACCAGACCCATGTCAAATGCCCCAGTACTTCAGATGCATCAGCTTCCCGAGGTTACGCTCAGGAGAGAGAATGGCTGTGATTTCCACTGGTCCAAGTCCAGAAGTTGACAGAGTACAGAAAATATCAACAGTAGCTATCCTCCCTCATGACTATGGCCTTAGACTTCTTCCTAAGAGTCTTCCTATCAAAATGAACTAATCTATCTCCTGCCTCTTTGTTCATCTGTAAATCAGAAACACGATGAGATCCTGGGCTGCTGGTGTGTCTCCATCAGAGTGCCTGACCCACCCAACCCCAGATCTTCCGTACATGGGTTTATTGTTTCTTCTTCATTCCAAGTTGCCTCCTTCAGGTCAGTCACAAAACCATACATGTCATGACAGACAGGTAATAAGTTTAAGATTGCCAACAAGGAGAATAAAAATTATAAAGCGTCTGTAATTATTCAAGAAAAACTTTCATTGGGACATTAAAGAAATGCTTCTAGACCACACTCATTAAAGGCTCTGACAAAAATGGTAATGTATTTGGAAGGAGAAAACCAGAACTGAGAATACTGGAAGATTCCTTTTTCAAAAACAGATAAACAAACAAATAAACAACAAAATAAGCCTGCCTAGGAAAGAAATCTCTCAGATTAATCATGAAGGTCTACAGAGCCCAACAGGTGTTCAAGGAACATCATGCTATATTCTGAACTGACAAGTAACTTGGCAGAAGTGTCCACCTGGCATTGGTTTTGTAGGTCTGAAGGATGCAAAATGAATAGGGTCTTGAATTCATTTTCCATGGTTTCAGAGAACCACTGAGGTCAGGTAATGTGTGACTTGATCAGAGTCTCTTCAAGGTAGCCTTGAAAGTCCATTACATAAGCTGTGAAGATGAAAACTGAGTTGCAGTGAGGGCCCCAATGGTGGGAATAGGAGGACCATGGGATTTCTGCTAAGGAAAACTGTAGCTGTGGAATGGAATCATCCACAGAAGAAGAGGGTTTATGTACTGCGGGCAACACACATGGAAGGGGAAGGTAGTTACAGAAACCCTTAGGAATCCACATGATTCAGTCCAGTATCCTAATTCTGATATGGAGTTGCAGGATATGATGTTTTCTCTGCTGGTCTTATTCCTGCTTTGCTTTTATCTTTCCTGGCTATGCTCCCATGCCCCGAGTCCTCTCTTTTAAAAGGAGAAGATTTATGCTATTCTATGTGACTTGTTTATTTTGTTTTTGTTTTTTTAATAGTTTATAGTTAAGTTATTGCCTTAAATCTTAAATGATATTTGGACTTTGGACTTTCTAACACTATTATAATTATTAAAGACTATGAGGGGAAAGCAGCAAGGTTATGACTTAAGAATATGTTTTGGTGTCAAAGTTGACAACTGGTTGACTTGGGAGGCATAATATTTATCAATAACTTGACATGAGCTAAGAGACAAGCTTCCGGGCATGTCTGTGAGGGAATATCTAGACAGAGATGGGAGGAAGGTTCACCCTAACTGTGGAATGCATAAAACAGAGAAAGGGAGCCTAGAACCAGCGTTGTCATTTTGTGCTTCCTAACTGCAGATGCAATGTGACCACCTGTCTCAAGCCTCCTGCTACAGTTTTACAATGAACAGAGTCACAAATGTTGGTCTACTCTACACAAGTCTTGTCACAGTCTCCTAGGCTTGTGGGGGTGCGCTCATTGGTGTCACACATTATGGGCATAAGCAGCTTCCAAGTGAACGAGGCATGGGGGTGGGGGTGAGTGGAAAAGCTTAAATATATCTATTCCTATGCCAATATAGGGATAACACTACATTGGCCGTCTTTCTAGTTTCTGGATAGTGGCCATCTTAAAAGTCACAATGTTTATGCTAAGTGGCTATTTTGTTCCCACTCAAAACCATCATAATTTTCAAAAGTTGTTTGATCATAAAACATAGTTTCACAGAAACTAATATTATCAACATATCATGGAACTGGCAGTTTGTGCTAACCACACAGGACCCACTGACGGGGCACAGTCAGGACCTGTAGCTTATGGACTATCCTCAGGGTAAGCTATGTAGTCCCACATTTTGAACTCCTTATTGACACCACTGTAGCTAGTTCTGCTGAAGGTTTTGTTCAGTCTCTGCAATGAGTACTTTAGTCTGAGACTCTCAAAGAGCTTTACAAATGAATCGTGTCAGACAAAGAGCTTCAGTGCCCAGAACCCTTTTAAGGATGGTCCATATTCAGCTATTCATTCAGGCAGGGGTAAAAGCACTCATCCATGTTTCGGCCAGGGTGAGAGAGAGAGAGCTCTGGCAGCCAATGTGTTTCATTGTCTCAGTTCTCAAGAGGGAAGGCCAAGGCCACCTGTTATACCTGTTGGACCTACCCGGATTCAGTTTTTAAAACATGACTTGCAAAAAATATTACAATTTGACTTCTGTTCACTGGTTCTTCCTTTATTCTTCTTAAGTGTGGATTACAAATTCCATCTCAGTATTGTTTCTTCTCTGTCCTTACTTGGCATCCATTCAGTGTTTCATGAGGACAGAGTGTGTGTGTTAAGTCCTAACATGATGTAAGCTCTCTGTGAAATAGACAGATAAGCCAGTTCCTGTTGCTGTGCCGTGCACACAGAAGATGGAAGCTGTGCTTTCTTTTTCTACATTCCTTCTTACAGATGGATGCCATGTTTCTTTAATAGAGAGAATCCTGCTCTTGACAAGTAGTCACACATTAGAAGAGCTGTGTTAGGATGCTGGAAATCTGACATCATCCTCGGATTTGGCATCTCGCTCCATGTGCACTCCGTCTGTGGATATTCCTCAGTGTAGTTCTTCCTCTCTCCCTTTCTTCTTTTTTCTTTCTCTATGAGAACTAACACCAGTGTCCAGAATTCCACTCCCTCGCCTTCCACCTCTATGATAGTTGAAATGATATTTTCCTTTATGAATTGTTATTCACAGCAACCTTCTTGACTAATGCATTCAAAAACTGTGAATGCCATTTTCCCCTTAAATGGGCCCCTTTAGACAAATAACTGCTAAGCATTTTTTTCCTGCGAATATGTAAATAGGTTAAAAATGAAGATGCAGCCAGTGTTGTGTGAATATTATTCCAGGATTACACTTAAGATCCTTTCAGCCCCATTTGCTAACATTTTGTACTCCTAGCCAAAGTGCCAAAAATTGCTCTCTCCTCATGCAATTTTCAAAAATTTTGCTGGCACAAAATGAAGTAAAATCTCTATGTGCAGGAGAGAGCAAACTTCATTTAGCGTGTTTTACAAAGTGCTAAATAGGTTTTCTATTTTGGGAGCAGAACGGCAGAACGTGTGCTTCCTGCTATCCAGATCAAACATTTGTAGTTCTGTCCTGCAGATGACATGCTCCAGGTTATGTTTGGCTCTATTAACATAAGGCTTATTATTTTCTGCAAAGGAAAAGGAATAAAATTACAGTATGTTCCTAGGAAACAATGTCAGCTCTACAAGATTATTTTTCATTGTTTTTAATTTTTTTCTTATTTAAGATAAGGTTTTAGGGGGCAGATTCAGGAAATGGCTTTTGTCTTCAAAAGTTTTCAAAGTAATAGCACTTATTATCTTTCTTTTTTTATAAAATACAACTACCAAAACTGGGTTCTGATCTCACTGGTAAAGAATTTAGGACCCTAGATCACTAACATCACTTCTAAGTACCCATCAAATCTATATACAAAAAGAAAAAAAATACATGACTAGGTATCCTTTGGATGTGTTTTCTATGATGATAAGTACCTTTAAGAACAATAGTGATAGCTGATATGTAACAGCTGCTATTTCTTTGAACAATTCTGAGAACTTGATTTTCATGCCAGATTGTACGATAGAGATTGACTTCAGACTCTGAATTCTTTACTGGGAAACAGTGTCATCTTGCAAACAACATGATTCTTTGTCATCTGCTCAATATTTGCATGACAAAATACAGACTTTTTTCTTTTAATCAACTATGGCTTCATGTTGTAAATATACTCTTGTAATAAGAAAACAGCAATAAAAATAAGCATGTACATAAAAACTGCTGTTTGTTTAAAAACAGCATCTGATTGATGAAAGGGGCTCCGTATGTAATCATTACTCTACCTCTTGCAGGGATGCTCTGAATCAGGACATTCACACCAGTTTGAATAGTAAGTTGAGCAACTAGACACCAAGGAGCAGAAGAGGCTTACATTTCTTCCAAGAGCACTGCCCTGTACAGACAGAGCATCGTCTTTGTGCATACTGTATTATATCACAACTGTGAGGTCCAGAAAGCAGCTGGGCTTTAAACTCTGCCAAGGGCGGGTAGAAGGAGGGTGACCTTGGGTCCCTAGGTTATCCCATTCTAGAAAGGATGTCCTGGAGAGTCCTTCCTTGTTTCAGAGTATGTAATAGCTATCCTGGGAGGTGGGGGCTTGTTTGCTTGCTTCTGAGTGTCCTGGGTAAGTTTGCTCTAAGATTCCCCTTGAAAGCATATGAAGACAAAAAAAAAGTTCAAACAGCAAGAATGAAAATCAATCTGTACAGAAAACTCATTGCCAGAATCTGGGAGTCACCAGTGGAATCCTGACATCTGCCAGACTTGGAAAGGTCTTCTCATCTTCCCTTTGATTGGTGACATTCCTAAGTTTTGCTTCTCGAGACAGACTAAAATACATAGCCCCAAACATTCTCCACCCAGAGGTTGTGAAGTCACTTCTTTATGATATATGACTACTTTTGGAGCCTTCCTCTGCTTAGGGAAAACTGCCTCTGTCCTTTCATGCTCTTTGAGAAACAAGCCCCAGAAAACATGACTCAGTAAAGGGCTGTTGCCAGTAAAATGTTACTTACCTAAAAAAAGATGGTGGGTAGGAGCGGACACTTTAACACATGGCTTGGGGCACGGAAGGCCAGCAAAGGATGTCTTGCTGAAGACATCGACATTTACAGTTAATATGGAGGATGAGGTAGGCAAATATAATCATTGATTGTCAAATATAAGCTCTCATTATTCAGATCTTCTTTTGAGATAAAAGGCATGGAGTGGGATCTAAAATAAGACCATGAAGACACAGTGTAAAACACTGGGAAGGATTTGGAAGAACAGTGATTGCTTGGTATTTGATAGGACACTGGCCAGATGGCTGAAGAGTTTCAGCAAAATTAAAACCTCACAGCCTCCATGAAACAAGGAGGGAGAACCCAAACAAGACGAGGTGTATAAAGCACACGGACACACAAAAAAATAATAAGAATCAAAAGGTAAAATGGAGGATTAAAAGATACATTTTTTACAAGAAGAAAAAAAAAAACCTCCACAATTCGGTGAATAAGAAATGGACTCAATAATGCGAAAATTCACTTAAGGACTGTTCCTAGAAAGGAAAATATAACAAAGGCTGAATAATGAGAGTGGATGGAAACCTGGGCCATGGTAGAAGCTAGGCCAACTGAAAGAGAAAAACCAAAGCATGACTGAAACGAATATGTTGAGAATGAATGCAGATTCATATTCTGGAGCGACATCAACAGAATTCAAAAAGAAACTTTGAAATACTATAAACCCTAGTTATAAAATGTAATTCTTCTCTAATGGAATAAAAAGATAACTAAGTACAGTTTCCTTTACACACTAGAAATCAATGGAGTGACCTGTTGGGGTTTGAATTATCGGCATATAAAGATATAATAAACTTGCTGAATGGGCCCTGGAACATCTGATGTTGATTGATATTTCCCAAGGGAATTTGAAGTGCCAACAAATGCAAGTAGAACACAGGAGTCCCTGTGATCTTCCTCAATTTTTAGAAACTAGTTAGGGTAAATGATGTTCTCATACCCCAGATGTTTTTTTCTGAACACAAATAAGCTTTGCTTTGCCTTAATATAGCCTTGACCATGCCGACCTGCACAGGCTTCTCTGATGAACTCTGTTATCAAAGAAAGTGGAATAATAAAAACCAGCCTGTTGTGCAAATTAAAGGGCTTGGCTACCTTCAGTCATCTTGTTTTCCATTTCAGTTCTTCTGGCATTAATTCGGAGAAACAACTTGGACACCCTCTCCTATGAGCCTATGGATTAAGCACTGCTATCCAGGAAGCCATGCTGCAATGCTGAGAATATCCTAGACCTGTGCTGTGAAATAGGCAACTACTGTTCGTGTACAGATATTTAAATGTGACCAGTCAAATAAAAATATGTCGTTAAATACAAGGCTGGATAATGATTGGGGAAGGCTGATCCCATAGTGGGCAGTGCCATCCCTGGGCTAAGTGTTCCTAGGTCATGGAAGAAAACAGGTTGAGCAAGCTATAAGGAGCAAGCCAGTAAGCAGCACCACTCCATGGCCTCTGCATCAGCTCCTGCCTCCAGGTTCCTGCCCTGCATGAGTTCCTGCCCCCACTGCAATGAATTGATATATTACATGGAACTGTGAATAAATCAACCCTTTCCTCCCCAAGTTGCTCTGGTCATGGCTTTTCATTGCAGCAGTAGTAACCCCAACTAAGACAAATGCCAACAATATTGACTGTAAATGCAGAATTTTGAGATTCAGACATTGTTATGGTTTATTGTTTCATGCATGTTCCTTTTTCCTCATAGGGTACACATAGATTTTGAACACTCAGAAGCTAAAAATTACATCACTCATAAAGTTTGCTTGAAAGATACTCTTTTAATGTCTTCTAAACATTAATAAATGTGAAGAAATTTTTAGTTCAAGAATAAGAAGGCTTAGCTGGGCATGGTGGCATATGCCTTTAATCCCAGCACTTGGGAGGCAGAGAACTCAAATTACTGAGATCTAGGCCAGCCTTGTTTAGATAGCAAGTTCCAGGACCACCAACTATGCACAGAGACTCTGACTTAAAACAAAACAATAATAAGGAGGTTTTATTATAAAAGTCTTGATAGCTACCACAACAGAGATCTGGGACTACACACTTTCTGTGCCAGAGAAAAATACGTAAGTTTCAAATAAGTATCATTATTTTTTTATTTAACATGATATTTTAATCAATTCTTCCTCTTGCATCATGTACCTCAATCCCACTCAATCCTAATTCTTCCATGTCCTCCTCCTCCTACCTCCCTCCTCTGACCTTGTTATCTTCCCTCAACAAACCCAAAAACAAACAACCAAGTCCAGTTTATGTTAATCTATATACTCACTGGAGTATCATCAAATTCTCTGTGGCCTTCCCTTTAAATAAAACTGAACCATTTCCTTCTCAAAACCCCAGTCATAAGTCATCAGTTGCAGAGAGCTACACTTTAGCATTCCTATCAGAACACTTTTGG
Organism: Apodemus sylvaticus; assembly: GCF_947179515.1. Taxonomy (NCBI): domain Eukaryota; kingdom Metazoa; phylum Chordata; class Mammalia; order Rodentia; family Muridae; genus Apodemus; species Apodemus sylvaticus. The sequence goes on along the minus strand of NC_067473.1, from coordinate 30,433,191 downwards.
AGATTTCTCTTTGATGGGTTCCTGTTTAGGCTGTTACTTTGATGGGGGTGGGGCGAGGCGGGGCAAGAGTAAAGAGGAGAGAGGTCATCAGAGAAGCCTTCCATATATGTCCTTCTTTCTCTTCTCAACTGTGCATCTTCAGTTATCAGTATCACTGCCAAAGTAGCTTCCTTGCTCTTCGCAGTCCATGGGAGCACCAATCATGAGCTTTTACGTAGTTTCTAGCAACAGCTCTGTCCATGAACATAGCCACTGGCTGCTGTAGGTTCACAGACCTAGACAAGGCCCTAGAGGCAGCCCTGATCACAGACATCAACCCTGACTTCGGGTAGCTGCACAGGCTGTTCACAACAACATGGTACCCTGGGGCAACATGACCATGGACAACAACTTGGTCTCAGGCTGAATCTCAGACCACAGACATCTACCTGGCCTTTGGCAATAACATGGGCCACTAACATTGGCTGTATCGGGGCCTCACCACAGTCATGGTTCTTGGCAGCAGCACAGACCCAGATATCACCATAACCCCAGTTTCAGTGTAGGTCACTCATCAAGATGGCCCCTGGCAGGACACAGCTCATAGGCATTTATATGGCTTTAGGCTACAACACAGAACATGGACATTCACATGCATTTAATTGTGACAAGGCCAAGAAGATCAATACAGACCCCGTCTACACCAGGATCATGGACCCAGACATGGCCCTTGGCAGTAACACAAGCCTCAGGTGGCACTGCAGGTCACTCACATTGATATGACCCAGGTAGCAGCACAGCCCATGGACACTAAGATGGCTTCAATCAGCATCAACATTATTAAAGAAGAAAGAATTGAAGTAATTTAAGCATTCAGCTCAAGAAAATTAGAAAATGCACAAGAAGGCAAAACTGAGCAAGACAGATGTGAATACAAAAATGTCTGAGAGGAGAATTCATATATGAAGATATATAAAGAGAGTAGAATAAACAAAACTAAGAATTGATATCTTGAGGAGGAAAAGCCATAATATATCTTCAGTTAGCTGAAACAAATGGAGGAAGAAAGGAGAATAATCTCACTACACTGTGAATGGGAAAGAAAATACAGTGGTTGTGGTGATTTGAATATGCTTAGCCTATGGGAAGTGGCACTATTAAGAGGTGTGGCTTTGTTGGAGTAGGTGTGGCCTTGTTAGAGGAAGCTCATCACTATGGGGTTGGGCTTTGAGGTTCTACATCCATGCTCCTCCCAGTGGAAAGTGACCCTTCTCCTACGTCCCTGCAGAAGACAATCTTCCCTTATCTGCCTTTGGATCAAGATGTACAACTCTCTCAGCTCCTCTCTATGCATCCCATCATGACCCCACTCTGAAACTGTAAGCCAGAACCAATTAAACATTTTCCTTTATAAAAGTTGCCTTTATTGTGGTGTCTTTTCACAGCAATGAAACCCTAAGACTGAAGTAGATTTTAAATAGATCGATACTTAAGGATAAAGATCAAAAAACATAATATCCCAAAATTTGAAAAAGAAAAAATTGTTCAGGCATGAGTTAATTGCCATGAAGAAAATCAGAAAACATGTTAAACATATTTATGTTTTAAAAATGTTTTTAAAAGCTGGCTTTGGATATATATTTGAATAATTTTTTTATTTTTTGAGATTATAATATAAGAACATCACATCTCCTTTTTTCCCCTCTCTCCAGGAAAGAGTGCATGGATTGGTGATCCATTACCAAAAGGTCAGCCCTGAAAGCATGTGTACAAGTAATAGCATAGAGTCATGGATGCTTTGAATGAGAATTCTCAAATGTCCAAGGAGATTACTTCAAGAACTTGCTGTAAAAAGACCATTTTGCCCCTCCCCTCCAGCGTTTTATTCTCTAAATATCCAAATTAAAAAGCAAACACCAAAGGTTTCCTATTTATTCCCAGATCCTGGACTGGCCTCTCCTATTTCCAATGTTCCCCACCAGAATGGCACTTAAGTTACAGCCAAGAAGTCAACACAGAAACATCAAAGGATCTTACCAGGATCTTATCACTGCACATGATAAGGCTTGAGCCAGTGTATAATACTGGTTATTATTGTATATTACACAGAGTTCTCACTATCTTACAAGTCCTCCACCTCTTACATGCTTGCTGCCCTGACATCTGCCAATCACTGATTTGTGAGTGTGTGTGTGTGTGTGTGTGTGTGTGTGTTAGAATGTCTCCTACATAGAATCAGATACTAGATAGCATTTCAGGCTATCTTCTGTTCCTTAATGATATGCATTTACATTTTTTTACATTTTTCATGGCACATTTTTTGGCAGACAAAATATTGCTTTTTTGGATGTACAACACTTTCATTTCACATTCACTAACTCAGGGACATTTTGGTTGCTTCTAAATATTTGGAATAACACATATAGGTGCAACAAACATCTGCAAGCAGGTTCTTGTGAGAACAGATTTTTTTTTTCTTATTGGTATTGATAGCCAAAGATTCTTGGTTGCCAGATCCAATCAAAAGATTATGTTTCATTTTATAAAAATGGAACATTCTTCAAAAGTAGGTGTATTACTATGCATTTTCCATTCATCTAATCAATAATAGAGTTTGTTGATCTATGTACTTGTTGACATTTAGTATTGTCAAATTTCTCAAGTTTACCAACCAACTAGGTGCTGGGATATTATTTCAACCGACTATTTCTACCAACTAGGTGCTGGGATATTATTTCTTTCTTATTTTAACTTGTAGTTCCGTGATGGCATGTTATGAGACATCTTTTCACATGTTGCTTTGACACAGTTGGTAAGAAATTTGTTAAGATCTTTTGCTCTCTTCTTAACCAGTTTGTCTGTTTTTAAGAATTTGATTACTAGTCATCACACCTGTGTGCATTTATGCTCCAGGTAGAAGACTCAGAGTTGCTTATGATTTATACGAACCAATTCTCACAAGTATAAGTTTAGTGGGCCCCACTGTCATATTCATTTTATAGATGGGAACATTGAAGTGTTAGAATATAGGGCTATATTTTTTCTGGTATTGTGATTAAATAATAAAAGCAGCTTAGGGCGAAAGGATTTTTTCTGGATCACAATTCAAGAGTACAGTCTATTATGGTGGAGAAAGTCAGTGTCTAAAGCAGCTGGTTACATCCCATTCATAGTCAGAAAGCAGAAAGTGGCAACTATATATTCCTTCTTGCTGTTCTTCTTCCACTTGTACAATCCAGTATCCAATTTAGGGAATGGTGTCACCCACAGTGGGCAGGTCTTCCCACTCAACTCATACAATACCCAACAGGTATGTCTAGAAGCCATTCTCCCAAGTGATTGTAGATCTCATCAAGCTGATATCTTGGCTTGGCCATCATATCAAAAATATCACTCATGATGGATGTGTCACTGTGGTTTAAAAAAAAGAGACATTAACCCGGTGTGTGTATAGTTAGAAATGTGAGCCATGTTGACAGGGGTTGGAGTGGGGATTCCCACTGAAGAAATCTGCCAGAGTTGACAGAATCAAGAAACACATCATCTGGCACAGAGGATCAGAGGTGGCAATGGGAAATTGTCCAGGGTAAGTTGGAAAGCTGTTAGAGCTTTAGGATGTTGGGCCCAAGGTAAAGAATTAGGGCTATGAGCACAATAAGATTTCTCCACAGAAATTGCCATGTGTTTGACTTATAAACATCACCTACAAAGGCAGCTAATCCTCTGTGGAAACCCATGAGGTTTATAGGAAGATATAAGGAGCTGCGGCAAAGTAGAGTTCTAAGAACATGGATGAATTTCAGATGTGTTTTGGAGGAGAAGACAAACAATTAAATTTGGGACTAAAGAGAAGGAAGAGTCCAGAGTAATTCTCAACTGTGAGCTAAAAGATAAAGTAGGTGATGTTAGAAGATAGCAGAACACCAGGACTGGGCTTGCTGGGGGAGCCAAGAGTCACAAATATAGTAAGCTGGAGAATGGTGACAGACATTCTAAAGAAGTACAATGAGGAATGTACGCATCTATTGTTCTGATGAGAAGTCTGAAGTGAAGCATCCACTGGGAGCAAATTTTATCCCTTGATAGCATTCAGAGGCATGGTACAGATGAGGGTGTTCACAAGGCCGTGCCATCCAGAAAGGATTCCAGCCCCCTCTGACACTTGAAGGGCAGGGAAGGAGGATCATGATCACAGAAGAAACAAGGGAGGCAGGTGAAAACTATCCACAAGGGAAGGATTTCAGAGGGGACAGTATTACAGCCGGGCTAAGACTTAAATTCAAGAGAGGTTTAAAACATTGGAACCAACGCCCAGCTGGAGAAACATAACAAAATTTCAGTAAAACCAGGAACAAGACAAGGCTGCCCACTCTTTCCCCATCTATTCAATATAGTACTTGAAGTTCTAGCTAGAGCCTAAGAAAACTAAGGAGATCATTCAACGTGGAAAGGAAGAAGTCAAAGTATTGCTATTTGTGGTATTCATGAGTGATTCTAGAAATCCTACCATAGAAGCTAATCCTAAAGCTAATAAACAACTTCAGCAAAGTGGCTGGATACAAAATTAACTAAAAAAAAAAGTAGCTCTCCTTTATAAAAATGATAAACTGACCAAGAAAAAAATTAGGGAAACAACACCCTTTAAAAAAGCCACGAATAATGTAAAATTTCTTGGTATAACTCTAACCAACCAAGTCAAAGATCTGTATGATAAGAACTTCAAGTCTCTGAAGAAAAACTTGAGGAAGATATAAGAAAATGTAAAGGTCTCTGAAGCTCACAGATCCATTGAATTAACATAGTGAAAATGGCCATCTTACCAAAAGCAATTTATAGGCTCAATACAATCCCCATCAAAATTCCAACAAAATTCTTTACAGATCTTGAAAGAACAATTCTCAATTTTATATGGAAAAACAAAAATCCCAGGATAGCTAAAACAATCCTGAATAATAAAAGAACATCTGGAGGTAACACCATCCCTAACTTCAAGAGGAATTAAAGAGCAATAGTAATAAAAACTGCATGATATTGGTATAGGAACAGACAGGTTGATTAATGGAATTAAATAGAAGACAATGAAACAAACCCACACACCTATGAACACTTGATTTTTGTCAAAGATGGCAAAACCCTACAGTGGAAAAAAAAAGAAAGAAAGAAAAAAAAGCATCTTCAACCAATGGTGCTGGTCTAACTGGATGTATGCATGTAAAAGAATGCAAATAGATCCACACTTATCATTTATTACACAAAACTCAAGTCTAAGTGGATCCTCAGTGAAAAACCGGATACACTTAATCTAAATGATCAGAAAGTGGGGAATATTCTTGAACTCATTGTTGGTACAAGAGGAAATTTCATGAACAGAACATCAATGGCCCAGGCTCTAAGATCAACAATTGATAAATGGGACCTCATGGAATTGAAGAGCAAAAGACACTGTCAATAGGACAAATTCGCAACCTACAGATTGAGAAATGATCTTCACTAACCCTATATCTGACAGAGGACTAATGTCCAAATGTATAAAGAGCTCAAGAAGTTAAACACCAACAAACCAAATAATGCAATTTAAAAATGAGATACAGAGCTAAACAGAATTCTCAACAGGGGACTCTCAAATGGCCGAGAAGAACAATAAGAATTGTTCGAAGTCCTTAGTCATCAGGGAAATGCAAATCAAATTCACTCCGAGATTTCATCTTACACTGAGATTTCACCTCACACCAGTCAGAATGGCTAAGGTTAAAAACTCAGGAGACAGCAGGTGTTGTTGAGGATGTGGAGAAAGAGGAACACTTCTCCACTGCTGGTGGGATTGCAAGATGGTACAACCACTATTGAAATCAGTCTGGCATTTCCTCAGAAAACTGGACAGGACACTTCCGGGAGGACCCTGCTATACCTCTCCTGGGCATATACCCAGAGGATTCCCCAACATGCAATAAGGACACCTGTTCCACTATGTTCATAGCAGCCTTATTTATAATAGCCAGAAGCTGGAAAGAACCCAGATGTCCCTCAATGGAGGAATGGATACAGAAAATGTGTTATATTTACACAATGGAATACTACTCTGCAATTGAAAACAATGAACTCATGAAATTTTTAGGCAAATGGTTGGGACTGGAAATATCATCCTAAGCGAGGTAACCCAATCACAAAAGAATACACATGGAATGCAATCACTGATAAGTGGATATTAATTAGCCCAGAAGCTCTGAATACCCAAGACACAATTAGCATATCAAGTGACTCCCATGAAGAAGTAAGGAGAGGGCCCTGATCCTGGAAAGGCTTGATCCAGCATTGTAAGGGAGTACCAGGACAGAGAAAAAGGAGGGAGGTGATTGGAGAATGGGTGGAGAGAAGAGGGCTTATGGGACATATTGGGAGGGGGGAGCCGGGAAAGGGGAAATCATTTGGAATGTAAAAAAAAAGAATTTAGAAAATAATAATAATAAAAAAAAGAATGGCTAAGATCAAAAACTCAGTCGACAGCATATGCTGGTAAGGGTATGGAGCAAGGGGAACACTCCTCCATTGCTGGTGGGAGTGCAAACTTGTATAACCACTTTGGAAGGCAACAATTGAATGAAGTCAGTGGGCACAGAATTCCACAGAGCAAGAGGTGAGGAAGTGGGGGCTCTTGCTTCTTAAAACCTTTTCTATACAAGCAAAAGGTTAAAATCATTCCAGTTCAAAACAGCATTTGAGTTTGTTAAAAGTAGCTCCAACCAGCTGGGCAACAAAAGGCTACAAAGGTTCTCAGTATGATTTATCACTAACTTGGGAAAACAAAGTTTGATGTTTTTGAGAAGGAAATGGAAGAAATACTTCAAAAAAAATAGTAAACCTCTCTCCCTAAGTTAGGCTATAACAGGTATTTTTATTTTGTAATCATACATTTCCAATTTTTCCATACTGGGCTCTTCTTTTAAGCAAAAGTATCCATTTCTCTCTGTCTTTCTCTCTGTCTCTCTGTCTCTGTCTCTGTCTCTCTCTCCCCTCTCCCTCTCTCCTTTTTCTTTAACCAACTATTACTTTATTTTAAAAGCCTACTTGGTTCAATACCATAAGCCAATTGAGCATAACAAGCTATTTGCATTACACTGGCTACATGACATCTAGTCAGCTGTGGTCTATGAGGCTGCTCACAGCTATAGCAGAAAGTAGGCAAGGTACTACTATCCTCAGTAAACCACGAGAAACAAAAGTGGAAGTCGTAAGGCCCTGTAACTCCAGGCTACTCATCAGAACTACAGAGTACAACTCTAAAATGAAAGAACTTGACCCAGGGTCATGGCAATTGAGTCATCTTGAGCAACATCATCAGAGTGGTTAAGGCAGAAATTGCCCCTCATTGAGTAAGATCGTGGGAGAAATCTTTAGGACATGGTGACCAATTTGTGGTTACATTAAGTTCTTCAGTGCAGTTAGAAGTGTGTGTGTGGGTGGGGGGGGTGTAACCCAAGAAGTAGCCCTTCCTTTTCTCTTGGGAATTCTTGTGCATCAGTTAGAGTGTTGCACACAGAACAGAGGATGGCCACACTATCTGAGTCTCCACCAGCACAGGAATCACAAGAAGCTGCCATCAACTATCCAACAAAGAGCTCTAGATTCCCTCTAGATCATGTGTTCAATACTCAGTCTGAGTCCAGTTAGGGAAAGGTTAGCTCTAACTATGTTTGAAGAGATGTGGTCCATGACAAGAGGTCCCAAATCGGAGACTTCTAAACTGCGGTTGAGTGGAGACTATTTTGCAGAGTTCCTATTATGGCTGTGGGTTTGGTGATGCTTTTGTCGAAACCATTGCTCAAGCACATATCTACCTACCATTTCATGTTAAAAATATGGGGAGGATCTGGATCTCTACATCTGACTTAGCAGAACGGGGTGGAGGCACACCTTGTTGTATCTGAAGCAAAGATTCCCTTGATTGGCACTGGGAAAAGTAAAATGTACGCAAGCGGAGATGACTCAAAAATTTTCTGTCTGACTCAGCACCAGTGTGTTAAAGACTTGTTTAGCTACTGACCTGGCCTGTGCACATGGTGCTTAGGAGAGCGCTGAAAGGAAATGATCCCATGAAGTGAGCAGGTAACTACATTGCTTCTACCAAGAAACCAGGAAACGGCCATGGCACTGAAACTTAGATACAGAAGATCTGTAGATGGTCAATGGCCTACTGACATGCCTTTTCTGTCTGTCTCACCATGTCCTTCACCCTCACACAGAGATGTCAAGGGTTGTTACTCATTCATCACACAGACAACACACTTCTTGTTCCTCTCAGACTATTGAACTGAGTACTTCCAATCTTCATATTGTAATCTGAAGCTATGAACATGATATCAGGGTTTATAAAATATGTTCATGTGTGTGTGTGTGTGTGTGTGTGTGTGTGTGTCCCCTGTCCTCCATTTTGGCTTTTCAAGATAGGGTTTCTCTGTGTAGCCTTAGCTGAGCTAGAATCCACTGCATCAACCAGGCTGGCCTGAAACTCACAAAAATCCTCCTGCCTCTACCTCCTGAGTGCTGGGATTAGAGGTGAGCACTGCCACTGCCCAGCAGTTCCCTCTTATAATTGCTAGAAAGTCTCAGTTTTACGTTTATGGTTACTTTTATTGGATTTTATTTTTCTGTCTATAGATGACGTATTCAATCCAATATTTCATTTAGTTTCAGGGTCTGGAGTTCTTAGTTAGGCATGATAAGGAGTCCAGTTTTCAAACATTTCAAGTCCTCAGACAGTGTGCTTCTGTAGAAGATGATGGCTGTTCTGTAGACAGCTTGTTCTGTACCGTCTCAACCAGGTGGGTATGGGCAAGTGGCCCATGTGAATCAAGTTTCTCCTCCTCCTCCTCTTTCTTCTCCCCCTCTTCTTCCTCCTCCTCTTTTTCCTCCTCCTCCTCTTCCCTCTCTCTGCTTCCCTTCTTTCCTTCCTCCCTTTCTTTTTTCTCTTCTTTCCTCTCTTCCTTATTTCCTCCCTCCCTTCTTCTGCCCTCTCCTTTTCTTTCCTCCCTCTCTCTTTTGTTCTCTGAGACATTTTACTCCCTGAGTTCTTCTTTAATTAAATGAGAACTTCCAGGAGTCAATCCTAGACTGTGTCTTTATCTAAAGAATACTCTAGAAAGTCTTAACATTTGGCCAATAGCAGCAGTCAGTGTTAATCGAAGCATTTTATGTCTGACACTCTATGACTTTGAGAAAAATCAATGCTTTCTATGTTGATGGTCCTCAAACTTTGGTGGATATTAGAAATTAGTCACACCAATTAGTAAACACAACAAATAAAAATCTCAAGTATGGCCAATTTAAGAACCGTAACTGTACCCCTCCGATTCAAAGTGTGGGTACCGCCCTGGAACTTGTTAAAACAGCAGTCTTATGACAAGCTCATCTGCAGTTGCCTTTGTCACATTAAAGTTTTATTGGCATTGTCACAGCCTTGAAGTTTCCACCTTAAATGTTGGAGTTTGCTATTTTATCACTTATTTTAATTCTTTCAGTTGGGATCAGAAATCCACAATGTAAAGGCGTAATTCTATAATGCTGTTTCCAATACCCATCCAGGTCTTTTCGGAGAGGGACTGACTGTGTGCCATCTTTAACTGTTTGTCACTTTTCTCTCTTTTCTGCCTGATCTTGCATATGTTTGGTGACTGCAGGAGGAAATGTGAGGGAGGCAAAGACCTCATGTTCTTCGTCTAAAAATGAAACGACACTTAGAATATGAAATCTGAATTGCTTAGAGATGCTTTGACACCTTGCAGTGTGGGAAGAGAAGGCGGCAACCAGGGTGCTCCCTCAGAACAGGTTAGCTCTGCTCTGTGGGAACAATGGTGTTCCCCAGGATGGCACGATCATACCAGAGCCTCCCCCAACTCGCCAGAAACAGCATCCTCCTCACAAGGCAGAAGATTTGTTCTTAAGAAAGAGTTTTAGTACAGAGAAGCCTGAGAAATAGATTTCTACTTAGGGTGAGTCACCGCTACTTACCATTGAAGCAATTTTCTATGTGTGATGGGTTTTTAGAATTTGCATTCACTCCTGCAGCACTGTGACAGAGAAATGAGTGTTGAGCCACAGCTTGGTAAGAATTGCCTGAAAGTTGTCTGTGAGGATTGCTCTTGTTCCTGAATTTTCCTGTTTCATCAGCCCCTTATTCTTTGCTCTAAGCCTATCCTGAACTCTATGCTATATTCTGCATGTCCTGCATACCTCTCTCTCCCTCTCCCCCCCCCCTCTCTCTCACACGCACACAGATGTGCAATGTGCAGACCTCCTGGGTCTTCTTCCCAACGGTGTTTCTCTCAGCTAATGGTTGGCTATTGGAGATGCAGCTTCTACAGGACTCATGTAATAAGCACCATAGTTGCTATTTGGGGATTGTTTTGATGTGATGTGAAGGGCACTTGATATACAAAATTTTATCTAATTCTCAAAAACTGAATGAAGCTTTTTTTCCCCCAGAGCTGGCCAGAGTATCAGCTCAGGCATTGTCTCTAGTGTCCATACTTTACCCTCTGTAGAGAAAAAAATGCCCTGTAAATGAGGGTCTCTTGATAAAATGAAAGAATTAAATGTGGTTCATTATGAAGACTTTAAGCAAAAATTAATTTATCATGGTATAATGAACTTCTGCAGACTATGTACTAACTGGTATCTTCAGTCAACAGTTTTTGTATTTTTCATCAATATTTATTCTATTGAGTCACCTTCAAGTAAATTTCAGATATCCTAATGACAGACACTATTGCATTTCTATAGAGGGCAAAGTGATTATCTCAAAAAGGTGCTGCAACATTCTAAGTCCCTAAATCTGTCAACAATACTATTGGTTAAGAGATGGAATGCGTTATTTGAAGTAAGTCTTTACCTGTATAATTACCTCAAAGATAAGGAGATGAAGAAATCATCATGAAATATCTATGTTGGCCCTGCATCCAATGACTCTTTATATAAGGGATGTAGAGCAAGATTTAACATACACAGAAGACGAGAGGACAATATGAAGATAGATCCCATAGAAAGAGGTTATCATTCACAAACCAAGGATTTTGTGGAGACAGCAGAAGTTGGACCAAGCAAGGACATATTCTCCCTCAGAGGTACAGGAAGGGACACCATCCAACACCTTGATTTTATGTGCTTGCTTCTAGAACTAAGAAACAATGAACAAATGGATTCTTGCTATCTTGCACCAAGCTTCTTAGAATTTGCTACAGCATCCCAGGGAACTAGTACCACCTGGATGCATCATAAATAAGGATATTCTTCTACATAAATACAGTACAGTGATCACATATAAGAAAGCTGACCCTAGCGACCTGATTTTGCTAATACCTTGGTGTTAATGCTCCCCAGAAGTCACTCAGAGTGTTTTTTATGAGATCTATTAAAGAATAATATACTGCATAAGGTTATTATTCCTTGTAAGTATTTTTTACTCTAGAAAAATGTCCTCTTTATCCTTTCCACCCTGTTTCCATGGCACTGAATTATTGCTAAACCTGACAAATTACTCACATTATAGAAGTACCCCTTGGATAGAGTGAGAGGCGGTGATTCTGCTGGGAGGTTTCTAAAGCTCACTGAGCCCTGTGCTGCTTGTAACAGTCTCCCTGAAGGAAGGCCTAACGGGAGGTAGTGACAAAGGGGAGACATGGGAGACATGTCTCTCCACTGTCTGACATTTTTTGGAGCTCCTCTCTTCTTACTGGGGAAGATAACTAAAGTTCAGTACCTACTAGAGGGGAGGTAGAATAAATCCCTCTCCCATTGAAACCATGGCTTTACACACACACACACACACACATACACACACACACACACACACACACACACACACACACACGGTAATGATGATATGATCTCTGTAGGATTGAGACCCAAGGAAGATAATGGTATGGCTCCTTCTGAATTGGAAGGCCTGAGAAGCAGAAGGGCCCATGCTATTATACATCATAGCAGGGCCATGCTATAAAAAGCAGCAGAAGATCAGGATGCAGCTAAACTAGGGAAATGCAATCCCGCTTTCTTGTCTATTGTTCTATTTAGACCTTTAGTGGAGAGAGTGATGTCTAGTCATCTTCAAGGACGGCAGTCTGCTTCACTGAATGCCCCAGCTCAGACTTTAGTCCTATCCTAAAGCACCTTCAGAGACATACTTAGAAATAATGTTTAGCAGAATATTTGGATGCCTTGTCAACCAGTCAAGTTGAGGCATTAAATTCACCATCATGTACGCTGTAATTGGCACTGACCCCAAAGTCCTTGTATTCTATGCAGGCCTCACTGAGACAAGAATATCATCTTTTGGAGTCTATTCCTTTGTAAACATTAGGCACTTTCATGGAACACCTTGCACCTCTAGAATTTGGACACAAATGCCTTGTGTTGCTAATGCAGTGCTGTGAGCTATTTTTTTTTAACCATACACATGGCTTGCCTACTGATTACATCATTGAAAAGGATTTGATGCTAATGGGAATTTAACAATGAAAGCCTTCAACGGCTTTCTAACTTCACACAGGACTAGATGTACAACGAGAGAACTAGAGTGGAGAACTGAGGGCTTAGCCATCAGTATTGGCATTCATCATAAACCTAGAAGGAAGAAAGGCAAAGCTTCTGAGACTCTTGGCTGAGAAGTCTCATTAAATCTGGAAGATTTCTGAAAGAGAAATGACGGCCCTGTTTCGAATGTTCCTCTGGTGTTTCGTGACCTTTCCTAGATCAACTGTCATTGTCTCCTGAGTGGTTCAAGGCCATGAAATGTCCTCTTGTCATTGTCTCACAGCCTGCAATGAGGTATTCTTTCCTGCCTTTTGTTTGATTTAAGGCTGCCTTTGGGCATTTATTGACCGGATTAGCACATTAGTTTTTACTATTTTCTTCTATGTCCTTTTATGTTCTGGTGAGTTTATTAGGTGAAACTAGTTTCCTTCTGAGAGTTTATTCCAAAGGCCTTTACAGAAGGCAGGCTAATTTCCTTTTCTCATAAAGATAAGAAAACACTGGCAAGCTAAATAAAGATAGTAGATTGTCTGAGACTGAACTGTGGACCAGACACCATGGCAAACTCCCTTATGATGAAGCCACATCAACCCCTCAGGCTTCCTTCTCCAGACACATGGTCCACAAGAAAATGAATACTTCTCTTGGCACCTGGTTGTGCCCTTTTGTTTTCTCTGGAGACATTTTTGTGACCTAAAACTAGCTGTCAGGATTTAGGATTTCTACCTAGGCTCCAGAAAAGACACAATAGTGAATTCTTTTTGTGTGCATATCAATAGTACAAGAGCAGCTATGGAAGACTGGCTATATTTTAGAATATATGGAAACTATTTCAGGGGAAGAAAAAATGAAATTTCTTGTACTCCCTATGATAAGTCCTCATACCAAAATTAATTCACTAACATACTTCCTTGTGCTGTTCATTTTAATGGCATACGTATTCAATGGTGTCTGATTAATCATCTCACTTTGGCTTTGTACAATTATACATAATTTTTCCAAAGAAGCATCTTGGAAGCACAGAGAAACAAGGACAGTGTTTTAAAACATCTCTAGAGCTGAGAATGTACAAGCAGGCCTCTATACACACATTAGACCTACCTTACACTTTGCTTCTAATACCATCTTCCCTCAGGCCATCCCATAATATTTTTGATGACTTTTAGTATGTCTTTCTAGAATGAAAAAAATCAAATAACGGCTTTAAATTATTCAAAAATAAAAAACTACTTTCTGTCAGCCAGTACAATTTTGCAGTTCAAAGCTAATCGAGTATTCAGATGCTGCAAATATTATTTTCAAGAACTTCTGATTGATTTGCCTCCTGTACTTACGTATTACTTGCTTGTGCTTATCACCAGTGAAGAAAAAGAAAACATCAAGATTCCTAGACAACTTTCTTGCTACTGCCTTACTTTCTATTTTTACTGCTATGACAGAATTACTTGTAATGAACATAAACTGATTTGGTTTACAGTTTGAAGGCTAGAAATCCAAAAAGGCTCTGTGGGCCAGAGTATACCCTTCTCATGTAGTCAGGGTAGAGGGGCAAAAGGATAGAGAGGAAGGAATGGGGGGAGGGTCATAGACATTCCTCCATCAGGAGCCCACATCTGCAACAACTATCTTCTTCTCATGATAACGGCATGTATTCGTTGCTCTAATTAATCATATATTAAATAGGCTACCTCTCAACTGTGAGAATTAAGTTTTTAAGACTGTGGTTAACACGTACAAATCATAGCACACATGATCTAATATTACCTCCAATAGACATAACTTTGTATAGTAGATTCTCTTTAAGATAGTCAGAAATGCAAATGAATACAAATTTAATACCAACCACAGCTACTGAGTTCTTACAAGCTGCAGCAAGTTTGAGCAGACGCCAGAAACTTTTCATCGAAGATAATCATATAGAATAACTCTAACCTTCATCTGGCTCTAAACCTCATGATTCCAAAATACAGAGAAATTTCAAGCTCTCACCATAGCTGGAGAGGTAAAGAAAGATGTAAAAAAAAAATTAAATACATTTAGAAGTATACAAATACAAACAAAAATATTTCTTAAATGAAATATAGAGTGAGCATAGTGCTAAGGTTTGGTTTGGTTTTTTAAGTTAGTCATCCTTAATGTGTAGTAAGGGCATCATTGCACTATTACAGGACAATGCTTTTTAACTTTCTCTCTGTCTCTGTCTCTGTCTCTGTCTCTCTCTCTCTCTGTGTGTGTGTGTTAGAAAGTTTCTACGGTAGGATGTTTCCATATATCTTATTCAAAAGTTCTTTTGTGTTATTTATCACTCCTTCTCTCTTCCTCCACCATAGTTTAACCCTTTCTGTTCCCTTACTTCCTTTTCACCCTTTATGCCAGGGTATTCTATCCCCCCTCCCCATGCCCTTAGTAACATCATGACTTCTATGCATATTTCAAATGAAATGAATATATCTCAAGATTCAAAGCTAATATCCAAAGCAAGAGAAAACATGTGACATTTGTCTATCTGAGTCTAGGTGACTTATCTCAGAATGAATACATCCAGCTCTGTCTATTTACCAAAAATTTTCATTATACTTAATAACAGACTAAGATCCATTATGTAAATATAACACATTTGTAATATTCGTTCATTAGTTGATAAACATCCAGGCTATTTCCATTTCCTGACTACTGTGAGTACAGCAGTTATGATATATACTTTTGATATATACTGAAAATTAATATATCTGAATCATATGTTAGATCTATTTTTAGCTTTTTGAGAAACCTCCAAACTAACTTACAAAGTGGTGGACTTAGAAATGAATAAGAATTTCGCTCTCCTCACATCTGCCTCACCAATGTTGTCATCTTCTGTCTGTCCTTCCTTCTGTCTTTCTGTCCTTCCTTCCTTCCTTCCTTCCTTCCTTCCTTCCTTCCTTCCTTCCTTCTCAGTTTCTTTGGTTCTCTCTCTCTCTCTCTCTCTCCCTCCCTCCCTCCCTCTCTCCCTTCCTCCCTACCCCCCTCTCTCTCCTCTTTCTTTGTCCTAACAAGGGAGCAAGGGAGAGTCAAAATCTCAAATATTTTTAAATTGCATTTCTCTGACAGCTATAGATATTAAACATTTAAAAAATATCTTTTGTATTTTTTCTTATAAGAACTCTGTTTAGTCCTAAGACCCATTTTTACATTGGGTTGGTTTTATCTTGTTGTTTAATTTTTTAATTCCTTATATATTCTGAATTATAGCCCTCTATTAGGTATATAGCAAGCAAAGGCTTTTTCTAATTCTGTGGTCTGCCTCTTTCCTAGAATGATGGCATTCTTTGCTGTATAAAACCTTTGCAGTATCATAGGATCTGATTTATTAACTCTTGGTTTCAATGCCTGCACTACTGAAGTCCTGTTCAGAAAGTTCTTTCCTGTGCCAGTTGAGGTCAAATGTGTTCCCTAGTGTCTCTTCTCTCAGAATCAGGGCATCAGGGTTGATGTTGAGGTCCTTGTTTTGTGTAGAGTAAGAGGCAAGAATCAAGTTTCATTCTTCTACATGTGGATCACCAGTTTAATCACAGCATGTGTTGAATATGCTATCTTTTCTCCAATGTGAACTGTTGGTTTATTTGTAACAAACCAAAAACCAAACCAAACAAAAAGAAACAAAGAAACAACAAAACCTAAATCCCGGTTGCTGCAGGGGTGTGGGTTTATATATAGGATCTCTCAATACTATTTGATTGATGAATGAGTCTCTTTTCACGCCAATGCCATAATGGTTTTGTTACTAGAGCTCTGTAATATAACTCAATCAGTGGATGGTGACACTTTGGCAGCTGGTGGATGTTCTTTGTGTTTTCATAGGAAATTAATATTTTTTCAAGTTCTGTGAAGAATTGTTTTGGGATTTCGAAGGATATTATATTGAACCTGTAGTTTGATTTTTAGTGGGTTAGCTATTTTCACAATATTAATGTTGCCAGTCTGTGAGCACAGGCAAGTCTTTCCATCTTTTATTATCTATTTTATTAATATTTTTCAGTGTCTTAAAGTTTTCATTGTACAAGTCTTTCCCTTCTTTGGTTAGATTTATTCCAAGATAATTTGGGGAGATGATTGTTAATGGCATGCCAAGATGTTTTCTGTTTGCATCTACAAACAGGAAAAAAGGCTCCTATTTTTTGTGTGCTGATTTTGTGTGCTGTTACTTCGCTAAATATATTTATCAGCTGAATGAATTTTCTGGTTGAGTTTCTAGGACCGTTGTTTATATATAAAATTATATAGTTTACAAAGAAAGACTCTAACTTCTTTCTTTCCCAGTTGTATCCCTTTGTCTCTCTCACCTGTCTTATTGCTTTAGCCAAGACTTCAAGTACTATGGCAAACAGAAGTGAGCAGAGTGGATATCTCAGTCTTATTCCTTTTTTTCCCTTTTTTTTCTTGGACATTTTCTTTATTTACATTTCAAATGTTATCCCCGTTCCTGGTTTACCCTTGCCCTGGAAATTCCCTATTGTACCCCCACCCCTGCTAATATAAGAGTGATCTCCTACACCTCCCCGGATCCAATCCCAGCACCCTGCCCAGACATTTCCCTACTCTGGGGCGCATCGAGCTTTCACATGACCAAGGGCTCTTCTCCCATTGATGCCCTACAAGGCCATCCTCTGCTACATATGTGGCTGGAGCCACGGGTCCCTCCATGTGAACACTTTGGTTGATGGTTTAGTCTCTGGGAGCTCTGGGAAGTCTGGTTGGTTGATACTGTGTTCTTCCCATGGGGTTGCTCCTTCAGTCCTTTCTCTAACTCCTCCATTGGGGACCCAGTGCTCAGTCCAATGGTGGGCTGTGAAAATCTGCCTCTGTATTTGTCAGGCTCTGGCACAACCTCTCAGGAGACAGCTAGATCAGGCTCCTGTCAGCAAGTACTTCTTGGCATCCGCAATAGTTTCTGGGTTTGTTGACCATATATGGAATGGATCCCCAGGTGTGGTGGTCTATAGATGGCCTTTCCTTCAGTCTCTACTCCACACTTTGTCTCCATATTTCCTCCCTTAAATATTTTGTTAGACCCTTCTAAGAAGGACCTAAGCATCCACACTTTGTTCTTCCTTCTTGAGCTGCATATGGTCTGTAAATTGTATTTTGGGTATTCCTACCTCAGAGGTTAATATCCACTGATCAGTGACTACAATGTGTGTTCTTTTGTGACTGGGTTACCTCACTCAGGATATTTTTCTAGGTCCATCCATTTATCTAAGAATTTCATGAAGTCAGTGTTTTTTAATAGCTCCATTGTGTAAATATAACACATTTTCTGTATCCATTCCTCTGTCGAAGGACATCTTGGTTTTTTCCAGCTTCTGGCTATTATAAATAAGACTGCTATGAACATAGTGGAGCATGTGTCCTTATTACATGTTGGAACATTTTTTGGGTATATGTGCAGGGTATAGTTCAGTCCTCAGGTAATATTTTGTCCAATTTTCTGAGGAACAGCCAGACTGATTTCTAGAGTGATTGTACCAGTTTGCAATCCCATCAGCAGTGGAGGAGTGTTCCTCTTTCTCCACATCCTTGCCAGCAGTCAGCACCTGCGGTCTCCTGAGTTTTTGATCTTAGCTATTTTGACTGGCATGAGGTAGAATCTTAGGGTTGTTTTGCTTTGCATTTCTGTGATGACTATGGATGTTGAACATTTCTTAAGGTGCTTCTCAGCCACTCTATAATCCACAGTTGAGAATTCTTTGTCTCTGTATCCCATTTTTAATAGGGTTATTTGGTTCTTTGGAGTCAAACTTCTTGAGTTCTTTGTATATATTGGATATTAGCTGTCTATTGGATATAGGGTTGGTAAAGATCTTTTCCCAATCTGTTGGTTGCCATTTGTCCTATTGTCAGGGTCCTTTGCCTTACAAAAGTTTTGCAATTTTATGAGATCCCATTTGTCTACTTTTTATCTTAAAGCATAAGCCATTAGTGTTCTCTTCATGAAATTTTCCCCTGTGCCTATATGTTCGAAGTTCTTACCCACTTTCTTTTTCTGTTAGATTCAGTGTACCTGGTTTTATATGGAGGTCCTTGATCCACTTGTCCTTTGTACAAGGAGATAAGAATGGATCAATATGCATTCTTCTACATGCTGACCACCAGTTGAGCCAACATCATTTGTTCAAAATGCTGTCTTTTTTCCATTGGATGATTTTAGCTCTGTCGGCAAAGACCATAGGTGTGTGAGTTCATTTCTTTAGTTCTATTCCACAGATCTACCTGCCTATCTCAATACTAATACCATGCAGTTTTTATCACTATTGCTCTCCAATACAGCTTGAGGTCAGGGATGGTGATTTTCCCCAGAAGTTCTTTTATTGTTGAGAATAGTTGTCACTATCCTGAGTTTTTTGTTATTCCATGTGAATTTGAGACTTGCTCTTTCTACCTCTATTAAGAATTGAGTTGGCTAAGGCTGAATGAAGGCGAGGAATAGAAATATCATTAATAATGTTACAAGGCTTCCTTTAGAGATGATAAAAATAATTCTAAATTTCAACTTATAGCAATGACTGCACAGTACAACAAATATTATAGAAATGATTGAATTGTAAAAGCTAAATAGGCAAATGTCATGGTCTGTAAATTACCTCACTGAAATTATTTTAAGCACAAAGGGATCTTAAAGAAGAGAGAAGGAAAATAACACAGTGTGCCAACAGTGTGGGAGAGAATACAATATGCTGAACCTGAGGTTATACTGCCAGGTGTGCAGTCCCCCGGCCACCCTGATAGAATGCTGTCACAAGTTCTCTCATAGATACAACTTGCTCATGAGCTGGCTAGACTTCACATGCTCTTTCTTCTTTCCCTAGCTAGTAAATTTTCACGTCGTCGTCTGTGAGGATCATCTGGAGCAAATACTTCCTGTGAATTCACTTGTTGCCCTCTGTGATGATGGCGGTGAGTGTCCTATTTTCTAATCCACCCTATGTATCATCACCAGAATGTTAATGGGCACATCTCATTGCTAGACTGAGGCCCTCATGGACAAAAGAGGACTGAAGGTGACTCCATACCTGACAAAAAGACAGGACCAATGGATACTGATAAATAATGGTTTGTCAAAATTAAGGCTGCTTTTAATACCCATTCCCACAGCATTTTACAGTTGTATAGTACAGTTGTACAGTATAGTTGTATAGTTTAGATGGTACCTCCAAATGCCTACTCCTGGGAGCCTATGTTTCAGGCTTATGTGATGACATGTAACACAATTACTAGAGTTGCTCAGACATTTTATTGGATGTCTAACATCCCAACTCTGCTTATAGCTAGCAAAATGTGACCTGTTGACTAACTCTGAAATTCAATCATTCAATAAAACAAAATGTCAAACCTAAAAATCCCTGAGATTGAAACATGCAAACACTCTGGGATACTCTAAAACACCAAACCTGTGAATGACAGGTATAGAAGAAAGAGAAGAGACTAAGATCAAAAGCACAGAAAATATTTTCAACAAAATCATAGATGAAAATTTCTCTAATCTAAGCAAAGAGACCCCTATCAAGATCCAAGAGGCACGGAGAACACCAAAAAGACAGGATCAAAAAAAGAAACTGGCTCTGTCTTATAGTCCTCAAACATGAAATGTATGGACCAAAGAAGGAAGCAGAGAAAGAGCAATTCCCATACAAATGCAGGCCCATAAGAATAATAGCAGATTTTTCACGAGAGACCATGAAAGCCTGAAGGAACTAGGCCAATGTTCTACAAGTAGTACAAAATCACAAATGCCAGCCCAGACTGCTGTATCCAGAAAAACTATGAGTCATAGTCAAGGAAGAAAGGAAAACTTGGCATGATAACCAGATTTAAGGAATGTATGACCTTTTTCCATCAATCTCTACAGAAGATAATAAAAGGAATACTTAGGACTATAATGAAAATTAAAAGGTTCGAAGAGAATACAGGGAGCAAAGAAACAATTCTAGAATGTCAAATCACAGGGGTGTAATAGACTTCCATAAAGATACCAATTAATATATATTATTCAATAATAATTATTAGTATTAATAGTTTCAATGTTACAATTAAGAGTCAGAGACTAGATTGGCTCAGGAAACAGGATCTATCTTCTTGTTGCCTCCAAGAAGCACAGCTCATGACAAATGATAGATACCAATGGGCACTAGGCTAGAAAAGGCATTCCAAGCAAATATAACCAAGAAACAGGTATAGCGTAGTGTAATATCTAACAAAATTGACTTCAAATCAAAATTAAAAAGAGAGGATATGAAAGGACATTCCATATTCATTAAAGGAAAGCTCACCATCAGGATACTATAACCCTAAACATATGTGCATCAAACAAAAAAGTACCCAATTTCTTAAAAGAAACACTATTAAATATAAAGCCAGAAGTCACCCCAACATAGTGATAGAGGGCAATTTCAATATCTCACTGCCATCTATAGAAGAGCCATGCAGAAAGAGGTTGAAGAGAAAAACTTCTACAGTTAAAGGCCACCATAAAGCAAATGGACCTAACAAATCGACAGAACATGCTACCCAAATACCAAATTTACATTTCTTCAGCTGCCCACTGGGACTTTCTCCAAAACAGAGCACACATTAGAACAGCAAGTTTCACCAAATACAGGAAAATTGACATCATAGTCTACATTCTTTCTGACTACCATGAATTAAAGCTGGATAGCAACAACAAAAGAGAAGTTAGAAATCTGTGGAAGCTATCTTCATCAGTGTTCTATTGCTATTAAGAGACTCCATGACAAGACAGCTCTTACAAAAGAAAGCATTTAATTAGGGCTGGCTTACAGTTTTAAAGGTCTTGATCTGGAGACACACAAAGAGAAAGAAAGAGTGAGGAAGGAGAGGAAGAGGGAGAGGGAGAAGGACAGGGAGAGGGACAGGGACAGGGAGAGAAACAGACAAAGTGACAGAGAAAGAAGAAAAAGGAGTAGCAGGGGTTGAGGACCTTGCATGGGTTTTCATACCTCAAAGCCCACCACCGGTGACACATTTCCTCCAACAAGGCTACACATCCTAATCCTTATAAGACTTCATTCAGCCTTAGGCAACTAGTAGCTTACTATGATCTGCAAGAATGTAGACATTTTATATAAATCAAACTACACTAACTGTGGTCTATTTTAATAGCATCTTTCATTTAACTCAGTCTTTCAAGGGCAGAGGTAAGCTTCTTAACATTTCCATACAATGTTTCATCTGGGTAGGTATAGTAGTCATTTGTTCTATGGAAGGTAGGTCACAATAAATATGCTTGCTCAATAAAAGGACTTGCACACATCATAGAGATCCAAACAAGAGTCTCAGAAACTCAGTCTAAAGCCACAGTTCCAGCAGGAACCTCTATGAGATGTAGAATATAGGAGCTACCTATGATCTGGCCAAAGGGCACTCAAGGAACCACAAGATACTTCAGTGAACAGAAATTGCAGGCCTCTGGGGACTGGAAGATGGCACTTAAGTTCCAAGCAAATAGATGTAGGATGATAGTGCATCATGGGAAAATGGCAAAAATGTACCTATAAGATAATGGTTTCTAACTGCCAGATCAGAATCAGGAAAAACCAATGGAACTGTTGACTGCAATCTACTGCAAGGATTACTCCTTAACTTCAATGCAGTAGAAGAAACATTACTTTAATTATGCACTGCTGGGCTTGGATGAGAAGTATCTCTAGAAAATAAGCACATATTCCCCTAATGATCATTACATAGTTTTGAGATTTTTTTCCCCTAGTCTTTCTATGTCTTCCTTTCAAGCCTATTTGAGTAGATGTGTGTGTGTGTGTGTGTGTGTGTGTGTGTGTGTGTGTGTGTGTGTGTGAGAGAGAGAGAGAGAGGGGGGGGGGAGGGAGAGGGAGAGAGAGAAAACATAGTTCAGGTGACATTATTAGATGCCTCTCTCTACCGTCTCTATAAGAAGAGTTTTTACAGCATTTACCTTAGGTTCAGTGGCTTTCAATTAAGAATGATCCATGTCATAGATTTAATATGCATACATCTATAAGTATGTTCTCATTGTAGCTAACTACAGGCTGAAGAATATTTGCTAGCTATACCTTATCTTTATGTCCTGTGTAAATCCAATGTACTTAGTAGTGTTTTATTTATTGCACTCAAAAAGGAGAAAAAAAAGCTGCCTCTTAAAATTTAGTAATGATATGTTAAGTCGACAAAGAGTAGACTTGTGATGGTTTTTCTTCACTAGTCACTAGATTTGTGGTCACCTAGGAGACACACCTCTGGGCATATGTGAGGGCATTTCTGAGACTTAACAGAGGAAGAAGGACCCATCCTTAATGTAAGTAGCACCTTTCCATAGGCTGGAGTTTTAGACTAAATAAAAAATCAGGGAGAAAGTTAATCTAGCTGCACTGTTCATCTTTCTGATTTCTGGTCTATTAAAACACGAGCCAGTGGCTGCCACAAGAAATTATCAACAAAGAGCCTTTCCTGCCATCACGAATCATGCCACCCCAAACTGTGGCCCTGAAATATCTTTCTTCCCTAAACTGATTCTTCTCAAATATTTGGTCACAGCAACAAGAAGGGAAACAAATACGTCTGGGTATCAGCTAGAAATCCTTTTTTCTAGGAAAAACAAACAAACAAACAAACAAACAAACAAAAATCCTGTAGTCAGTAATCCTATTACATGGGAACACTGAGGCAGGAGGATTGTTGGGGATTTGAGATCAGCTGGTACAGCGTGATAAGCTAGGCCTTGGCTACAGAAGGTACCATATTTTGCTAGCAAGGTTATGAAGGAGGGAAACCCTTGAACTGTTGGTGAGAATGCAAATTGGTGCAGCTACTCTGAAAATCAGTATGCAGATCCTTAAGAACCTAAAATCTATCATATGACCAAGCTAGACCAATCCTTGACATACACTCAGGGAATTCAACGTCTTGCTTCACAGACCCTTGCCCAGCCATGTTCATTGCTACCTATCATAGTATCCAGGAAATGGAAGAAATGTAACTGCCCTTAAACAGATGATGGGTGGATAATGAAGTTGTTGCACGTGTAAATAATGGAATACTGTTTACCAGTAAAGAAAAAGGAAATCATGAAATTTGCAGGTAAGTGGGATATTCGGCCTTAGACAACTAAAGATTACACAGAGTGAGATAACCTAGACCCAGAAAGAAAGATGCTGCATGGCGTCTCTCATCTGTGGATCCTAGTTCCACATGCTCAGATATGAATATACAACATGGAATAACTGCAGAAATCAGGAAAGTATAAAGGGACCAGTGGAGGATAGAGTAGCTGGGTTTAAGCTTGAGAGGGGACTAGAGAGATATAGGTGGTAAGATGATGTCGGAGACAGAAATGGCTAGGAAGGATGGAGGGAGGACAAGAAAGAGGACAAATGGAACTAAGGCTGTTTGATAAAACCTCAAGGAATCATGCTATTTAATATTTACCTAAAATTATACATCGTACCTGTAAGTGTATGTACACACACATATTTATATCTGAAAAGAAATTAGGCCCCTTGGGCTGACTATGATACCCTCAGGAACCATAGACTAACAAAACTCCAGTAGGAAACAAATAGACAATAAAAAGAAACCTTCCTTTCAAATGATTAGGCAGTATAGTTCAAGTAACTTCCAAAACAATACAATTGATGTAGTCCTTGGCTGACTCTCAGCTGATGAAGGTAATCCTCTATTGCTGACATTATTGCATACTCAAGGCATAAGACTCAGATGAGTTCAGCTGTATCTGACCTAAAAGCCTTATTCTTGCCATCTAGCTTCTACAGTACTAGAAAATACTATGCAAGCTGCCAAGGGAAGACCATTAAACAGTCCTACCCACTATAACACCTATGGACCTTGAATATTACTAATATGATAAGATGCGTGTAAATGTGCAATAACTGGCACTTTCCTGTTGGAGACAATCTACTACTAGCAATTTAATATAATTCCTTACTACATTCTAAATCTTATTCTTATACTCATAGTAAGTATAGCTATCACTTCTCACCAAAGAAGCCTATCTTTACAGAAAAATGGAGACTATCACAAAAAAAAAAAAAAAACAACCTGTAATTAGACACAAGGAAGAGATCAACAGATCATGAATATCCCAGCCCCAGTAGATATCTTTCCATCACAGGTCCTTCTGGTTCAGAGAACATCAAGGAAAAGGGGTGGAAAAAGTATAAGAGACAGAATACCAGGACATCTTCTATTAAACAGTCTCTCCTAGAAATGGCTATAAAAACAAGACTGAAACAGTGGCAATATCAATGGGCATGTTTGTTAATATGTCAGTATCAAATTATAGGTCAAAATGTCAATATCAATGGGCGTCAATATCAATGGAGGACCTTTCACAGGGCTCTACCCCTAGACAAAGACCTACAAGCAACTAATGACTGCTGATAGAAGGAGAATAAGCCTTTCCTAGGGATGGGCTCTTTATTGGTTGTTCAATACAGAGTTTTCAACCTTGAAGTCATATACATATAAACAGCAAAAATGGACTTAGTACCTTATGTAGGATCAGATTTGTGGAAAGATATTGTTTAAATTTGACTTTGTCCTAGAATATATTGTTTTCTCCACCTATAGTGATTGAAAATTTTGCTGGGTATGGGTGACATCTGTGGTCTCTTAGAGTCTAAAAGTAAAAGATCTGTATGACAAGAACTTCAAGTCTTTGAAGAAAGTAATTGAAGAAGATATTAGAAGATAGAAAGATTGCCCATGCTCATGGATATGAAGGAATAAAATAGTAAAAATGGCCATCCTACCAAGAGCAATCTACAGATTCAACACAATTTTCTCAAAATTCAAACACAATTCTTTACAGACCTTGAGAGACCAATATTCAAATTTAAATGGAAAAACAAACAAGATCCAGGATACATATAACATTCTTCACAAATTACTTCTAGAAGCATCATCATCCCTAATCTCAAGCTGTACTACATAGCAATAGTAACAAAACTGCATGGTATTGGTATAGAAACAGACAGGTTAGTCAGTGGAACCAAAAAAAAAAAAAAAAAAAAGCATCTTCAACAAATTGTCTGGTCTAACTGGATGTCAGATTGTAGAAGAATGCAGCTAGATCCATGTCTATCACCCTGCACAAAACTCAAGACCACATGTGTCAAAGACGTCCACATAAAACCAGATACACTGAACTTTGTAGAAGAGAAAGTGGGGAAGAGCCTTAAACTCATTGGCACGGAAGAGACAACTTCCTGAACAGAACAACCACACAGGCACTAAGACTGACAATTAGTAAATAGGACTTCAGGAAACTGAAAAGCTTCTGTAAGTCAATAGGACAAAACAGGAGCCTACAAAAATGAGAAACAATTTTCACCAATTCCATATCTGACAAAGGGCTAATTTCCAGAATATATAAGGAACTCAAGAAACTAGACATCAACAAACCAAATAATCCAATTTAAAAATGAGGTAGAGATCTAACCGAGAATTCTCTACAGAGGAAGTACTTAAAGAAATGCTCAACATCCTTAGTCATAAAGGAAATGCAAATCAAAACAACTCTGAGATTCTATTTTTACATCTGTCAGAATGGCTAAGATCAAAAACATACATGGCAGCTCATGTTGGTGAGCATGTGGAGCTGCGACACCACTCTTCCATTGCTAATGTGGATGCAAACTTCTTCAGCATCTATGGAAATCAATATGGTGGCTTATCAGAAAACTTGGATTGATCTACCTCAGAACCCAACTATACCACCCCTAAACATAAACTCGGAGGATATTCCACTCTCTCACATGGATGCTTAACTATTTTCATAGTTGTAATGAATAAGCCATGTTACAACCTACAGTCCCAGAGACGCTAAGTAACAAGGAGAGCTCAAAGAATGAGGCATGAATTTCTCTGAAAAGAGGAAATAGAAGAGAAATCATGGGGAGACTGGAGGCAGGTGAGGACCAGAACAGGAGGAATCAGGTGGAGGGAGAAAGTACTGGGAGAGACAAATGAAACTGGGGATACCTCAGTATGAGCTAGAAACCTAGTATAATAGAAACTCCCAGGAATCTACAAGGGTAACCCTAGCTAAGACTCTTAGCAATGAGGGATACAGAGCTCAAACTGGCCATCTCCTATAACTAGGTAAGACTTCCAGTGGAGGGATTGGGACACCAAGCTAGACACAAAACTTTCAATCTATAATTTAACCTATAACTCAACCCTGCCTACATTATGTGCTGGGTTAAAGATGGCAACCACTGACTGGTCCAGCTTGAAACCCATGCCATAAGAGACACCCCTGACACTATCTAGAGGGCCAGGAATAAGAGATTGGATAGCCCAGAGACCCAAGATAGAACCAAACATGACTAGCAATTAAAAAACAAAGTCAGTGCATTGGTCCCTAGTAATATTACATTATACTCATAGACAGCGGCCTAGCATCATTGTCATCAGGGAGGCTTCATCCAGCAACTGATGAAAACTGATGCAAAGACCCATAGCCAAACATTAGGCAGAGCTCAGGAAATCCTGCTGAAGAGGGGGAAGGATTGTAGGAATCAGAGGGGCCAAGGATACCAAGGAATATCCACAGAATCAACTAACCTGGGATCATAGGAGCTCACAGAGACAGAAGCAACAATAAAGAAGCCTGCACGGGTCTGACCTAAGCCCTTTGTTAGGGTTGTCTACCTTGGTCTTCTTGTGGGACTCCTAACAGTGGAAGCAGAGGCTATCTCTGACTCTCTTGCCTGCTTTTGGGGACCATTTCCTCCTGCTGGGTTGCCTGGACTAGCCTTAATACAGGGTGGTGCCTGATCTACTGCTGCTTGATATCCTGCCCTTTTATGAAGATAAAGGAAGGAGGAGTGGATGGGAATTGGGGGGTGGGGGTGGGGGGGACTGGGACTGCAAGGGCAGAAGGGGGAGGGGGAAAATGTGTTAAGAATGTAATACGTGAGAGAAGAATAAATAAAATTTTAAAAATGTAAAGAATGGAACCGTGTGTGTTTGTGTGTGTGTGTGTGTGTGATTTGTGCTTACATATGCACACATAGTATAAAACAATAATAATAAGTAAACAGGAAACTATGGAATAGAGTGTAGGGTAGTGTGGGAGGAGTTTAAAGGAAGGGAGCTGGGAGGGGCTGCGGGACAGCAGGTGATGCAATTCTACTTCAATCAAAAACAAACTTCAAGAAAGAAAGAGAAAGACTGCTGTCTTATTTATTTCTGCATAGAAATACACGCAAACTGATTCAAATGGCCAAAAAATTCTTAGAAATAGATTCTAAAAATGGAATGAGTCTAAGTAAGTAGTCTCAATCCAAAAGTATTATAGCCAGTATCTCCGGAGCCTTTGTGGAGACACTGTGGAGCGGACTCCTGACCTCAACAGGGGGGGCGGGGAGAGAAACTTTTTTTCTTGTACCAATAGACTGTGATCTGCTAATCTCTATGAATTTACTCTACGTTTCCACTTGATTTTCCTGCTGCTTCCCACTGGTGACTTTCCTTGGAATGTACTTTTGAAAGCTAGATGAAAACTTCAGGGTTCATTTGAATCTGGCCTCTGCACTTCATGAATAATAATTTAGAATTTAGAGATGAGGAGAGTTGAGCGGAAGGAACAGATGACCTTCGACCCTGTGCTAATTTTAGTATGCTAGGAATGTGCAACGCTTGAGAGGTTGTTAAGGTAAATGAACTCCTCGATTATAAGTGGTTTCTATGTGTTAACTCAGTACCGCAATTATCAACATTTCTCCTACAAGGAGGTAAGTTGTCCAAGGTTTTACAGCGACAAAGCTGGGATTTAATTTTTAGCTGTCTGACATGAAAGTTTTATCATACCATCACAGTAGACAGACCTCCTGTGTGTGTGGAATGAAACTTCAGTGCAAGTGTTGAGACATTTCTAAAACTTCAGGGCCTTTTCTACTAAGATGTAGTAAATAGTCACGGGTGGAAAACTTTATAAATATTAGTCCATAGCACAACACGAAAGAACTTTGGGGGGACACTCAAGGGTGTCAATCTGTGGAAGCAGATAAACTGAGAGCAAATGGAAATGTGTTCTCAGATTGCTCTAGTGGACCTGCTTTGGGCAAACCAGAGACATATGGAGGCCAGATCTATATCAGGGCAGCCTCCTGCCTCTAGCGTGTCACAAAAGCTCCCAGAAGGACATTTGAATGATCATTCAAGAACTGTTTCACAGCCCTCACTGCTGCTGATGACAAATGTGGAAGCACCAGCGGCTTTGTTAGGGTGTAATAAGGGGGTGGTGGCCTTCTCATGCCTGTCTTTGCTAAGGAAGACACAAAGACACTTTTGTGCTGGTTTTCAAATACCATCCATCCTGTAAAAAAACCTTTTTTTAAAAACCCTGTTCATGAACAGAATTAAAATGGTAAAATCATATAAAAGAGTAAAAATTTTACTCTTTTCAAGTGCTATGATTCACATGTATCCACTAATACAAAATTAATGGTTCCTGGGTAGTCTGGGGCCTCTCTATATTAAAAAGCCTATCCAGTAACTAGGAATGAGCATTATGCGTGAGAAAAGTAATGTCTAGTGAAGGAGTATTATATCATCCAAACATGCTGAGATAAAATAACAGATAAATAAAAAGTTAAGAAGCACCATGGAGATCAGGTTGGAGAGAGGAAGGAAAGATACTGGAAGAGCTTTCACACGATGACTGTTGCTATAGGAACCATTTACCAACTGTCCAAGATATCAGTTCCCAAGAAAGTCTGGTGTACTAAGCAAAAACAAAACAAAACAAAAAACAAAAACAAAAACAAAACAAAACAAAATAAAGAGGTGGGGGCAGGAGAAGAATCTGTGCACACATGCATGCACGTGCATGCGGTTGATGTAAACACTGTGAAAGATGGTATTTTTTAAGGAAGGCACTTGTGGCAGGCACCCGAAGTGTGTGACCATTTCTCTCTCAAAGGACAGGTAAGTTGTAATTCATTAAACAGCTGTGAGGTCCTGGATGGCGGCTCTGTCATCTTCCATAGCTCACACCACTCCACCAGTCAGTTCCACGTCTGATCGTTTCCCTTTCTCTTGCTCTAAAATCAATGAGCACAGCATCTCAGTGCGAGGGTGTAGTCTCGATAGCTCAGTGACATTTCTCGTCCACAGCCTGTCAGACCCAATCATATCTTTGGAGTTATGTCTTATTGGTAATTTCCTGTCTGCTCAACAAATAGAGATACATCGCAAGTGAATTGTGAGGTTGAAAAAATCTAATGACCGCATTTCCAATATCCCAGTAAACATGTTCCTTCATGTTAGGATGAGGACACAGTAGGCAGGCTTGCTGTGTTGGGCCTCAGCCCTTCAGAATATAGGGTGTCAGTCACCTCGCAAGCCACCCTTCTCCACTGAGTTCTCGTCTTTTCACTGGCTATGCGTGACCCTTCATTTGTTCTTTTCTAAATGTCATTAACTACTTTTCTCTCCTGGCTAAGAGTGGATGTTTCATAGGAAGAACTGTTGTTTGATCCCTTGGTGGATCCCGGGTGCCCCAAACAGTGCTACACAGACACCCACTAGATGGTTTTAAATAAGTTTTTCTTATGAGATTTTAATTTGGGGATATTTCATACTCTAAAAGTACATCAGTGTACAAAAGTGGCTTTCCTTTAACTTATGCTCTTGTCATAAATATTTCCCCGATTTTGGCATCTCTTTTGAGTATTCTAAGTATTTCTCCCTCCCCGGTCCCACCCCCACCTCTGTGTATAATTCTGTATATATCTTCCTTTTTAAAAAAGTATGATTTGCTACCTCAGAGGCCATCTTTTCAAAAACTGTTATAGTTTTTATGTATTTGCTTTCTCTAACATTAGGAGAAAGATCAGTTATAGGTCAGATGAAAACATAATCAGAAATGGCATTTAAAGAATGCAAACATTAATACTCTAAGTCCCTTAAATACAAAGTCAATTTTACAACACTAGCTGCTGTTTCCCAAAAAGTCTGGTTTCTGGCTTTTGTCTAAATGAATCCAGTAGCAGCAGACGCTTCTGTTGATATGTGACCTGGAAATTCCCAAGTAATCACCATTGAATAGTT
Source organism: Apodemus sylvaticus (assembly GCF_947179515.1). NCBI lineage: Eukaryota > Metazoa > Chordata > Mammalia > Rodentia > Muridae > Apodemus > Apodemus sylvaticus. The sequence goes on along the minus strand of NC_067473.1, from coordinate 30,402,579 downwards.
GATGTTTAGATTAGCTAAGATGTTCTTAAGGAAATAAATCCTTTTCTGGTTATTTCTGAAGGGATCTGTGTGTTTGGTTCAACACTTTAGTGGAAGTACATTCTCAACAGGTGCAAATAAACACAGGCAGAGCCAGGAATCTGGATCCTATTCTGTAGCAGATATAGCAAGGCAGGTCAGAGCCTTGACCCAGGGGTGTGTGGGGGTCAGGAGGGCACAGAGAGGATCTGCTGGTCCTCTCATTCTCTCTCTCTCTCTCTCTCTCTCTCTCTCTCTCTCTCTCTCTCTCTCTCTCTCTCCCCCCCCCCCCTTGTGTGAGAGCAGAAAATGGGCCATTTTTAAACAGGCTTAGGAAAGGAAGTATTTTTAGAAAGATAACTTGCTACTTAAAATAATTCTACCAGTGACATTTTAATGTCATGTGCAAAAGCAAGTGTTGGGATAATAGAACCTGCTTATAACCTGCTACCAGTCAGTACCATGAGAAAATATTTGTCAAGAGTCCTTGAGAGTTAGGTGACCAGCAGATGGACATAGGGATGGGAGACTTAGGGAAGCATGCTAATGTAGCACCTTTTCTTTTTTTACTTTATTTTTTTTTTAAATTCTATGTCTTGTTAAATTTCTGCTGGTCTACCCTCTCTTCAAACTATGCTTTGAGTCACTCAGACCTCTGCTGGAAAAAAACGAAGGCATCCTACTCATGAGCTTTTTCCTTTGAACCAAGCAAAGACTTATGTTAGAGCCCCCTGGCTCTGTGATGTCCGAAACTGTCCATCCTCACAGGCAGTAATACACCAACCTCAGTTCTAAGAGACTCCTTCCCTTCCTCCTCTTCCGTCTTTCTCCCCTCTCTCCCTCTGTCCCTCCCTCCCTCCCTTTCTCTCCTTCCTCCTCACCTCCCTCCTCACCTCCCTGATACTTCCTCAGTTTTCCTCCTTCTCTGACCCTTTACTGAATTTCTCTTTCAACCCTGTATCCCCCCCAGCGTCATTATATACTTTATTACCATTTTATTAAAGAGAAAAAAATATACTGGTCTTAGTAAGAAGCTAAATATTCCTACGTAATTTTTGCCCAGGCCATTAACTATTTTTAATCAATTTTTATTTAATGGACAAACAACAACGGTAACCAAAATCACAGACCCTATATCCTCCACAGAGTGAGCACACATATTCAGTAGGCAAAAGACGCTGGGGTCCTTCTCTCCTCAGATCTTTCCAATTAGAACTTGAAAGCCCATTTTCCTCCCAGAGAAATGCCAGATGCATTCTTCCTTAATGAGCTTAGGACCAAAACTGCAATCTGATCTCCAGCTTCAGGTGGAACATGGGTAAGAGCTGGGGAAGAAAGGCGTCTGGAGGAGCATGTAGGTGGAAGGATTACCTTAATTAAATGTAAAAGTAGGATCAGAGGTAGCAAAGCCTTCAAGGAACTCTAGTTCTGTGGTCTACAGAGACAAAGCCATGGAGGGCAGCTGTTCTTAGGTAGGGAGGGGGGAAATCCAAGTTAACTCTGAATATTTATATGACATTGAAAGAAATAAGGTGGCATCACGAACACCTCACAGAATATCAGGAACTGAAGACAAAACCCTATTAAGAACAAATCACATCTTCCAGGTTTTCAGTAGCATAGGTAGCACCATTCCATGCCATTTATCCTAACTCATACATTCAGATACTGTTTCCAAGGATTTCATTGTATTTTTCAGAGTCTTAGCAATTAAGGTCATATAGACAAATGGAAACTCAAATCAGACTCTAATGCAAACAAAAACAGTTTGTGAGACTTTCCTTTTTTAAAAATGTTTATTTTTTTTAAAAGTCAGGATTCGAAGATGCTGTAGTTTGGATCCAATAACCTCTAATCTATTCAAAATAATGAGAAATTATGCAACTGCAGGAACGAATGTGGAAATCATTATGAATGTGGTATCAATATTATTGATAAAAATAAGTCATAGATAAGCTGTTACATGGCAAGCAGAACAATAACATGAACCAATGCATTGGCATTTACAAAACTAGGCAAAAATAATACATGCATATTTACTTACTTAAATATGTGATTTGAGATAGATGTGATTTGTTTTTAATAGGGTTCTGTCTTCAGTTACTGATATTCTGTGAGGTGTTTGTGATGCCCACCTTATTTCTTTAAATGTCACAAAATTATTCATATCTAACTTGGGTTTGTTTTTTTTTTCCTCCCTACATGAGAACAGCTGCATTCCATGGCTTTGTTTCCTGGATCTACTCAGATATACAAGGAAAATTTCAGGAAGAACATGTAAGAAATTAATAAGTAATTATTTTGAGTTAGTGGATAGGAGATAATTGGACTAATTGCACACAGGGTTGTGGAGACATTTTACTATATACAATTTTATACTGTTAGAGCCTTTCACTACAAGATACTTGTGTGTGGGGGGTGGGTGGGTGTTTGATTTATTTTATACTTCAAAGTTCTCTGTTATAACCCCAAATAAAATAAAATAAAATAAAATAAAATAAAATAAAATAAAATAAAATAAAAAGTGCAGCAGTTCAAAAGATCGTTGCAACCTGATGAACCTGTGGAACCTCCACAATCTCTTTACTCCTGAGTCGTATTTTATTTGCAATCTCGGTTATCTTGTTTCTTGCTAATATCTCAAATGCCTAAAGTTTGACCCTTGGGTAAAAAGAGAGATCAGGAAACTCCCGAAAACACAACCTCTTGGTAATCTGCTTAGAGGCAGTTGGAACTGCTCAGTGATCCGTGAATGTCAAGGAAAACCTCTAACAACCCTCTTCTCAGCTCCATGGAAATCTCTTTATCTCAGGGTAAACTTTAGGTCAGTAAGAAATACTGGTGACCTTTGTTTTAAGCTCCTGGGTGTTTCAGAGGCATTCTTTCACATATATTTCTGATCACTCCAAAACTATAGGCAGCATTTCATGTAGCTTTCCTGAATAGTGGAGTTGAGGCCCTGGAGGACATGGTGTGGTGGCCATTGCTGTGAAGAAAGGGCGCTCGTTTTGTTCTATTCCTGTAGAGCTGCAGAGATTCAAAGACTCCCCTGCCAACTGTTCCCAAGCTACTTCCTCTCCAGACATTCCGGGCTCTCCAGTTCTAGCAGCTCCTGTCATTTTAAAGCTAATTTCTTATGTAACTAGATGCCTTTCTTTTCTCCAGGTGGCAAGTGTCCTGTATGTAATATCTGGGGAGTGCTTATCATCAGAGTTATTAAATGTAAAAGCTGACACAACAAACCACCAATTTGTTATTTTGATGAAAATATTTTTGTATTTTCAGCAGATGGCTCAAAATGTTGCCTTTGTGTTATAGTCTTTGTTTTGACAAAGACAAAAAATAAGAGAGAGGGAGAGAGAGCTCTGGATCATTTTCCTATGAAACTTAATCTAAAACCAAACAATTTGGCACGTGACTCTGGAGTGTTATTCTGCATTTCACTCTGAAGCCATTTCCCTGGCAACCTCCACCTTCTCCCAGCTGTAGAGGTCAACACAATAGACTTGTCACAGGTTTGAAGTCGGGTAACCACTTTTAATTTGGAGAAATTATTACCCGGGGAGAAAATAGGCTGGTCCTGTACTTCAAAGTGAAAAAATAGAAATCAAGATGCACACAGCCTCCTGAATCGGACTGACTCTTAGTGCTGCTGTGTGGCCTCATAAGCAGCTGTTCAAATAAGTAGTTGCCCAGAGGAAATGTATATTCAAATGGGCCTTGTCAATTGCCTCTCCTTGCTTCACACCTAAAAGCCAGATGCGAGCTCTTCCCAGCTAACAAATAGATGCCTTCTGCTGGCTCATTATGGTAATTACTGGCCGCATATTACTGCCATGTGCAAAGGGCTGTGCAGCAGGCCAGCCCAGGGGCATTTACAAGTGGTTTATTTGTGTTCAGCTATTAAGAATCCTCGAGTTATCAGATCAACTACTGCTCTTTGGGTTTTATAGCAAGCAGTTCCTAACAATCCATCCTTCATCTGCTACCTTTGTGATACATTTAAGCAGCACTTAAGGACCTAACCTGCTGTGTGAGAAAGTTACTTTCCCCTGTTACAGAGAGTTTTCCAAGTCCTCCTGCCCCTACGAAGGGCCTGTTCTATTACAAGGCTTCCCTGCAAACCCCCTGCATCCTGCAAAGCTTTCCCCTTCCTTGTTCCTCAACAAGACTGCACACCTCTTCTGGGGACTGCAATCACTCTCCTGGTGTAAATGAATGTTGATACAACTGCATTTGATAGGTTTGGAGAACTCAGGCTGGATTACATTAGACCAGACCTGAGTCAAGATAGAGGATAAGCCTTCTTTTAACAGAAAGAAAGAAAGAAAGAAAGAAAGAAAGAAAGAAAGAAAGAAAGAAAGAAAGAAAGAAAGAAAGAAAGAAAGAAAGAAAGAAAGGAAGGAAGGAAGGAAGGAAGGAAGGAAGGAAGAAAGATGGAAGGAAGAAAGATGGAAGGAAGGAAGGAAGATGAAAAAGAAAAAAAAGAGAAAGAAAGTTGAATTCATGAAATTCTTAAACAAATGGATGGAGCTGGAGAACATCATACTAAGTGAGGTAACCCAGTCTCAAAAGATCAATCATGGTATGCACTCACTGATAAGTGGATATTAGCCTAGAAACTTTGAATACCCAAGACATAATCCACATATTAAATGAGGTCCAAAAAGAATGGAGGAGTGGCCCCTGGTTCTGGAAAGACTCAGTGCAACAGTATAAGGGAATTCCAGAACAGGGTAGTGGGAAGGGGTAGATGGAGGAACAGGGGGAGGGAAGAGGGCTTATGGGACTTGCAGGGAGTGGGGACCCAGAAAAAGGGGGAATCATTTGAAATGTAAATAAAAAAATTTATCAATAAAGGAAAAAATTAAAAAAAAAAAGAAATAAAGAAATCTTAGAATTATTACAAATAAATTTTGCAATGAGAAGTGAATTTTTAAAAACCAGCCACTCTATAATCATCACAACACCTAAGAAAGAAGAACATGACTTCTAAAAATCAATTCCAGAGGTGGTGGGATGACTCAGTGGGTGAGAGTGCTTGCTGGGTAAGCCTGCCAACCACAGTGGATCCCCAGAACCCAGAAGAAAGGAGAGAACCAACCGTTTCCAAAGCTGTCCTGTGGAGTCCACATTCAGTCTGCGGTATGGACATTTTCATAAGCACACACACACACACACACACACACACACAGAGAGAGAGAGAGAGAGAGAGAGAGAGAGAGAGAGAGAGAGAGAGAGAGAGAGAATAAATAAAATTAATTTTTAAGACTTATCCATTTAGCTCATTTATATCATTATTTGTGGCATTTTATGAACAAGAGTCACATCTTTGATATTTTTTTCATATGGGAGAGTCTAGTTTTCTTTAAACAACTGACTGAAATGTGACAGTTTTTTATTGCTTTAAGTTTCTTTTGGCATCAGAAAATGTTATTAGTGAAGTCAGGCAAATTTTTAGAAATCTTCCTTTTACATGTGGGAAAGTGTTTATTAAATTTCTCTGTATATGAACTAGAATATTTCAGGGTGTGTTGCAGTGTCTGATCTTAAATACAGTTTGACCTGATACGTAGGCATTAAGCACACACGATGTGTGATTTGTGATAGATACCATCATTGGGAAACACTTTCCTAATCTATTTCTGCTTTTGCTTTATCTGCAAATGGTCTGTGTGTACTGCTTTTCTGAATATGTTTTCTGCCTATTACATACTTGCATGCTGCATTTACTTTCATATCCCATTCCCTTTTCTGAAATTTCTTTTACTTTTTAATACATCTATAGATGTATTTAAAATGGTACCTTTCATGAATGTTTAAATTGGGACGGTGAAGGTAAATTAATATTTATTTTAGTGAAACCTTTCAACTTTCTGAAACTATTTTATTTGAGTGTATATGTGTGATTTCACTGGACGAAAGTGTTTGCTTGACAAGCCGACCAGGGAACCTCAGGACCCAAAAAGAAAAGAATGAACAAAGCACTTCCCGAAGGTGGCTGCCACACTTGGGCTGTAGAGTCAGAGGACAGCTAAGAGTGAACTGCCACCTCCCAGCATGAGGGTGGGTCGTGGAGCTAGACAGACTTGGCTACTGAGCCATCTCCCCAGTCCCTATTGAAGACTTTCAAAATAGCTTTCCAAATTTGTATCTCCATGCTGGCATGCATTGTAAATTACCACACACACCCACACACACCCACACACACCCCCCCACACACACTCTCTCTCACACACACACACAGAGAAAACATTGTACAGGTTTGGCAAGTAGTCATCTAAAAAACCATGGAGTCTAAACCTCATTAAAATCACTTTTTAAAACTTTGTGAGCTTCTGAGAGACAATCCCAAGGCACGAGGCCCTCTGTGCATCCCCTATTCCGTGGACACATTGATAAAGGTGAGCTTCCTAGTTTAGTAAATGCAAATGTAAAAACAGGACCTTGAATATATATATATATATATATATATATATATATATATATATATATATAGAGAGAGAGAGAGAGAGAGAGAGAGAGAGAGAGACTTATTGCTGATGATGTTGGATTGCCATACTCCCAGAATCCTCCAAGCAAAAGTAATGAAAAGGGTTCTTGAAACAAGAGAAAAGAGAAGGAAAAGTTCTTAGACTATGTCCTTCTCTGTCTGCTCTAAGCACCCATAAGCTTATGGACAAGCTCTTTGTATATTGTCCTGGGATTGGCCATAGGTGTCTAGCATGCCAAAGCAGGCACTTTAGAGCAGAGCTGCATCCAACCCCATTACTACAGCCTGTTTCCCAGGTCTCTCTCTCTCTCTCTCTCTCTCTCTCTCTCTCACACACACACACACACACACACACACACACACACACACACCGAGATTATCCATTGAGAAAATTGTTTTTGACAATATAATCTCATTGATTTTTGTCAAATTGATTGAGTGGAAATAGGAAATAACTTAAATGATCAAAAATGGGACATTAAAACCTTATTTTGTATCATGCAATAGAAGAATGCAATACCTTTAAATGTTTGCTGGAATAGATTTATTGCTTGGAAAATTGGTTATAATACATTTTTGCATGGAAGAATACAAGCAATTTAAGTGGCAAAAATTCCAGTTATGCTTAAAAAATAAATAAACTCCTTATTTATTTACATGAAAATCTATGTACTAACAACATATGTACCAATTGTGACAACAATTGTCTTTGGGTAGTTGGAAATTTTATATCTATATCTATATCTATATCTATATCTATATCTGTATCTGTATCTATATATATCTTCATATAATTCATTTTTTCTGAGTACTTTAAATATTAAAATATTTTAATATCTATATATATCTTCATAGAATTCATTTTTTCTAAGTACTTTAAATATTAAAATATTTTAATGTCAAAAAGAAAAAATATGACTTCAACAATGGATTTCTTTAGACTCAATAAAATTGTAGCCTAAAATTTAGAAGCTTATGTTAAAGCCCCATTTTTTAAGAGACTATAATCCATTTCTGAGATTTACTCTCCAGCCCGCTATAGCAACAGGAGGCAGCTCCATCTCCATTTGGCAAGATCTGTGAGTTCCCTCCATGTGCTTGGGGAGTAGGCCCATGTGGAAAGATTAGTTCCAGGTGACCATAAGAAATATCACATGGTCAAATGGTGCTTAGAATGTATTAATTTACATAAACTATCCTTTTAGATAATATTCTCAATTCCTTTCTTCCTTTGGGTGAAACAAAAACAACCAACAAAAAAAGAAAAAAAAAAAAGGAAAATCGGTAAAAACACAGGATCCAAGGTCGCACTCCTAGTAAACCTCAGTAGACCTGGGATGGAGCCAGGAAGTGACTATTTGAAGAGGAGAGTGACGCTTGGAGCAATGTTGTCTAAGCCTCCTTTAACACAGTGGGGACTCCTGCAGCCCACTAGAAAGAGCCTTTCCTGGAGGTCAAAGGCTTTGGTGTGTGGAAAAGCGATGGTAGGAACTCTTCTTGTTCTAACCAATTTTCTCTGTTCTGCCTTCACCAGCTGACCAGCATGCCTTGTGAGCTGTATAGCCCTCTGACCAAATTAATCAGTGCTTCAAAACCAGTCCTCCAACAGCTAATATAATCATACTGTGGAAAAAAAACAATTTTTTTTCCTCCCCGAGTAGTTTGAAACCCTGTTAAGATAATGACTTGGGCCTCACTTAAAAACCTGCCACAATCAACCTTCTAAATCCTGGCTCTTGCAGATTGCTGCCCTGAGTCTGTGAGCTTTGTCTCCGCTAGTGCTAATGGTTTTCTGTGTTCTCTCTAGACACGTGACAGGCCCGGTGTCATAGTGCTGCTGAAAAAAAAAATGCATTCTCTGTGCCCAGGAAGAACCTGTATAAATATTCTCAATAAATAAATAACAGTTGTCATTTTCAGAATATGACAATCTCCAGCTGCCTGTGCCTAAAGTGAGCGACGTGTCATTTATCCTAATAGATGTGAATGCATGTATTGTACATACCAGCGAGTCACCTCATTCTTATTCACCCCAGCCTTGGTCTCAGTTGGGGGCAGTGCCTCTAACAGGGTTTGGCTGGATCAAATCACAAGCTGAAAAATCTCAGTCAATTATAGAAGCCTGAGGCTAAAGAGAGAGAGATGTCTCTTCATACCTTCTTACCCGCCCCCACCCTCACCCCTCCCACTTCCCAGGTTCACAGCGGAAGTCACACACCTCCCATCTGTGGGATTTCTGGGAATCTTTGCTCCCCCTTGTAATTGAATGTGACTCAGTTGTTCTGGGTCCCCGTAATACAAGTGGTGAGAACTGTCGCCTAATCCTGCTGTCACTGTCGCCTGTCAGCATCTCTTTATTTCTCTCTTTAAAGGCTCAACATGTTTTGATTTACAATCCACACTAAGATAACTGCAGGTGCCCTCTCTAAAAGCAAGGTTAACTCACCTGAGATGAGTTCTTTTATTGCAAACAAAAGCAACTCATGAGCAGGAAATACAATTAATACAGGTGGTTCCCCCCCCCCCCAAACTTAACAAATGTCTTGAAAGGGGAGAGCAATCTTCACCATTGCCCTGGGGTCCCTTTCACACTTTTTCAGGAAAGGATTTGAATTGGAATAGGTTTGAAGCAAAAGCGGGAAAAGCCTTCTGTGCAGGACCACATATAAGGTGCTATAAATTGCTTAAGGACTCAGGTTATTCAGGGGTAAAGAGTTGGCCCAAACTGACCCTCATCCTGGAGTTCAGTGAGCCACCTGCCAACAAGAAAGCATTGGATGCATTTTCAGGCCGTATTCATGGCAAAAGCTCCCCCCACCCCCTTTAATGAAAATAAGGCAAGGGACTCGTCATTTGATTCTCTTGGACATATCGAATGCATATTTTAATTCTGGGAGAGTGTTTGATTCTGCTGGTAGAGGCAGATGGGCTAGCTCTAAATTGCTTACATTCAGGGTTCCCTGACTTGGAGGCTGACAGATCACTCCTTCCAAACTTAATCTAGTAAAAAGACTTTTACTTTTGAAGGATAGGTCAAACTTTTCTGCGTTTGTTGAGGTTGTTTGCTGTTCGTGTTAAGAAATGACCAAAAATGTTGGCGAGGATGTGGAGAAAGAGGAACACTCCTTCACTGTTGGTAGGGCTGTAAGATGGTACAACCAATTTAGAAATCAGTTTGGCGGTTCCTCAGAAAACTGGACATGACACTTCCGGAGGACCCTGCTATACCTCTCCTGGGCATATACCCAAAGGATTCCCCGGCATGCAATAAAGACACATGCTCCATTATGTTCATAGCAGCCTTATTTATAATAGCCAGAAGCTGGAAAGAACCCAGATGTCCCTCAAAGGAGGAATGGATACAGAAAATGCGGTATATTTACACAATGGAATACTACTCAGCAATTAGAAACAATGAATTCACAAAATTTTCAGGCAAATGGTTTGAACTGGAAAATATCATCCTAAGTGAGGTAACCCAATCACAAAAGAATACACATGAAATGCAATCTCTGATAAGTGGATATTAATTAGCCCAGAAGCCCTGAATACCCAAGGCACAAATTGCATAACAAATGACTCCCATGAAGAAGTATGGAGAGGGTCCTGATCCTGGAAAGGATTGATCTAGCATTGGAGGGGAATATAAGGACAGAGAAAAAGGAGGGAGGTGATTGGAAAATGGATGGAGAGAAGAAGGTTTATGAGACATATGGGGAGGGGGGATTCGGGAAAGGGGAAATCATTTGGAATGTAAACAAAGAATATAGAAAATAAAAATATTTTTTTAAAAAAAAGAAATGACCAAAAAGGAAATCAAGCAAAATAAATGCTGCAGCCCTACCAATCGGCCACATTCCATGAATTTTGCCTAAAGAAAATTAAGAAGAGAAGTCCTGAGAAGCAAAAATATGGGGGGGGGGGATGAGGGGTGAGACGTAAGGGGGTGGGGGATGGGGTTGAGACTTAAGACCTGATAAGCAATTACATTTAATTTGTCAAGCATATGACTTGTTTTTCCTTATCTTGATGCCTTCTCTAAGCACGTGACACACCTTTCACCACATCCTGGTTTAATTTGAACAGATTTGTTAGACAAAGCATAACTGTTCAGCCTTGGCCAGGCCCTTTCTAATATGAATTGAGCCAGGGGTCCAGATTGGGATGTGGGCCACCCTGATCCTCCCTCTGACAATCCCCTTCCTCCCCAGAGAACCCACACAAAACATACTTCCAGTAGATGCTTTGGGCTTAGCCACATTTCCTTAGTGCCAGTGGCAAATGTACCTGCTCTGCAGGTGACAAGATGACAGGCTCCATGCCCAATTACATCTTCTCCTCTTTCTAAGTATTTGCCTTAGCTCTTGCCAAATTACATGCTAGTTTTCTCAGGCATGCTAACTCCAATCAGAATGGAAGTGCTAAACTTTTATCAACGACCATAGCCTGATGGCTTTTCCATCGCCTGTCTTTGTTTTCCAGAATCTACTCTTTCATGACACAATTACAAATGGCCAAAAAACCCTACTCTGCTGGCTCCCGGCACTCCAGAACATCATATCTCCTTCAGGATCATCTATCTGGAAAACCACTTTGCCGTGTTCTGATTTTCACATCACAAGGAGTGCTACTTAAGAGAATTCCTTATGATTTATACAAATAAAAGCAACAGAGGAGTTAAGTATGCTCACAAGCTTTAGCAAGTAAAAATTCGACATGCCTGGTTAAATCCAAATTTCAGATAAACAATGAATTATCTGTTTGTGTAAGTATGTCTCATGTAATATTTGAGACACAGTGATGCCAGAAACTGCTTTTTTTTTTATCTGAAACCCCGCTTTAGCTGAGCTCCCCGTATTTTATCTGGCAAGGCTGGAGTAGAGTAAGCCAAAACTGATCTCTATCACCGTGTTTTCTAACTAAATGTTTTATTGGGAAATTAAGGAATGAGCTATGTTTTGATTTTTGTACCCGGGAAATATAAAACGAATTTGTTTAATAGGTAAAACTGAGATTCTACTGGCAAGAAACTGTGAGTTGGATGGGAATCTCATGCCCTTTCACAGTCTGTAAAAACATAATTTTTCCTATGCATACAAATATGAAAACTCCATTGTTTTCTGTTTGAATTAGCATTTGTTATTTTTTGTTCCTGACCCCCTGAAACACTTTCCATTACCCGAGTCAGTCAGAAGTGGAGAAGCCATGGGAGAACTCCAAATGAGGAGAAGCGGTCTAATTTAAAACGAACTCATTTTGAGAATGAAGGGCTCAGCGCCTAAAACTGACCTGTCAACATGCAGAGTATTAGAAGGGAGCATCTTAGACAATTTTCTGAGTCCAAGAAAGACATGCTAAGGGCAATTTCTTCTCTAAGTCGCATTTGCAAAACCCAAGTGTTCTCCATATTACTTTAATGGTTTGATGTTATTAGCAAAATGGTTACAAAGCAATCGAGTGAATCTTCTTAGGACTTCGTCACAGCACGTTTTATATGAGGAGCCAATCAGGAAATGTGATGTAAGTTCTTTTCACAGTAGAATGTTTCAATTTTATGCATACTAATGTTCAGCCAACGTGAGAATTGAAATGTTTCTCATTTTTATAATCACGTTTTATTATCTTTCACGTTGATCTCAGTAATTTTATCTTTTTCTCTCTTACTCTTAAAATAGAGTTCAAATTGTTAAAAGAATGTTGGTTATTCTTATATGGTAGAACAGAGTTTTATTATCAGGCAAAGACTAAGTCTGTGTTGAACCTAATGTTATAGTCCTAATATGAAGTTTTCGAAGTGAGAAGTTTTTCTTTTTAATTATCTTGATGACATGTGGGACAGCCAGTCACAAGTGTTTCTGGTGCTCTAAAAGAATACATGGGTGTTAACGGCAATTCTTTTTAGTAAACATGGCAAAATTTAAGTCCTGGGTCAACTGTCTAAGTTTTTCTTAATCATCACTCTATCTGCTTGCCTAAAATGTTCCATATTATTTACTAAATGGTTTATTCAATCTCTGTGGGAAGGGGCCACATTCACTGAGCAAATATCCAATATAGACATAAATAAAATTTATGTATCTGCATATGTGTATATACCATCATTTAAAAAAGGAATCTGTTATTTTACTGTATCCTAGTTGGTCCTAAGACAACATTTTTTAAAAAAGGAAAATAAAAATAAGTAAATAAATTTAAGACATACTGTGAGGACAGATCTGCTCTCTGGCAGTGTGCTAACCTGAAGTGGGCTGCACGCTCAGTGCTCACAGTGGCTGTGAAGGCAAAGTCACCATTGCCAAAGTGGACAATGGGGAAGAAATATTCTCCAAGAGGGAGAAAGGAGAGGACAGATAAGAAAGAGAGGAAAGCTCAAGACTAGCATTGGGATGAGGTCTTGGTCATGAATTAGAAGCTGTGATGGACAGAAACAACAACAAAACAAAACAAGACCATCTCCCTGAATGATGACAAATTATCATTTTTCCACATGAGATATTGGTGTCCAGAAAGTGAAAAGTACAGCGAAGAAGTAAGTTCTAGGACCAGACGTGCTGGAGAATTGTACATGCTTCTGTCTTGGAGGTTCACATGCCTAGCTGAGCGCCACAGTTTCAAAGATGATCTATGTTTTTACAATATACTTTATTTTGATATTAAGTATATCATGATTAAAATGCATTTCCTCAGACTTTTGTTTCCACTTGGAAACATTCCTGCTGCATGAGTAGACAGAGAAATGAACTCCAGGATCCTGCCATTTGAAACCCCGAGGTCGTTGTGTCATGATGCCCTTCGAGACAGCAGAGTAGCAAAGTGGTTAACAGTAGAACCGTTGACCTGGCGCTCTGTGGGTTCAAATTCCAGGTCTTCTATTAGCTTAGGCTAGGCCCTTGGCTGTTTTTATGCCACTATTTCCTCATCTGTCAAAGGGAGGGGAAATATGATAGCAGCACCAGTTTCCTAAGTTGAGGAGAAATATTCTCAGCAACATCTCAGGTGAGGCAGTCTCTATAAAATATATAACCAATGCCCAACACTTAGGAAACAAAAGTCTTAATAATTAAGGTGTCTTTATTTTTTTATATCTCCCTTGTCAATTCTCTGTCTGAGTATTCAACAATTTATTTTTTGAGAATGAGATGAAATGAATGCCCAGTTTCTCAAGTCGACAACATAGTACCTAGCCTGTGGTGCAATGTATGTGAGTGTGATCCTCCCAGCCCCATGCTGGGTTGAGAGGGATTCAGCGAGATTACACACATGCAAAGGGCTTAGTGGTTTGATGGGCAGCAGGTATTACTATTTAATTGTGGTAGGGATGATCTGACAGGTAATACTAGTGTGATTTGGGTCCCTTATCCCCTCAAGTTGCCCCTTTCATAGGTTTTCAATATCTGCTTTGCTGTGACACAAACAGGCTCTAGGGGTGTTGTATGTGTGCATTGAGCCAGAAGAATCCCCGCCACTGGCAGCTGGTATTGTGAAGAAAAGGGAAGATCTGGGAGAGGTAGGGAGCCCTTAGAAGGGAGACCACAGCCAAGCTTGTACCACATGATAGATATGTTTATAATTACGGATTGATAGGAAGTCAGGGAGATAATACAGAGATGTCTCGGGGACCCTCCATCACAGATCTGTTCTCACAGTGTGTCTTAGGTTTTGATTTTTTACTAATTTTTACATTGTCTTAGGAACATCCAAGTACACACACACACACACACACACACACATATACACACACACATATACACACATACACTGGAAAAATAAACTGAGGGACTGTCCCCTCATTTGTCATGTCTTAAGTAGCTGTTCTTTGGTAAAACAAGCAGGAGACTAAGACTGTAATTGAGTGGGAATATTCAAGGGTGTTTATCACAGTTCACTTTCATCTCCACCACCAAGATACAAAACCAAAGACAGTTTTGCTTGATCTCTACATGCAAGCTAACTTTTATTACTATTACTATGCTTGTTGTTATTGTTGAAAGAGTTCCTATTACTACAAACATTAATTTTTTTATTGATGGTGTTTCAACTTTTACATATACCATAGAGGTATATGTAAATGTACATGAATAGGAAAGCAGTTACAGCATCGACCTTGGATGCCAGAGTGTGGATTTATGGATTGTGAGCATATCTTCTCTGGCTGTGGTGTGCTTCCCTCGCCTCTTCGTAACTTTGGTCATGATGAGTGAATAACGTGGGGAAGAGCTCTCTCTCATCAGCTTGTCTGCCTTCCTTCATGATAACCAGTGCAACTGTACGTGCTGAAGAAAGGAACAAACAATGAAACAGAGCCCATTGTAAAAAGCCATAAACAAGTACACAGTGGTTAAGTGGTGACATGAATAAATTGCTTGTGCAGGAAAATTCATAGTTAATGTCATTACTAAGCCACTGCTGAAAGGCGTAACTGTATTTCAAATGGTAGTGATGGCTACCTCCACTGGATTAGAAATGATTTCATGACGCCATCATAATGACTGTTAAAAAAAATAAAGCAAAGGAAACCATAGAATTTCATCAAGTTAGGGAAGTAAAATTCAATTATGATATGACTGGGTATTATACCAGACTTTTGCCATATTCTCCTCTGGTCTTAATACAGAACATAGCTTTGATTTTTATTGTTTTAAGGAAAAAATTAAACCTTCATATTCCAAAAATATTGAGCTTACTGGATTTCTACATGGGTGAATGTTATTATAACAAAAAATTTTCTATCCATACAATGAGTTAGTTTTGGTTCAGTGATAAATGTTATTGAAATTGAGAGGCTGGGTGAGAATTTTGTTCGGTAATTACCTCATTGCATCAGCAAAGAGGCTAGCTCTAGCTAGCTAGCATTTATTAACAACATTCTGCTGAGTTTAGAAACAGACCCTGTCCTGAAATGCTTTCACGCTACACCTAGGGCATTGTGAATGCAGATATCCTGAAGACATCTACTCTCTTAGTCTTTCTCTTGCTTCTCAGTCCTTCCTTGGGATATGTCCTTTGTTCTTGCCTTGACGATCTTCTAGAACTTTCTTTAGAAGAGATCCCTTAAACTTCTTAGAGGTATGTGCTGAATTTACCCTGGAATATGTTTCAGTAGATAGAAGATATGTTTGTTTCACTGTGTGTGTGTGTGTGTGTGTTTCTTTCTCTTGTTTTCATAACTTTTGTTGGTCTTTGGCAATCTAAATCTTCACTGTTAATCTAGATGTTGTTCATTTTTATATTTCTTTCTGTTTGAGATTTTTTAAATATTTATCATAAATAGGACACTTTTTCCATAATTTTTGTAAAACATCTCCTCCAGTAAAATTTTGAATTAGGACTTTCCCAATTCTATTATCACCCCCAGCCCAGAAATTTTGATTAGACTTCAATTAGGACTCCCCACTCTTCTCTCTTTACTCTGTCTAATCTCTTGCTCAGTCAATTATTTCTGAAAGTTCTTTGGATTATTCTTTATTTTGCCTGGACAATATTAAGATCTTTTTTGCTGGGTAGTGTTTAATGAGTCAGTGCTTTCTAGTTTTTAGGTTTTCCTGGCCTTGCTATAGTATGTTAATACTGGTGTATTTATTTATTTATTTATTTATTTATGGTGTTTTCAAGACAGGGTTTCTCTGTATAGCCCTGGCTGTCCTGGAACTCACTCTGTAAACCAGGCGGGCCTCGAACTCAGAAATCTGCCTGCTTCTGCCTCCCAAGTGCTGGGATTAAAGGTGTGCATTACCACTGCCCAGTGCAGTTTTTAAAAATATGTTTAAATTGGAGTAAAAATATACCATTTCCCCCACCCCTTTCATCCATTCAGCCCGTTATGCCCCTCACTGTAAAATAATCACTTCTTTTATTGTGCTTATTATTGTTACAGAATATATGTGTTCATATGTATGTGTATGTAAAAATATATAACCACAATCTACTAAGTCCATTTTGTTGTTTCTTTGTATATGGTTTCAGGGTTGATCATTCTGCATTGGACATCTGATAAGGGACTTGTCACTTGAAAACACTAGTTCATTGTCTAGAGTTGGGGCTCCGACATTTTCCTCTTTCCACATTAATGTGTCCTTTGATTTTGCCATTGTTTAGATCTTGGTAATACAGCCATTTCTATACAAGACTGCTTCATAGCTCACTTCCTGGTATTCTTGCCCTTACAATCTTTAGGATACATCGTCTCAATTTTCCCTGAGAAGTAGATGTAGAAGTTGTGCTATAGATGTATCCACTGGGTGGACTTCACAGTCCATTTACCTCTACATTATATCTAGTGCATGGGATCCAGTGTGATTTTTTTATGATGGTCTTCATTGTTAGTAAAGAAAGGCTTCTTTAATGATGGTAGCTCCATTTAATCTGTGGGTATAAGGATAAGATTTAGAATATTTTCGGGAATTATATCGGTCTAGTAAAGTGGTTGTAGTGGGTTCGTGGACCTCACTAGCATGAAAAAGCTGTCTAGTTCCCAGTATCAACCATTCTTTTCTCTCCTGCTGAGTGGGTCTTCACTTAGACAGACAGCTATTGGTTGCCACTGGCATGGGTATGCCACTTACTGCATCTTCCATATGCATATCTTTATGCATATTATATGCAAATAGGAATATCCTATTATCCTTGTTGTCCTGGTGTTATCTGTGGCCAGGACTACTTAATCGCTATCTTCCTTTGGCAGTTTGCTTAGCATTTTCTGGTACCTTGGAGGCTCAACTGAAAGAAAGGAACTTTCAGGTCAGATCCTGCTCAAATCATCTGAATCCTGTGCCCTAAGTCTGTGTTGTCTTCAGGAACAGGGGCCTACCCTTCAATCCATGAGGAGAAACCAAGGACTACATGCATGGTCTATACTGTTTTGTTGAGAGTCACTTAGACAACCATTCAAAAGGTTTCTCTTGTCTCGAGCTGGGACTTTGGTTATTCTATGGTTTTTGTGGAAAACATTTTCAACAAGTGTGACTAATCTTCTTTTAAGACATATGTGCGTAAGTGCTGTCTTCAGCAGAGGAGCTTGACTGTCAGTTATGGTCTTGACAACAGCCTGGATTCTTCACGGGTTCCCATGCAGGCCCTTTGACCAAAACTTAATTAGATATAACCCAGTCCCAGTACTGGAAGCTTTGTTTGGTGAAATGAGGCAGTGAGTTCAGACTCTGCCCTCACCTTTATTTTAGTGATGTCATTTATAGCACCTCCATATAAGTACATATTATAGACAGTTTCTACTGTGTTAGATCTCCATACTACTCCTTATGTGCCTCTTAATTTTAGCTGTCCCTCTCCATGTTCCCTCCCACAGACCCTCTCCCCTAACCCTGTTCCTCCTGTTCCAGGCCCCCATCCACACTCCATTCATCCATAATCATCTATTCTAGTTCCTCTTTCTAATGAGAATCTGTCTCATACCAACCTTTTGAAGTTCTATGGGTTGTAGTTTGGTTGTCATTGACTTAACAGCTAATATCCACATATATGTGGATATGTCATTTGGGTCTGGAATACCTCACTCTGCATCATTTTTAATTTAGTTCTATCCATGCGTCTGAGTTTCATGGTGTCATTTTTTAAAATGTCTATCCATCATATAAATGTAGCACATTTTCTTGATCTGTTCTTCCATTGAGAGACATCTAAGTTATTTCTAATTTCTGGCTACCATGATGAAAGCTACAATCAAAACGGTTGAGCAAGTGTATTTGTGGTAACATGAAACATTGTTTAGTTATATACCCAAGCTCAGTATAGCTGGATCTTGAGGTAGATTGATTGTCATCTTCCTGGGGAATTACTACACTGATTTTTTATAGTGGCTGTATAAGTTCGCACTCCCACCATCAATGGATGAATGTCCTTATTCCAATTGCTCACTAGAATGAGCTGTCAGGCAACATTTGTTTTTGTTTTGTTTTGATCTTAGCCATTCTGATAGATATAAAATGAAATAGCAAAGTAACTCTGAATTTCATTTCCCTGGTGGCTACAGATGCTAAATATTTCATTGAACATGCAAATGTCAAGCTGGTGCCTACATGGATCTCCAACTTTTAAAGTCTACTGTCTTTGGCACAGGAAGATACTCTGCAAGCTACCAAAAGAGAAACATAAATACCAAGCCAGCCACAAACCCTGTGACCAACAACGGTGTACTACCTGAGAGATATGCTATGGCAATGATGGCACAGAGCTTGTGGAAGTAACCAATCAATATCTGATTTGACTTTGGGCCCACACCAGGGGATGGAACCCACACCTGGCCCTGCTTCAGTGACTGAGAACCAGAGACTAGAAAGCCCATGGACCTATGGTAGAAGCGAATAATACTGGTGTTAAAAAAATAAAGAGTAGAAAAAATGGAGATAAATGACTCCCCCCCTTTTTTTAGGTCGAGATTAAGTGCTTTATTAGGTACAATTTGTAACAAAGCCTTGTTCCTCATTGTAGGAATGGTTCCTTTCACATGACTGGCTACACATCTGCAAAATTCAAGATAGAAAATAAATCCTTATTTGAAGTTAATTCTTGAGATGTGAAATGACTTATGCAGGTTCAATTCCCAGTTGAACTACTCCACAGCAGTGTACACTGGCAGAGATTTTGGTAAACAGTGGATGTGGACAGTACCACAGGGTACCAAAGCAATTTTATGGTTTCTACTTCTCACATGATAGCACCAAACCTTCAAGTTCTTGCCAAAAGCAATCTACGGATTCAATGCAATCCCCATCAAAATCCCAACTCAGATATTCATAGAGTTAGAAAGAGCAATTCTCAAATTCATCTGGAATGACAAAAAAACCAGGATAGCTAAAACTATTCTCAACAGTAAAAGAACTTCTGGGGGAATCAGTATCCCAGACCTCAAACATTACTGCAGAGCAATAGTGATAAAAATTGCATGGTATTGGTACAATGACAGGCAAGTGGATCAATGGAATAAGAGTGAAGACCCAGAAATGAACCCACACACCTATGGTCACTTGATCTTTGACAAAGGAGCTGAAAGCATCCAGTGGAAAAAAGATAGCCTTTTCAACAAATGGTGTTGCTTCAACTGGAGGTCAGCACACAGAAGAATGCAAATCAATCCATTCTTATCTCCTTGTAGTAAGCTCGACTCCAAATGGAACCAGGACCTCCACGTAAAACCAGACACACTGAAACTAATAGCAAAGAAGCTGGGGATAAATGACTCCTCATGACACTCTGCTCTACTCATAGATCAGTGCCTTGCTCAGCCCTCGTCAGGGAAACTTTGTCTTGCAGCAAATAGGAATAAATACAGAGGCCCACAGCCAGATATTATGCAGAGAGCAAGAGGCTTTGTACCACTCAACCCTAAGTGTGATGTTTCTATCAAATCCCTTCCCTTAAGGCTCAGAGAACCCCATGGAAGAGGTTGCACAAGGAAAGTAAGAGCCAGAAAGCATAATGGATACCAAGAAAACAATCCTCTAAAACCTCTAAATCAACATGAGCGAAATTCATATGAAATAAAAGTCTGAGGCCGCATGCACAGGGCCTTCCTGGTCTGCACCAGCTCTTCAGCACGTGTATTAAGGCTTCCAGATTATTGTTTTGATGAGATTACTGAGTGTGAGTAGACCTCTGATTCTTGTTCTTTGTCTTGGGCTCTTTTGCTTCTATTGGCTTGTTGTATCCAAATCCAAGGTGTTAGTTTTTGTTTTGTCATAGTTTATTTTATTTTGTTATTTTTTTAAAAAAAAAAGGAATGGACAAGTGAATGAATGAATGGATGAATGAACAAAAACCTAGGCACTAGGGCAAAGGTTAACAACTGAAATGTTATTTATACCAGCTAGGAGAGAGAAGGAGAGGGAAAATCAGTTTTCTCTAATGCAGTGACACTGCTTAATACCAACCACTCCAGGGCAGGCCTCATGTTCAGGAGTAGCTGACCAACATGTGTATATACTCCACACTTTTGGCTTGTTTGTTTGTTTCATTGGTACTGTGAGGGGGGAATGTGCACACGTGCACGTGCATGTGTGTTTTTTTTTTATTTTGGGGTGGTTTTTTTGTTTATTTTTCACCCTTGTCTGGTTGTTTCTTTTGTTTTCCTGATTTGGGGAGTCTCAGTGTTACATTGAGTTTGGAGTTTTGCTTTTGTTTTTTGTTTTCTTGTTTTTTGATTTTTTTTCTTTTGAGAAACAAGTTAGATGGATAGGGAGGGATGGGGAGAGGATCCAGAAGAATATGGGGAAGGGAAGAATATGATCAAAATATATTTAAATTTAAAATAGTTTAATAATAATTAAAAAGTGTGTGAATGTATGCTTAAATGTAATGTGCCTGATCATAGATTAATACATAAAACATGATTCCTTGAGGCTTTGTCAAATGAACTTAGTGTTATTTGTCCATCTTTCCTCAGTCTCCCACATTATAGATGGCCTTCCCTCCTCTACAGTTGGAGCCACATGCCCCATTTCTCCATTCTCACTTCATGCTACCTGTATCTTGCTGTTGCTCACTCGAGCCTCCTCCATCTATGACCCTTCTCTCCTTTCCTGGTCTCTGTGGTGATTCCATGTTTTATCCTCATATCTGAGTGTTTGTAGCTAGCAACCACAGATAATATAGAACTTGTGGAATTTGGCTTTCAGAGTCTTCCTTACTCAACATAATCTTTTCTAGGTCCATCTATTTAACTTCAACATTTCATTTCTCTTAATGGTTTAATATTATTTCATTGCGTATATTTATACCATATATTCATTTTGATTCATCTGTTGAAGGACATTTAGATTGCTCCCATTTCCAGGATATTGTGAATAGGAAGGCTATAAACATTGCTGAACAAGTGGAGCAAGAGAGTGAGTCCTTTGGGCATATGCCAGGAGTGGTATAGCTGGGTCACATGGTAGACTCATTTTTAGTTTTTGTGAAGATTTCTCATGCTGATTTCCAGAGTGGTTGCACCAATTTGCCTTTTCCTGTCCAACATAATACTGAATGGAGAAACACTCAAAGCAATCACATTAAAATCAGGAAGGAGATAGGGCTGCCCACTCTCCTAACTCCATCCGCATCTATTGTGCTTGGTTTTTTTTTGTGGAAAGGTTGAGTAAGTCTTAAGTGGGTTTGAAATATGTTTTAAAGACTACAGTGGTCATGAAAACTCTACACTAGGAATTTAATTTAAACTGTTTATTTATGAGCCATTCTCAGAGGGGATGAATAGAATCTAAAATGAAAAGATAGACATTTAAGAAAGAGCATGTGTAGAAACAAACCATAGGAAGACCAGATAGTGTATCAATGTATAAACAGCACCAGCAAACCTAACATCAGAATTGAAAAATAATGGCAGGCTGAACACACACACACACACACACACACACACACACACACACACACACACAGTATATGCTATAGATCTTCCTGTAGAAAGACTCTCAGACTGAATCACTTAAAAAACCAATCACGCCCTGCCTGCCAGGGCAGAAAAGCAGCACCAGGTACTGAGATATCCCAAATTTAAGATATCTGGGGACAGAAACCACCAGGGATCTGCCTGGTCCCAGGTCCTGAGCACATAGGTGGGTTCGTCTGCCAGCCGGCCTGTCGTGGGGCCTGTGTCCTACATGGAGATCAGCAGAGGGAGTGACTCCCTGCTGCCATCTTCCCTGCCTGCTGGGGCAGAAAAGCAGCACCAGGTACTGAGATATCCCAAGTTTAAGATCTCTGGGGACGCAAACTGCCAGGGGTCTGCCTGCTCCCAGGACCTGAGCACATAGGTGGCTCGTCTACCAGCCAGCCGGTCGTGGGACCTGTGTCCTATGTGGGGATCAGCAGAGGGATTGACTTCCGCCACTATCTTCCCTCCATGACAGAGCAGTCTGGGAGCACCTGGTTCACTAAGACAACCCAAGTATAACATTGCTTGAGGCAAGACTCAACAGGGCTCCAAAGGCACAAGAAAGGAGGGCAGCACATCAGCAATCTGTGCCAGAGAAAACCCAGTTATCCAGTGTCACAGAAATAACCTTAAAGGTCCACAAGATGTTGAAGCACCAGCCAGTGACAATAATACCATCTAACACCAGTGAGAACCAGATGGCTAAAGGCAAATGTAGGAACGTTACTAACAGAAACCAAGGCATCTGAACCCAATTCTACAACAATAGCAAGTCCTGGATACCCCAACACACCAGAAAAGCAAGAGTTGGATTTAAAAATCACTGGTCATGGTGCTGTTAGAGGAACACATGAAGCACATAAATAAATCTCTTAAAGAAATTCAA
Source organism: Apodemus sylvaticus (assembly GCF_947179515.1). NCBI lineage: Eukaryota > Metazoa > Chordata > Mammalia > Rodentia > Muridae > Apodemus > Apodemus sylvaticus. Next base: position 30,379,800 of record NC_067473.1, on the reverse strand, counting down.
GAGAACAATGATCAAAAGCTAGAAGCACTTACAAAGGAAACACAAAAATCACTTAAAGAAATTCAGGAGAATATGGATCAAAAGATAGTAGCCAATAAGGAGGAAATGCAAAAAATCACTTAAAGAAATACAAGAGAACTTTGAACAACAGGCAAAAATCATGAAAGAGGAAACACAAAAATCTCTCAAAGAATTACAAAAAAACACAAACAAGCAAGTGAAAGAACTGAGCAAAAACACCCAGGATCTAAAAACAGAAGTAGAAATAACTAAGAAATCACAAAGGGAGACAACTTTGGAAATAGAAAACCCTCAGGGGTCATAGATGCAAATATCAACAACAGAATACAAGAGATAGAAGAAAGAATCTCAGATGCTGAAGATACCATAGAAACCATGGACTCAACAATCAAAGAAAACGCAAAATGCAGAAAGCTTGTAACCCAAAACATCCAGGAAATCCAGGACACAATGAGTAAGCCAAACCTAAGGATTATAGGCATTAATGAGACTGAAGATTTACAACTTAAAGGGCCAATAAATATCTTCAGTAAAAGTATGGAATAAAACTTCCCTAACTTGAAGAGAGAGGTGCCTATGAATATACAAGAAGCCTACAGAACTACAAACAGACTGGACCAGAACAGAAATATCTCCTGTCACACAATAATCAAAACCCCAAATGTACTAAACAAAGAAAGAATACTAAAGGCAGTAAGAGAAAAAGGGCAAGTAACATATAAAGGAAAACCTATTAGAATTACACCAGACTTCTCACCAGAGACCATGAAAGCTTGAAGATCCTGGGCAGAGCTCATGCAGACTCTAAGAGAACACAAATGCCAGCCAAGACTACTATACGCAGTGAAACTCTCAATCACTATAGATGGAGAAACCAAGATATTCCATGACAAAACCAAATTTACACTATATCTTTCCACAAACCCAGCCTTACAAAGGACAATAGGGGGAAAACATCAATACAAGGAAGGAAACTATACCCTGCAAAAAGCAAGAGAGTAACCTTTCATCAAACCCAAAAGAAGATAACCACTCAAATATAAAAATTAATATCAAAAATGATAGGAAGCAATAACCACTACTCCTTAATATCTCTTAACATCAATGGACTCAATTCCCCAATAAAAAGACCTAGACTAACAGACTGGATACATAAATAGGACACTACATTTTGCTGCATACAGGCAACACACTTCAGTGTCAAAGACAAAAACTACCTGAGAGTAAAAGGCTGGAAGAAAATTCTACAAGCAAATGGTCTCAGGAAACAAGCCAGAGTTGCCATTCTAATATCAGATAAACCTGACTTTCAACATAATGTCATCAAAAGAGACATGGAAGGATGCTTCTTGCTGGTCAAAGGAAAAATCCACCAAGAACTCTCAGTCCTGAACATCTATGCTTCAAATGCAAGGGCACCCTCATTCATAAAAGAAACTTTACTAAAGCTCAAAGCACACAATGCACCTCACACAATAATTGTGGGTGACTTTAAGACTGCAATTTTTCCTCAATGGAGCGATCAGGAAAATAGAAACTAAACAGGGAGAGAGTGAAACTAATTGAAGCTTTGGACCAATTGGTTTTAACAGACATATATAGAACTTTTCATCCCAAAGCAAAAGAATAAACCATTTTCCCAGCACCTCATGGTACCTTCTCCAAAATCGACCATATAATTGATCACAAGATAGACCTCAACAAAAATAAGAAGATTGAACTAATCCTATGCCTCCTATCAGAGCACTATGGAATAAGAGTGGTCTTCAATAGCAACAAAAACAACAGAAAGCTCACATACACATGGAGGCTGAACAATATTCTACTCAAGGACACCTTGGCCAAAGAAGAAATAAAGAAAGAAATCAGAGACTTTTTAGAATTTAGTGAAAATGAAGGCACAACATACCCAAATCTTTAGGACACAATGAAAGCAGTGCTAAGAGGAAAACTAATAGCTCCGAATGCCTCCAAAAAGGAACAGGAGAGAGCATACACTAGCAGCATAACGGCACACATGAATGCTCTGGAACAAAAAGAAGCTACTTTACCCAGGAGAAGAAGACAGGAAATCATCAAACTCGGGGCTGAAATCAATCAAGTGGAAACAAAGAGAACCATACAAAAAATCAACTACTCCAGGAGCTGGTTCTTTGAGAAAATCAAGAAGATTGATAAACCCTTAGCCAGACTGACCAAAGGGCACAGAGAAAGTATCCAAATTAACAAAATTAGAAATGAAAAGGGGGATATAACAACAGAAACTGAGGAAATTCAAAAAAATCACTAGATCCTACTATAAAAGCCTATACTCAACACAACTGGAGAATCTGGAGGAAATGGACAATTTCTTATACAGATGCCAAATACCAAAATTAAATCAGGATCAAATAGATCATCTAAACAGACCCGTAACCCCTAAAGAAATAGAAGGGGTCATAGAAAGCCTTCCAACCAAAAAAGCACAGGACCAGATGGTTTTAGTACAGAATTCTATCAGCCCTTCAAAGAAGACTTAACACTAATACTCTTCAAACTATCCCACCAAATAGAAACAGAAGGAACACTACCAAACTTGTTCTACAAAGCCACAATTACACTGATAGCAAACCCACAGAAAGGTCCAACAAAAAAAAGAGAATTTCAGGCCAATATCCCTTATGAATATCGATGCAAAAATACCCAATAAAATTCTTGCCAACCGAATCCAAGAACACATCAAAACGATCATCCACCATCATCAGGTAAGCTTCATCCCAGGGATGCAGGGATGTTCAATATACAGAAATCCATCAACTCTATCCACTACATAAACAAACTCAAAGGAAAAAAAAACACATGATAATTTCATTAGATGCTAAAAAAGTATTTGACAAAATTTAGCATCCTTTCATTCTAAAAGTCTTGGAAAGAACAGGAATTCAAAGCCCATATCTAAACATAGTAAATCAATATACAGCAAACCAGTAGCCAACATCAAACTAAAGGGAGAGGAACTTGAAGCAATCCTACTACAATCAGGGACTAGACAAGGTTGCCTCCTCTCTCCATATCTTTTCAATATAGTTCTTGAAGTCCTAGCTAGAGCAATTAGACAACATAAGGAGGTCAAAGGGTTACAGATTGGAAAGGAAGAAGTCAAGCTATCACTATTTGCAGACGATATGATAGTATAATTAAGTGACCCAAAAAACTCTACCAGAGAACTTCTATAGCTGATAAGCAACTTCTGCAAAGTGGCTGGTTATAAAATCAACTCAAGCAAATCAGTAGCCTTTCTATACTCAAAGGATAAGCAGACTGAGAAAGAAATTAGGGAAATGACACTCTTCACAATAGCCACAAACAGCATAAAGTATCTTGGGGTGACTCTAACCAAACAAGTGAAAGACCTATACGACAAGAACTTCAGATCTCTGAAGAAGGAAATCGAAGAAGACCTCAGAAAATGGAAAAATCTTCCATGCTCGTGGATTGGCCAGATTAATATAATTAAAATGGCCATCTTGCCAAAAGCAATCTACAGATTCAATGCAATCTCAATCAAAATCCCAACTCAGTTCTTCATAGAGTTAGAAAGAGCAATTCTCAAATTCATGTGGAATAACAAAAAAAAAAAAAAAAAAAAAAAAAAAAAAAAAAAAACAGGATAGCTAAAACTATTCTCAACAGTTAAAGAACTTCTGGGGGAATCAGTATCCCAAACTTCAAACATTACTACAGAGCAATAGTGATAAAAACTGCATAGTATTGGTAGAATGTCAGGCAAGTGGATCAATGAAATAGAATTGAAGACCCAGAAATGAACCCACACACCTATGGTCACTTGATCTTTGACAAAGGATCTGAAAGCATCCAGTGGAAAAAAGATAGCCATTTCAACAAATGGTGCTGCTTCAACTGGAGGTCAGCATACAGAAGAATGCAAATCGATCCATTCTTATCGCCTTGTACTAAGCTCAATTCCAAGTGGATTAAGGACCTCCACATAAAACCAGACACACTGAAACTAATGGAAAAGAAATTGGGGAAGACCCTTGAGGACATGGGCACAGGAGAAAATTTCCTGAAGAGAACACCAATAACTTATGCTTTAAGATCAAGAATTGACAAATGGGACCTCATAAAATTACAAAGTTTCTGTAAGGCAAAGACACTGTCAAAAGGACAAAAACAGATTGGGAAAGGATCTTCACCAACCCTAAATCCAACAGAGGGCTAATATCTAATATATACAAAGAACTCAAGAAGGTAGACCCCACAGAACCAAATAACCCTATTAAAAAACGGGGTACAGATCTAAACAAAGAATTTTCACATGAAGAACTTCGAATGGCTGAGAAGCACCTTAAGAAATGTTCAACAACAATAGTCTTTAGGGAAATGCAAATCAAAACAACCCTGAGATTTCACCTCACACCAGTCAGAATGGCTAAGGATAAGACAGTAGGTGTTGGTGAGGATGTGGAGAAAGAGGAACACTCCTCCACTGCTGGTGGGATTGCAAGATGGTACAACCACTTTGGAAATCAGTCTGGTGTTTCCTCAGAAATCTAGGCATGACACTTCCAGAGGACCCTGCTATACCACTCTTGGGCATATACCCAGAGTATTCCCAATGATGCAGTAAGGACACATGCTCCACTATGTTCATAGCAGCCCTGTTTGTAATAGCCAGAAGCTGGAAAGAACCCAGGTGTCCCTCAATGGAGGAATGGATACAAAAATTGTGGTATATTTACACAATGGAGTAATATTCAGCCATTAGAAACAATGAATTCATGAAATTCTTAGACAAATGGATGGAGCTGGAGAATATCATATACTAAGTGAGGCAACCCAGTCTTAAAAGATAAATCATGGTATGCACTCACTGATAAGTGGATATTAGCCTAGAAACTTTGAATACCCAAGACATAATCCACATATTAAATGATGTCTAAGAGGAACGGAGGAGTGGCCCCTGGTTCTGGAAAGACTCAGTGCAGCAGTATAAGGGAATACAAGAACAGGGAAGTGGGAAGGGGTGGATGGGAGAACAGGGGGAGGGAAGAGGGCTTATAGGACTTTCTGGGAGTGGGGAGCCAGAAAAGTGGAAATCATTTGAAATGTAAATAAAAATATATCGAATAAATAAAAAAAATCAATAACAAGAAGTCTCTAAGATAAACAGAGGTAGCATGCAAATGAAAATACAAAATTATGCGGATGTAGTTATTTCAGACAACGTTGAATTCACATCAAAGAAGCATTAGATCATACTATAAAGGCATTGTGTAATAATAATTCACAAGAAAATATAACAGTCATGGATTATCATATACCAGATAACATAGCATGAAAATTCATAGGAGATGGACTGTGGGTATGGTTCAGTAGGTAAAGTGCTTGCTGGCCAGGCATGACAACCTGATTTCAGTTTGCCAACATCTATATGAAATCTAGATGTGATGGTGTGCATTCGCAACCCCAACCAGTGGGGGGACAGGTAGAGATTGGCAGATTCAGGGAGCCTGCCAGCTAGCCGATCTAGCAAGTTCCAAGTTAGTTAGTGAGACTCCTGTCTCAAGAAGAAGAGAGCAATAGAGGAAGAAATGCAAGGTCAACTTTCACCCTTCACACACACACACACACACACACACACTCGCGTGCAGGGTACTGAAGACCAAGGATGAGGTGAGAGTGGAAATGTTTCTACATACTCTAGTATGTATATGTAATGAAAATATAGATAACATTATATGAAATTTATATAGCCATGCATTTCTGATCACCTGCAGTGAGCTCAAAGATGAACTCAGGGAGTTCATTGTTAGAACCGTGTAGAGCCCCTCTGCGTACCTGAGCCAGGAGAATTCAGCCTTTCCTGGCAGACCTTTATTCTCTACTCTTTTGTAATCACAGAATCCACTTACTAAAATTGGTACCTCACAGCATACTGACCTTCAAACTATAATGACTTCCTTGGGCCATCACTACTCACAGGACCAACACCTTCCAGACTTTCAACCTCCAGTAAAGGTTAAAAGTTTTAAAGCAGGAATGCTCAGTCCCTTTCCCCCCAAGGCCAAAGCATTAGCCCACTTTGGGCCTTTTAGTACATGAAGTGATAGTTTTGAAAATCAAATTTATCTCTGAGCAGAACGGAGGACTTTTAAAATATTTAATATCCTGGAATCGTGGCCAGATCATTTCCTGCTTATTAGCAGTCACAGATTGCTTTCTAACCATTGTCAAGGAAGAGAAGATTAGTTTTTGTTTGGTATAAAAATACACATCAAAAATTATAGCAATTGCCCAAGGATTGTGATTACCCTTGATCTCTTTCTCTTTTTGTAATTTCAAATATTCCGGTGAGTAAATACATTAAGTACACTTAAAGTTTAAATCAGACTTGGTTTCACAGTTGGAAAACATACATGAATAGGACACAAAGAAAAACCCTTGTGTATATGTAGGTGTTTGTCAGATCAGCATTTTGTGTAGAGCAAGGTTAGGATTGTCCACAAGCACTTTAAATCCTCCTTATAACAACAGCATCAAAATGAGATTTTTCTTTATTGTGTTAAAATCCAGATAGAATTAGTCCAGGTGAAACAGCTGACCTGTGACATAAAGACCTCAGGAGGTGACTTGCCTTCCACAGACCAGTCCCTCTGTAAAGGACTCCATTCTTAAAACATCTAGTATGCCAAGATTGATGTTCCCATTCCAGCCATCAGTATCAAGAAGGAAAAGAGAGTTAAGTATATTGTTTTTTTCCCCTCGTCTTTCCTTTTATTTTAAGGTGGTGTCTAATGTAACCTATGCTGGCTGACTGGCCACCTGACTGGCTGTATAGCTGATGATGACCCTGTACTCCAGGTCCTTCTCCTCTGCTTCTTGAGTTCTGGAGAGGCAGGAGTAGGCCACAGTATCCAGTTGTACGTGGCACTGGTGATAAAACTCAAAACTTTGTGAACACCAGGTGACATTGTACTCGCTCATCTAAATCCCAGCTCTCTTCTTTTGAGTATTTCATAAGTTAACCATGCCACCCCCAGTTACTAGTAAATTCCCAGAACAGTAGCACGGCCATCATTCTTCATCAAGGAATCCTGGGAAAAGCCATGATTTTGGATGACAGGGCCACCTGGAAATTGGTTTAACTTTTCTGCTTTTTCAAACCCATTCCTTTTTATACTGGCACACACTTTCAAATTGCTAGCAGAAGCTAAAATTTGAAGTCTTAGTTCTCTTTTCATTTGTAAAATCATGGGTGAAAATGGGTTTCTGTAAGACAAAAGCTTAGCTATAATGGAGACATTTGTAGAATAATATAAACTGCCACAATTGACTCAAAATGAAATAAAAAAACACCCCACAATAGATGCATTTCTGAAATCAATATCAGTATCACTATCAACAACTTTTCTCTATCCAAGAAAAGAATTCATACCAAGAGGTAATTTTACCAAATTCTTTGGTTTTAAAAATCATCTATTTTTATACAAAGTATCTCAGGGAGTAGAGAAAACTCAGTCACTGCCCCCATGGAAACCATGAAGCCAGAGAGATTAAGGAAGGAGCACATAGCAGGCTGAATGCTGAAGCAAAGGCAGGTCCAAATCTCCCTAGGGCTTATGGAGTGTTGAGAACCTGAGGTTTACTGGCTTTAGGGTAAATTCCTAAGTCCAGCTGGGTAGGTTTCTGTTTTCTTTATAATGAATCAACTATGGACATACTAGACTTTAAAATGTTTCCTTGTTTCTCTTTTCTCTCCCTGCTCATTTGCAAAGTGTGTCTACTCTCTTAGTGGTCGTATGTATTGTTTAACAGATGTGGAAGAAATAGTAATATTAATGAGTACCTTTAGCCTCTTTCCTAATATCACAAAACATTGTGTTACTACATTACATTATAACTCTCTGCGGTTGTGAATAATAATCAACAACATCTTTCCATTTGAAATTTGTGTATATCATATATATTTTGTGTATATCACACACACACACACACACACACATATATATATGAATTCTTCTTTTTTTCTTTTTTTCCTCAGAAAGAAGCTTCCACCCACTCACACTCCCAGAGGAGCATCTATCTATCTATCTATCTATCTATCTATCTATCTATCTATCTATCTATCTATCTACCTATTTATTAATTTTTATTCACTTTATATCCCTATCACTGCCCCCGTTTCTGGTCCCCCACCCCACAGTCTCTCCCTTTCTCTTCTGAGAAGTGGAGGCCCCTCTGGGCATCTCCCCACCCTGGCACATCAAATATCAGCAAGGCTAGGTACATCCTGTCCCTCTGAGTCAAGACAAAGCAGCCCAGCTAGAAGAACATATTCCCCAGACAGGCAAATGCCTTAGGGATAGCCACCATTCCAGTTGTTCAGGACCTGCAACCCAACTTCACATCTGTTACAGATGTGCAGGGAGGCCTAGGTCCAGCCTTTGTATGCTCTTTGGTTGGTGGTTCAGTCTCTGAGAGCCCACAAGGGTCCAGGTTAATTGACTCTGTTGCTCTTCCTTTGGAGTTCTTACCCTCTTTGGAGCCCTTAATCCTCCCCCCAACTCTTCCATAATAGGCCCCCCCCAAGGTTGTGAATTTTGTCTTATTGCTGATGTACTAGTAGTGTATTTGCTCAGAAACTGGGTATAATTTTTTAAAATTTCTTCAATTTACTGAAAGACAGTTTTACTGTATATCAAATTCTCTGTGACTATTAATTGATATAGTGCTAGTGTATTACTGAAAAACAAACTCCCAGTAAAAAATGCTTTTTCAATACTTGATCCTACACTTTTTTTATGTTTTTGTGTCTTATGGGATTTTGTGTTTTCTCTGTGTCTAAGTATGAGTAGAATTCTGTTTTTAATTTGGGGGATTTTTGAAATTGTACTTTTGCATGTTATGTTCAACAATCTATATTTGCAAAATCAAGCCACCACTGTAAAAGCAACTTCTATGTGCAAGACATAGTTGTCATCTTGGAGGCTCACTGCTGAGGAAGCTCAGATCTTTTCTGAACTCAGGCTGGCTGTTCAACTCAGCTGTTCAATCAGTTCAGACTGATTCAAACTGGCTTCTCTCAAGTTCTGGCTGAATTGCTCTGCTTGGCCTCAAACTAATTCTGGTACTCTGTTTTCATTCTCTGGCTCATTCTGTCTTTACTTGCAACCAGCCTTTACTAAACTGTCCCAGTAAATCAATCTCTCTGTCTCTCTGTCTCTCTGTTTCTCTCTCTCTGTCTCTCTCTGTCTCTCTGTCTCTCTGTCTCTCTCTCTGTCTCTCTCTCTCTCTCTGTCTCTCTCTCTCTCTCTCTCTCTCTCTCCCTCTCTTGCTCTCTGTTCTCTCTCTGTCTGTTCTCTCTCTCTCTCCCTCTCTCCCTCTCTCCCTCTCTGTTCTCTCTCTCTCTCTCTCTCTCTCTCTCTCTCTCTCTCTCTCTCTCTCTCTTAAGTTGCCTCTCTTTTCTCTCTGTTCTAGTGAGAGTTGGGATTATTTTATCACTTACTAATTCTACCAAATCCTTCTCTGACCTTGTCTGTCCCTCAATTAAATGTCACCTTCAAATATGGCTGCCTACTTCCACAAACTAATTTTACTGGTTTGGGATGAAAGATGTGTAGCCGGGGAGTGTCTGTATTCCAGTCAGATGGATTAAAGGTGTGTAATTCCAGCCAGATTACATAAACGTAGAAAAGTCTTTGGATGTGATCCCTTACTAGAGTAGCCATGTTTCTGGAATTAAAATTTCTCTACACACCACAGATTAAAACTATTTCAAGGGAGGTGCATCTCTACTAAACATCAAATCATTATTCTAAAAATAAGAGAGTGTGATATCTGTTTACATGGCATTTACAATGTGTTGAATGTAGGCTGCAAAGCCCTCTAATAAGAAAACTCATAGTACTCAAAATTCTAATACTTTTTTTTTAAATTTTCTATATTCTTTGTTTACATTCCAAATGATTTCCCTTTTCCCAGATCCCCTCTTCCCCATATGTCCCATAAACCTTCTTCTCTCCACCCATTCTCCAATCACCTCTCTCCTTTTTCTCTGTCCTGATACTCCTCTCCAACTCTAGATCAATCCTTTCCAGGATCAGGACCCTCTCCATACTTCTTCATGGGAGTCATTTGTTATGCTATTTGTGCCTTGGGAATTCAAAGCTTCTGGGCTAATTAATATCCACTTATCAGAGATTGCATTCCATGTGTACACTTGATCTTAGCCAAAAGGCCGAGAAGCGATTGCATTCCATGTGTATTCTTTTGTGATTGGGTTACCTCACTTAGGATGATATTTTCCAGATCAAACCATTTGCCTAAAAAATTTATGAATTCATTGCTTTTAATTGCTGAGTAGTATTCCATTGTGTAAATATACCACATTTTCTGTATCCATTCCTCCTTTGAGGGACATCTGGTTTCTTTCCAGCTTCTGGCTATTATAAATAAAGCTGCTATGAACATAATAGAGCATGTGTCCTTATTGCATGCCGGGGAATCCTTTGGGTATATGCCCAGGAGAGGTATAGCAGGGTTCTCTGGAAGTGTCATGTCCAGTTTTCTGAGGAACCGCCAGACTTATTTCCAAAGTGGTTGTACCATCTTACAGCCCCACCAGCAGTGGAGGAGTGTTCCTCATTCTCCACATCCTCGCCAACACCTGCTGTCTCCTGAGTTTTTGACCTTAGCCATTCTGACTGGTATAAGGTGAAATTTCAGGATTGTTTTGATTTGCATTCCCCTAATGACTAATGATATTGAGCACTTCTTAAGGTGCCTCTCGGCCATCTGAATTTCTTCAGGTGAAAATTCTTTGTTTAGATCTGTATCCCATTTTTTAATAGGGTTATTTAGTTTCCTGGGGTCTAACTTCTTGAGTTCTTTGTATATATTAGATATTAGCCCTCCATCAGATGTAGGGTTGGTGAATATCCTTTCCCAATTTGTTGGTTGCTGTTTTGTCTTTTTAGCAGTGTCCTTTGCCTTATAGAAATTTTGTAATTTTATGAGGTCCCATTTGTCAATTCTTGATCTTAGAGCATAAGCTATTGGTGTCTGTTCAGGAACTTTCCCCCTGTGCCCATGTCCTCAAGGGTTTTCCCCAGTTTCTTTTCTATTAGTTTCAGTGTGTCTGGTTTTATGTGGAGGTCCTTGATCCACTTGGAGTTGAGCTTGATTTAAAATATTTAGTGTATTCTTTCATGTGAGGGAATGGAGCATCCTATAATGGAGTCTCCTGAGTATCCTGGACACCACCTCTTATTCTCAACTCCAAAAGATGACAATGCTTTTAAAGAACTCTTAGGAAACTATTAAACATTTTATATTGTAACAAACTAATAATGTTGAAATTCTAAATCTTTATGTACCTATCTTGTTTTTTTGCTAGATTTCTGCCATGGGACATTAGTTTTTTGAACAGTATGAATTCTTACAGTGAATAAGTTTTTCTTCTGAACTTTGAGTAGTAATTCTTTAAATAGAGATCTGAATTTCCTTTCTGAAGGGAGCTTATGCCCTAGCTCCTGACACTAAAACTACAGCTTTAATTTCCTAAGCTTAGTTGTTATTCTTTGTTAACTTATCTTGGTATTTTCTATATGAACTATATACATCCTGTTATCATGAATAATAAAAATCAATCAATTAATTTATTAATTAAAAATTAAAGCATAATTGCAGGTGAGATTTCTCAAGAGAGCTAGCCTTTCCTGTTGTATCTGATGCTCAAATACCAATGTGCAAGTTCTTGCCATGATGTGAAATAAAGTTCATTTTGGATGAATCCCATGGAGATCCCTTGGATGTCCACTTGGGCCTAGCCTTGGGTTTAAACCCTTGTTGTCTCCTGTGTTCATTTTGCCCAAGAAAATGGATGCTGAAAGTATCAGGGTGGATGAGGGAAATGGAAGCTTTCCAATGAGCTTATTACCACCCTAGGCTTCTGCTTACATGTGTTTTAGAAATATATGCATTCCTTTGATACTAGCTCAAAAGTTCCTTCAAAATTATTTTTAAGAAAATCTTTAGACATCGCTTGTCATACAGTCTAGTGCACATGTTCTAAAATCTGAAGTGGTCCTCCATGTCTTTTTACTGTCTCTACCTTAGCTAGGCTTGCACATGTAGCTATGTAACATGTATGACTGGCTCTCCTCTCTGCCTCATCAGTGATCAACTGTTTCTGTTGTTTTCTCCACTATCATCATAGGATATGATGTTTGTTTATTCATTGCTCCTATGATAATTCTTCCAATCTTCATACCTTACTATCCAAACACAAGATCTTTCTAGTGTTTGTGGTTCTCCATTTCTGCCCCACCTTTTCTGTCTCAGCCATCAACTTCCATGAGAATATCTTAAGCCTTGTCGTTATCAATTCCTGAAAATCTTACATTATTTTATATCTTCAGTTTCTACATTACATAATAAACTTCCTTCTTTCCTTTCATTCTTTCTTTCTTTGTTTCTTTCCTTTGTTCTTTCTTTCTTTCTATCTGTCTCTCTTTATTTCATCACACTCTCTAATATTACAATTTGACTATTTCTATTATTCCTTTGGTAGTTATGTTACTACTAAAGGCCATCTGGACACTTCTAGCCATGGATGCCACATGGGGCCATGTTGATGTCCAAGGGCTCATCCTGCCTCTCACCTGGGCAAAGAGGGACAGCTGATGGGCTTATCAACTTAGCTAGCACCTAAGCCCAGATTCAGGCCTTTGAGTTGACCCACCCCAACATCCACTTGATCTGTGAACTACTAGAGCACATGAAGCTGCCAGTACTGCAGATCCAAAGCTAAAGGAGCTATATGACATAGGGCAACAACAGGATACCCAAGAGGAGTTCGAGTAAAAATCCAGTATTGATAGTGTAGCAGAAGCCAGAGGCCTCAATCCAGACCAATGACTCATTGCAATGAACATTTGTAACTGAAGTTGTTTGGGCAAAAGCGTAAACAGTGTGATACACCATAATACACCACACCTTCCACAATGAGATGTGTTTGTTTGTTTGCTTTATTTTGGAGGGGAGGATGCAAGGACAGAGGGTGGATATGAGAGAATGGGGAGATGAGTGGAATTGAGGTGCTTGATATGAAATTCACAATCAATCAATAAAAGGGGTTTTTTAAGGGAGTGTTGAATGAATGGAAAAGAATCCTACTAATCCATGTCAACAAATTCCAATGAGAAACTCACCTTTTTCATCAAAACATAGGTTCCATTATCTTGTTTTAAAGAGTTAATAATGATTAATTTGTATTGAATATACAAGGGAAGGATTACTCTCCACTTAACTCTCTTTAACTTAATATGAGTAAATGAATTACATGTGATCATAGAAGTGATAACTACAGAATGTCTTGGATCTCTTCTATCAGCACCAGGACTAGAATAAGTGATGATTAAATATAAATAACTGGTCCTTCCTTGATCTATGCTATAGCTGTAAAAATTTAAAAGTGGGAAATATCATATCCTTTTAGAGCACAGTGACACAAATGCTACAAGAGGTGGTCAAAAGGTTGGTTGTTGGTTACTTTTTTCATTGTCGTGACTGAATCTCTGATAAAACATCTTAAGGGAAGAAGGTTCTGTTTTGGCTCAAGCTTAAGGCGCAGTGCCTCATAGCAGGGAATATAACATGGCTGGGTGGCTGTGAGCTCTAATAGCAGGAACAGTGGAATTCCTGTTCATATCTTAGTGGTACAGAATCAGAGGTAAGATGAGAAGCTAAACTGTAAACCTCAAGGCCCACCCCCAATGACCCACTCTCTCCAGCTAGCCCACACCTCTCAAAAGTTCCACAATCTTTCAAAATATTTCGGTCCACTTGGAACCAAGAGTATAAACACTTGAGTCTATTGGGGGCCATTTTCTATCTGAACTGTAACAGGCAGATCCTTAGCTCTGCCACCTCCGAAGCTAATGGCATGTAAATATATCTCAGGATATACAGACCACCACAAAGCTTTTCTTCTTTTACCCACAGAAAGTGAGCCAGTGTATACTTGTCACCTCCCTGTCTGTAGCACATCTTTAATGTTTCACGTTCTATTCCCTTCAGATAAGATGCGGATGCTTAGATATTTAAATGGTTCCAAAGCTACTGTTAAGTGAAATAGTGAATGTGAAACAGATGTTCATGTACCAAGGCAGAAAAATGCTGGGAGAAGCAGCAGGAAAGGGAAGCCTTTAAGGGTGCTGGGAGTCTGCTCTTTTGTGATGGGAACAGGGTTTCAAAAAAGGAAGACTGTGTGCTTCTATTTTACGGTTGCCCCATGTCTTTCCTTGTATACTACAAGAAAGGCAATGTAAGAGAGACAGTGTACTTTAGCTCACACTTTAAAGTACAGTCCATCATGATGGGGAAGTCAAAGCAGTGGGAGCTTGAGTCACATTCAAGTAGGGTCCCATCACATTCAAAACCAGGGACACAGAGAGATGGGTGCTTGCTGCCGCTCGGTTCCATTCTCCCCTTACACAGCTCAGGACCTCGGGAATGGACCTGTCCACAATGAAGATGGCTAAGCCCATATCAATCCACTCCAGTTAATATGTACCGAAAGTTGAAATGTACAGACCTCTAAAGTAGAGCTGCTATTTCTAGGAGGTTATTCTAAGAAAATAACCAGACACATTTTCATATGCACAACAAGTAAAGGCATTTAGTATAAATTGTCTATAGTAATGAAATATTCAAAGCAACCCTCATTTCAATTCATGGCTCCATTCTTACTGTTGAATCCTATTCTAATAGGTAAGGGATTTGTGAAGTCTTACCACTACTCTGCCTCAGTTCCATTTGATCTAACAGACTGGAAACAGCCACACGACTCTGCCTAAATAGAACTGTGTGTCTTTCCCTTCTTAGAAAACAAAAAAACTCAGATGTAAGTCAGCGCTAGAAATATTTACTATAAGTGACCATTAAAAGTGATCTGGAAAAAAATTGTCTAAAACCCATTATTTTGGGGGAAAACGATATTTTGAAAAATTCATTTATTTGGACATAAGGAAATCCGACTGGGGAAGCGTGCATGTGTCTATATGAATCGCAAAATCTAGAAGGATTTATTTACTGAAAATCCAGTAGAAAGTGTGTTTGAGTGATCGGATTATGGGTACTGAGGCTGCCTCGAGTTTAGACATATTATATCAGAATTTACATGGCAGATAAACTCTTCTGACACACTTAACCCTCTCAAAAACTGACAGAGATTTTCTCATCTCCCTTAACAGATAAGCATCTAAGCCAGAGGTTAAGCAGTGTAAGTCAATATTAGTCAACGAATACTGTCACGAAGGTCTACAAACTATAAATAACATGTCTTTTTAAAAATATGTGCAGTGAAGCTGTTTTTTGCTTGTTTGTTTGTTTGTTTTATCTTAGCAAAATGTTTTCATCCCAGCAAACCAGGGGTCCTGGAGTCTGGCCATGTGAATCATAGCACAGGTCTGAGGTGACTCAGGAGTCGCATTTTTAAAACAATACTCTGTGGTCTTCAGAAGGAGTTCTGAGTCTGCCCGTTGAGCATTTATGTTGCTTTTCCTTTACAGTCCCTGCTTCCTTGTTGGCTCCCTCCTTTGATTTATTGCATTCTTTGTAGACAATTCTTCAAGAAGCGACTAGGTCAAAGTCTCTACCTCCTTCAGTTTGCTGCTGGTACTGGGCTCTGTGCCTGTTTCTCCTCCATCTTCCTTCCTGGATGCTGATCTGCCTGGACCACAAATTCATGTAAGAAGCCTTGTTTCATTAAACTCAACTCAGGCAGAATTTTTGATAATTTTGCATTTCCCTGACTCTGCTCAGACACTGGTGATTTTGCTTCATTATATTCTATGCTGGGATTCCCTTCTGAGTCACATCTCTTATTTACCGTCCAAGCTTCTGACTAGCAAAGCCTGTTCTCTGCTCTTTGCTTCTCTGGTGGTTCTGTGTGTCAGGTGGAGTGCATAATCTACTTAAACCCCTTCTGGTACCACTTCCCAGTTATAAAGAAATCAAGGTTCTCTAGCCTGAGACTGAAGGATGTAGGGGATTGGTGTTGGCCCATCCTGCGGGATGAAAGACTCGAAAATGCAGCTTCTCATTTTCAGCTTAGTTCCTGTGGCTGCCAAAGCAAATGACCACAAACAGGGTGGGTTGAAACAATGGAAGAATCTGCTCTCACAACTTTGAAACCAAGAGTGTGAACTTGAAATTCTGGCAGGCATGGCTTCATCCCAAGTCTCTAAGGGAAAAACACAGTGTATGTTTTTTGTCTAGTTTGCTGGTGCCTGCCAACAGTCTTTGTTGATCCGTAGTTCTTAGCTTATATTTGTATAATTGTCTTCATATGTTCTTCCTGCCCATGAGTGTGTGTGTGTGTGTGTTCCCTAATGCAAAGACCTAATGCAAAGGGCCCAAGTAGATGATCCAAAATTATTTCATCCCATGGCGTTAGATTCAATATGCAAAGACTTCTTTTCTAAATAATGATACATTCACAGGTCTCAGGTATATGGGACAGAGAAGAGGTGAAAACATTCAATCCACTCAGTTCAGGAACTTCAGGAAAACCTGATCAAAACTTTCCCAGAGATACACTGTAGTCAGAGACCTTCCTGGCTTCATTTGTGGTGGGCCCGAATGCTTCCAAAGGTCCCACCTGTCCATTCATACTGTTTTTATTTTTTGTATTTCCTTAATAAATCTCTGCAAGTCTGTGTTCATCTGGTAACTGTGCTGTTGTAGAGTGTGAGAGAGGGTGGCTGGAACATATAAAATCTAATATACACTTAATTTGCTTTGTTGTGGTTTTGTCTGGTTTTTAAGACAGCCCTGACTGTCCTGGAACTCACTCTGTAGACCAGACTGACCTTAGACTCAGAGCTCTTTCTACTCTGCTTCCTGAGTGCTGGGATTAAAGAATCTCTGTTTCTTTTCTTTTTTTCTTTTTTTCTTAGTGGACACCAATGCTTGTCTTTATTCTTTCCATCCCACTTTGGTACAGGAAGAAACTGGGTTTCCTATGTTTGCTGCTTAGGTTTTTGTCAACTTGATGCACGTTTTGGGGGACAAGGAAATAGCAATTGAAAAACTGCCTCTATCTGATCAGTCTTTTGGCAGGCTTGTGGTATATTTTCTTGACTATGACTGACTTGAGAAGGCCTTCCAATGTGAATGGTACCAACCTGTAGTGAGAAATCTGGGGATACATAGGAAGCAAGCTTAGCAAGTCAGTCAACACCCTTCAGTTCCTGCCTTGAGTTCCTTCCCTAGCTTCCTGTCAGTTACCTGAAAAAACAAAAAACAAAAAACAAAAAAACAAAAAACAAAACTGCGAGATGACATAAACACTTTCCTTTTCAAGATGGTTCTCACTGAGGTGGTGGTGGCACACACCTTTAATCCCAGCACTTGGGAGGCAGAGGCAGGTGGATTTCTGAGTTCGAGGCCAGCCTGGTCTACAGAGTAAGTTCCAAGACAGCCAGGGCTACACAGAGAAACTCTGTCTCGATAAAAATAAATAAATAAATAAATAAATAAATAAATAAATAAATAAATAAATAAAGTTCTCAAACTAAAAAAAAATATGCAATATCCCCCCACATTTTCTCTATCTGTGTTCCTTTTGAGTGTCTGTATAACTTTCTCAGCACTTTTTCCAGTTTTCAATGCATTGCCAGATTGTTTTATAAAAGCAGAGTGAGGAATTTCATGAAGCTCATTCGCTCTTCTCTTCACGTCAAGGAAGAACATCGTAAGCACCTTGGAAAATTGGGAGCTACTGTAGGCTCAAAGCCAGTACTGTGTAACCTCAGTCCCCTTTCTTCTTACGGGTACCACCTCTTTCTTACGACATTTTCACATATATGTGCTGTAACATAATAGTTAACACATTACCATAAACATGAATTGACAGCCCACACATGTGTCCATCTGAAGAGGTCGAAGACTAAAATCCATGCTTTATGAACGGAATCATAAACTATTTTGCTGCCACAGTCATAAATGTGGTTCAGAAAATATTAGTGCACTTCAGTTGGTAATTGCATTTGCCATTATCAAGTGCTTGGTAATATAGTACTTAGCTATTCTGAAGTCACTCAGGTATGCTAAACAATTACGCATGAATCTGGGCAAATTGCTGTATTTAGCTTTCCTCAATTATAGAACTATGTATTGTTTGCAGGTATTTTCCACATCAAGTCTGTGAGACATGAGCATATTGGCTTTTTAAAAAAATTAATACTTTTGATTGACAAATCATAATTGCATACATTTATGGGATACAGTGTCATGTTTTGATATATGTGAACAATGTGGTATCATTAAATCAGGGTAATTAATGTATCTATCATCTTGCTTCCCTATCTTTTTTTATAATGAGAATTTTTAATTTGCTCTTTTTTTAGAAATATGTAATATATTGTTATTGCCTATAGTGGTCCTGCTCTGAAATCTTTCAAAACCCATTTCCCTGGCACTTCTGAAATGTTGTTGCCTTAATCAGTAACTTGCCACTCCCTCCCTCCCAAACACTTCAAATTTGGTCTTTTCAAATGTATTGAAGTCTACAGGAAAGCAAGACCCTGCAATATTTAGGTATTGTACCTTGCCTGGGTCACTTACCATAAGGTCATTGGGTTCAAATTTCCTCCTTTTTAAAGCCTGACCATTACTCCACTGTGTATAAGACACTATGCATATTACATTTTTAGCAGTCTTTCCATTCATTGACAAATATTTAGGGGATTCCGTACCTTTGCTATTATGGACAATTTTGCAATGAATGTGAGGATGAATATAGATGTATTGTATACATTGCAAAATTGTATAAATCAATATAATTCATTGTATTGATTTCAGGTGCGTATGCAAGATTCTCTCTCTCTCTCTCTCTCTCTCTCTCTCTCTCTCTCTCTCTCTGTGTGTGTGTGTGTGTGTGTGTGTGTGTGTGTGTGTGTGTGTGTGTGTGCTAGAAAGGCAACTCTAAGCCATTTGGAGGTCCCATTTTCACGCTTCTCAGAAGCCTCCATACTGTTTTCCATGGTGACTGTAGTAGTTTACATTGCACTGAAGTTCATTTCTTCAGTACCCTCCCTAGCACTTTCCATCACTCCTCTCCTTAAATACAAAAGCCACCCTTACGGCCATAAGGATGCTATCTCACTACTGCAATCTCCCTTTCTCTATGACAGGCAGATTTTTTTTTAACATTCACCCTTTATTAGATGTGTGGTCTGTCAGTATTTTCTTACACCCGTTCATCATCTCTTCCCTTTGCAGAATCCTCAGTTGCCTGAAGCTTTTTAGTGTCATGTGGGGCAGCTCGCCCAGTCCTGCTTCTCTCTTGCCTGTGTTTTCATTTTCTTTTGTTATCCTTACAGGGTCTTGCTATATAGGGCAGGCTGACCTAGAATTCATGATCACCCTGCCCTTGTCTCTCAAGTGCCTAGGTGGGTATGTGCTCCCGTATCCCAGTTCCACACCCGTAATGGAGAGACCACCCTTTCAGCATTATTTTCTTCTGCCTTTGTCAAAAACCCAATTGACTGTGAAGGTGTGGATTTATTTTTCAGCTTTCAATTGTACATTACTGGTAAATGTGTCAACTCTTAGGACAATGCTATGTTCTTTTGATCCTTATCACTTTATGTTTTGAAACCAGGAAGTATGCTATCTTCATTTTTTCTGTTTACATAGAAAGTTTTCAACATTGAGGGTATTTTATAGTTAACAGGAACTTAAGAGGTGGGATTTGCATTTCTATTAAAAATATCATTGATAATCAACTTTGGTGATGAGTACCTACAGCCCCCTATAGTGTCTTATGGTGTGTCACATTGTTTACTCTTTTGCCTAAACAACTTCAGTTACAAATGTTCATTGCAATGAGTCATTGGTCTGGTTTGAGTCCTCTGGCTTCTGCTACACTCTCAGCCCATTCAGAGGGTGGAAGCAGGTAGTTTGGAAATTCATCATCACACTCAGCTACACAGTGAATCCAAGGCTGGTCTGAACTTCCTGAGACTAACCGTCACCTCGAGAAATAAACAAGCAAGGACAGTCATGTTTTGATTCACATCATCCTGAACTTGAAGATCTCCTCTTTGTGGGTACAGCCATTGTCACAGCAGTGATCCTTCAAGTCTATGATATAGTATATTTCCCCATTTATTTGTGTTTTCTTCAATTTTTCTCATCAGAGTATTATAGTGTTCACATATAGCAGTCTTCTTGGTTGAATTTACATCTAAGTCTTCAGTTTTCAGGATTATAAATTTGATGGTGTTCTTAATTGAGGAAGCACATCTCTTTGTATCCTTATTTAAAATTGCTTTTAATCTCTGCTCTATCCAATTATACCCAAAGCAACTGTTGCAGGTGCAGCCATGTTACTGTCACTTTGTGCCTGTGTTGTGTGTAAGACCTTCTATATGTCACTGCTTTGGCTGTCTCAATGGTTGTGCATTTTGAACCATTTTTTTAACACTATGTGCTTCTATACGCTTAGCTTGGCTTTTGGCTTACAGCATCAAAATTATCTTGTCCCACTATTAGCTGACAATGAGCTCTTGCTGTGTTTTATGATTTTGATGGCAAACTTGTTTTTGTTGTTTGCACCATTTAACTCAGCTGTTGTTTTTAGAAGTTTTGGGGGGTTAGGCCTCTTAGTTGAGGTGAAAACTTCTTCATACATGTCTTGGTTAGGGTTTCTACTGCTGTGGCCCCATGACCATGACAACTCTTTTAAAGCAAAACATTCAATTGGAGCCTGTTTGCAGTTCAGAGATTTAGTCTATTATCCTCATGGCAGGAAACATGGTAGCTTCTAGGCAGACATGGTGCTGGAGAAGGAGCTTAGAGTTCTACATTCAGATTTGGCAGGCAACAGGAAGAGATAGAGACACACTTTCTTCATAATACCACACCTATTCCAACAAGGCCATACTTTCTAATAATGCTACTCCCCATGAGCCTATGAGGGCCATTTTCTTTCAAAATACCATAGTATATCAATCTGATAGTATTAGAGAATTCTGAGTATGACTATATTGCTTATGCCATATGTGTTTTTATGGTCATCTTTATTTCTTGCTGTTATAAATGAATAACCTTCCTCTTTAGTGTGAAAACCTCCTCTTAGCAATTCTTGGGAAGCAGGCATGGTGCTGTTAATGGCTAATGTTAATTGTCAACTTGGCAGGATCTAGAATCACCTAGGAGATGAGCCTCTGGGCACATTGTGTGTGTGTGGTGGTAGGGCTGTTTTAGCTTTTCTAACTATGCCAATAAGAGATTAGGACCTGGGAAGCTGGGAATGCGAGCTGAAGCTTCCTGGATGTAGCATGACCATGCTTCAAGCTCTTTATTTCCCTGCTGTGTTGGACTGTATCCTACAATGATGAGTCAGAACAGGCTGTATCTCCCTGACATTGCTCTTGTCTGGGCATTTACGTCTAAGCAAAAAGCGAAACTTAAATAGTGATAAGGAACTTCCCTAGATTTTATCTGGGGAAGTTTTTAGTTTTCTTCTTTTTGAAGAATAGCTCTTCCTGTAGCCTTGATAGGCATCTTGTTTCCCTTCATGACTTCATGAGTCTTACCCTAGTGTCTCCTAACTTGCAAAATTTCTGATTGAGAAATCTACTGAGTCCTGTTGGAACGCCTTTAAATATGGCAGCTCCTCTTGCTTTGTTTTATTCTTTGGTGTTTTTTTTCTCTTGTCTTTTTCTTAAGATTTATTTATTTTATTTATATGAGTATACTGTAACCGTTTTCAGACACACCAGATCCCATGACAGATGGTTGTGAGCCATCGTATGGTTGCTAAGAATTGAACTCAGGACCTCTGCAAGGGCAGTCATTGCTCCTATCCACTGGGTCATCTCTCTAAACCCCACCTTTTCCTTTGCTATTGAATTTTTTCTTTCTTTTTTTCTTTCTTTCTTTCTTTCTTTCTTTCTTTTTTTTTTTTTTTTTTTTGCATTTGGTTACGATGTGTTTGGGTGAACTTCTCTTTAAATTGAGTTTGACAACTGACCTCAGAAAATTCCATTCTGGTCATTTTCTTCTCAAGATCTGGTAAATGTTGTATTCTTGCAGCTTCAAGTGTTGACTTCTACCCCTTTGCCCACATCTTCCTTCCTTATATGAAGGTTGGTTCCTTTTCCATTCCTTTCCCTTTTGCTTTTCTGGTCCAGATTTTTCATAATTCAAATGCCTTATGTATGAGGAAATGATAATCACTTCCAGTCTTTTTGAGGACTGTTTGGAGAGAACAGACTCTTGCTACTTTCCTGCCTAGGTGAGCTGCCTGACAGCAAGCAAACCCTGGGGTTGGGTTCTAATGTTGTGCAGGTGGCCTCTTGTGCTTTGTAGTCAAATGGTAATCCTGGTTCTTCTCCATCATCTGGTGAGACCATTCAGACACTGCCATCAGAGGGTATTGCTGACTGGACTTTGTGGACTATCTCTGATAGGGGAGCATTTCAGATTGTCTTTATCTGGGAACCATGTTGTTTGAAATCTGCAGTTAGTGAGGGTTGTGTGTGTTATGGGTCTAGGTGTTAGATAAGGCTTCTGGGGTTGCTTCATGGCCTCATGGAATAGACAAAGTTAAGCATAGTAGTCCATAGTGCTGATTAGGGTTTACCTCTTGGTCTAGAATATTCTTAAGTAGAACACCAGATTTCATGGGGCTGGGGTGAAATAGGGTCAGTACCACTTTGGCACTTTCTGTGCCTAAGTTCTGGTCTACAGTTGCCTCCTGCCATGAGAAATCAAGAGGACCAGGGCTCAGATTTCCTCTCTTATACAAGGTTTAGGAAAGGCTGGTGATTCCCATGTGGCTCATAGTTGAACTGTAGTTGCTTTGTGGCCGTGGAAAGACTTCCATGTTGGATCAGGGCTGAACCACATCGGCACTAATATTAGAGCTATATGTTCCTGCCAGTTGTACTTGTTGTCCTACTGTTACATTTTCACTCAAGGGGGACTTTATCAATGTTCCCCAGCCACTGGGGAAAGCTGGCAAGGCTGAAGCATGGACGATCCATGAGTCATGTTCTACAATGTGATACCATTGGCTAGTTTATCTTATAGAACAGTGCCATTGGCTACACTGCAGTCACCACCAAGATCCGCACACTTGTTCATCTGAGCTATGCCTATACTGTGTCCTAATTGGTGTCAGGTAGTCTAACCTTGCCAGTACTTCAAAATGTCTAATATATGATACAGAAGTACAGGTCGTAGCAAATAGTGGGGCAAATGAGCATCTGCCTCCAGCTCCTTTTCCCCTTGACAGGAACTGCATCCGGGAGGATTCTTTGCTTCAGGAAGGGGTGAGATGTTCAGAGAGGACTCCTCCTGCTCTCTTCTGATCATAGCCTTTGTCTCCTGCAGTTCAAGAGGCAAAGAGGCAGCTTGGCATCAAACCTGAGTCTGAGATATCCCTAGTGATATTCTTGCCTATAGATAGCTGCCAGGTGGGTTTCTGAGGAGATAGAGGGCTGAACCCCCAAAACTTCTATTCTTCTACCTTGCTAACATCATTGATGTTGTTGATTTGGAGTTTAGACTATAGAAAACAGTGACTGTATTATAAATCTCTTATGTAAGTTATGCATCTCAGAAAAGTTGATTTAGATTACTTCCCTTACCCTATTCCCAACCCCCCTGTGGTGCTTTGAATAGGTTTGGCCCCCATAGACTCATGTGTTTGAATACTTGGTCCATGGGCACTGTTAGGAGGTGTGGCCTTGTTGGAGGACATGTGTCATTGTAGGGGTGGGTTTTGAGGTCTCTGTGCTCAAGCTCTGACCAGTGTGGAATTCTAGTCTCCTCCTGGATATGTTTAGATCAAGATGTAGAACTCCTCCAGCACCATGTCTGCCTGCATGCTGCCATGCTTCCAACTGTGCTGATAAGCCAGCACCAACTAAATGTTTACTTTTATAAAAGCTGTCTTAGTCATGTGTCTTTTCACAGCAATAAAACTTTAAGACACTCTCTTTTTTAATTTTTTCCTAGGTTTATTTCAAAAGGATATGTTGAAATGTTTAGACCCAAGATGGGTTTTTCTTGTTTAAATTTTTTCTGGGCTTGAAGACATACTGTGTGGGTAAGGTACTTGTTTTGCATGAAGATCTGAGTTTGGGGCCCCAGAACCCATTGTTGGTCATGATATCATGTGTCTGTAACTCTTGCTCCTATGTTTATTTGGGAAGTTGAGACTGGAAAATCCCTGGATGCTCACAGGCCAGCTAATTTGGTGTATGCAGCAGCAAATAACAAGGAGATTACCTCAAACAAAAGAGTACAGGGCTGACACCATGATGTTCCTCTATTCTCCACACATACTCATTGGCACGAACACATATGTGCAGGCATGCACACACACAAATGTACATATCAAATATACATATATGAATACATATATAACTACACACACACCACACGTGTGTGTGTGTGTGTGTGTGTGTGTGTGTGTTTGTTCCATTTCAAGACAATCCAGGTTTGAATAGTTACAGTGACCATTGGTCACTCTGACTAAAGCATTATGATAAAAATGTTAAACTCAAACCATTTATAAATTAGGTGAAACTCAGTTCAGTCACAGCCAAAAACTATTGTGCCCCTGGAAAAATAGACATGAAGCACTTTATAGTTTAATGTTACGAACATGATTTGATAACACCAATATTACCCTAGTCATTCATCCTTTTGCTTACATTTAGGAAGAGGGAAAAAACGCTTAAAAGGATCATATTCATAAATGTCACACACGTTATTTCCAAAAATATACTACACTTGATTTCTCACATTTTAAGGCACTATCTCATGTGCTGAATGTTTTGATGTATAGAATCTCAGGCCTGGGAGTAGTATATCTCAAATATATCTCAAATCTTAGTGCCCTGAGCATCGATGTAGAAAAAAATCCCAAGAGTCCTAACATAGTGCTGTCCAGTAGTAAAACAAACTTTTTTTGGTGAAAATTTCTGTCCTTGTTCATCCCAATTACAGAATTTAAGAATCCTTTTAGGAGTAGGTAGGTTTCGTTTATGATCCCACAAGTGAACTAGAAAGTCTTGGTTGTATGACAGAAGTGTTCAAAGAGTCAAAGTGTCAGTCAAAGGCCTCATGTTCTCTGTTCATTCAGAAGGGGCATCCAACCCAGCATGGCACTCTGCCCAGTTCACAAGTAGGATGGCTGATTGCCCTGGTTATCCTGGTTACAGAAGGATGTACCAAAGAAACCAGAATCCACTGGTAACCATTCCAATTCTCTAATACCTGTAGTCTACCATTGCTTTTCCCATAGACTATGTAGAGGAGAACCCCAAGGAAGATGTAGGCTTCACTGGAATTTTTCTAGTCTTGCAAGAAGCTTGCTAATTCTCAGGTTACAAATACCAGGGAAGAAAATTCTGACTTCTTCCTAAGCAGCCCAGGTTTGCAGTGAGGAACTCAATTGTCTCCAAACTCCTAGTCGTCCTCCCCAGTTCCTCACTGAACTTCCACTTAAGGAACGGATACACTGAGGCCTCAGTCAACTGCTGGGATTGCGGAAGTAGATCTGCCCATTACTGGGCCATTTGCTCAAGTAACCCTAGCACACATTTCTCCATTCTTTACCACGTAATAACTACTTTTCAACTTGCTATAGACACTGTAACAATCAAAGCAAGTAACATACTTATGCTCAGTACGCTTGTATTTTTAAGAGAGGGAAATGGCCAGTAAAAGGTGTTCTAGCTAATGACAAATGCTCTTTCTGAATTTGGTAAATGACAGTAGGTCTTACTAACAGTAAGTAGCCGTTCTGTGACATCGTCAGCTGTAGCTCAGAGGGAACAAGTAGAAACGGTTTAACATACAGCTTCTTCCACTTAACTTGCATTGAACTGACCAAGGGACTTACGAAAATGCAAATTTTGATTCAGTGAGGCTGGACTGTGTCTTAAAGTGAACCTTTTACAAGTGGTTAACATACTCCCTCCGCCTTAACTCATCTTTAATGTGTCACTTCTTTATAACCAACAGGAGGATGAAGGCACAGTGACTGTCCACCAGCCTCCACTGGGTTTGTCACGCAAAGGGCAACTTCCTTCGCCACTCTCAGTGGAGCTGTGAGAGATCTCATTAGAGCAATGGTGAGTAAGCAAGAGTCCTGTGTGCAGGGAAGGTCCTGACCCATGGAAGCTCATCTAGGTCCCACTTTACAACTGCTGTCATCGCAACACAGAACCACAACACGCTCTGGGGGGAGGGGGGCAACGAGAAACGGGGAAAGTACCATTGTAAAAATGAAGACAGCTGCTTCCACAATAGAGCTAATTGCACACTGCATCACAGATCTAAATTAGTAATGAAAACAGTTATAAAAACTGACAGACAGTGAAACATGACTCACTTGAGAGCTGCTGCCAGCCAGGCACACTGTCCTTGGCCACTGTTCAAAAACTCACACCTGCATTTTTTTTGAATAGTAAACACAGAAGATGTAATTACTAGGAAAACATATGCCACTTTCCCAATGTGACACTACTATTTTCTTCCTTGAAACCATGAGTGGCATGGTTCTATACTGACCACAATACTTATTTACTCCCAGGAGGTTCCACAGAGAGACTGAACTCAGTTAAGGCTTAAGATGAGTTACTAGTCACATATTAGAGACTGGGGTTAGTTTATACAGTTTCCAATGGTATGTTTTGCCAACAAGAAATGTCTCAATGTCTTTTCAACTTCTCAAGGAAAACTTAAATTTTGTTATATAAGAAGTATCCATTCCCAGTTGCACATGAATGTACCACTCAGCTGAAATACTCAAGCGGCAGCGAGTTGGGGTGTCTTCCCTAGCTCCCTTCTCAGCTATCCAGTAATTGCTGTCTCAATAAGAAACAGATGTTCCTAGAAGACTTCATCTGTTCCTGCAGCCTAAACACATTTCTGCCTCCTCAGCTACAATGTGTTCTAGAGAGTCTGTAGCTTCCGAAATGGTACACATGAGTCCTGCTAGGTACAACCAAAGGAGTACACACTTCGTAGTAGGTAGGTGGCTAACAGTGACAAAACACTCTTTGGTCTCTGACCAGCTAGGCATAAGTAATGATCCTACAAAGAAGATACCCTTTGAGCTAGTTGTCAAAGATAATTCTTCTCCATCCAAAATAGCCCAGAGAAGCCAAAGGATTGAATACCACTAACCTAAAGTATGACAGCTGGGGTTCTAATCATTGCCCTATAATAGTCTCATCTGATATTTTAAAATATGAAAATTATAATGAAATTTATTTTCCAACAAAGTATAATTTCATTCTGAAACCAGCTCAGAGAGCTTGTTTAATGTCCAGGTGACAACCTTGGCTTTGAAATATTCCAGCTTTGCCTAATGGAAAATTGACACTGTGAGTTGTGAAGTTATGTATTCACTAATTCTTTCCTTCCCCTCAATTAATTAGTCAAATATAAGTGCAGAACCATTTATGAGATTTCTACTTGCTTTTTCATTACCCAAGATTAAGCACTAAAAATACAGTGTTTCCTTCATGTAAGAAAGGACAGAATTATATGAATATTTTTCATGTCATATTACTTTGTATGTAAGATGCTTATATAAACAAAAGTCCTAGTAGTATCAGTTTGAGAATGTGAGGAACATGTATCCAATTCTAGATTAGGGACCTGCATTTCATGTTGATAACTTGTGATTATGTCTCTGAATCTCTCCCAGATCCATCAGTATGTATCCACTAAATCCTATCTTTTGTAAAAGCTTCTGATCTGAATTTTCTTCATTGATGTCTTCAGAATTCAAGATCAGCAGCCTTGCCCAAGAAGAAAGTGTGAGGTCCTCTCAAAGTGAGAGAAGCCTGCCAAAGCTACTGCACATTGTCCAGGATGGATGGAGGGATGGGCACCATGTAGTGGATTAAATCCTCTGCACTCACTCATCTGCAGTCATTTCTGAAGGAGTTAGGAAGATAATTTGTTAGACCTAAGCATGTCTTTAGTGTTGCTAGGCCAGTGGAATTAACCAGGACAATTTAAATCCCAATTCTCATGTCAGCTATAATTCTTGTAACTCAAAATCTTAAGCTGGTAAGTAACGGGGGGGGGGGGGGGGAGGGGCTCAAGAGAGGATGCTTGAATATCTCAGAAGACCAAAATAAAATAGACATTGGGAGTGGAGAGAGAGAGGGAACTGGGTGGGAGAGGGATGGGGAGGGGAACAGAGGTGGGGACAAGGTGTGGAGATATGGGGGTGTTGTGCTAGAGGGAGGGGGGAGGCATGTCTGGGACAAACTGAAGACCTTGGACAAGGCAGGATTTTAGGTGGGTATGAAGGTGACCCTAGCTGAGACTCCTAATAGCTGAGGATATGGAGCCTAAAGTGAGTACCTCCTGTAGCCAGGTAGGACTTCCAGTGGAGGGAGGAGACACCAGCCCATCCATAAAACCTTTGACCCAAAATTAGTACTGCCTACAAGATGTGCAGGAATAAAGATGGAGCAGAGACTGAGGGAATGACCAACGAATGACTGGCTGAACCTGAGACCTACCCCATGGGAGAGAGCCTATACCTGACACTATTAATGAAACTCTGTTATGCATGTAGACTAGAGCCTGGCACAACTGTCATCTTAGAGGCTTCATCCAGAAGCTGATAGGGATCCCAGAGAGTAGATAGAACTCAGGGAGTCTTTTGGAAGAGTCGATGGAAGGACTGAGGGAGACAGAGGTGTTAGTTAAGGACACTACAGAAGTCCTGCACAGCCAACTAAACTGGACCCATGGAAGCTCACAGAGACTGACCCACCAACCAAAGAGCATGCATGGACTGAACCTAGGTCCCCTACATCTATGTCACAGATGT
The DNA here is from genome assembly GCF_947179515.1 of Apodemus sylvaticus. Classification (NCBI taxonomy): domain Eukaryota; kingdom Metazoa; phylum Chordata; class Mammalia; order Rodentia; family Muridae; genus Apodemus; species Apodemus sylvaticus. The sequence continues at coordinate 30,350,888 of NC_067473.1, read as the reverse complement.
GCAGCCTGATCTTCATATGGGTTCTAACAATTAGAGATGGGGCTATTTTTGACTCTTGTCTTTGGAGCCCTTTCACCTAGCTGGACTGCCTTGTCTGGCTTCAGTGGATCTACTTAGCCCTCATGTGTCTTGATGGGCCAGGGGAGGTTGGAGTGGGGACTCTCCTCTAAGGAGAAAGGGGTGGAGTAAGAGGAGTAGAAGGGTGGGGGAAGAAGGGGAGATACTTTGTGGTCTGTGATCAGGTAGGCAGGGGGAGGGAACAGAGACAGGGAATGGCCAAGCAATAACCGGCACAAATCAAGACCCATCTCATGGGCAAGGACCAGTCCCTGACACTATTAATGATACTTGCTTGTGCTTCCAGACAGGAGCATGGAGAATCTGAGAATCTCTACCCAGGAGTTGACTCAGATACATATAGATACCCACAGCTAAACAGTGGATGGAACTTTGGGGACTCTTATGGAAGAATTGGAGGAAGAATTGTGGGTCGTTAAGAGGATAGGAACTCCACAGGATGAGCAACAGAGTCAACTAACCTGGACCCTTGGGGCTCTCAGAGTATGAACCACCAACCAAAGAACATACATGGGCTGAACCTAGGCCTTGCCACTCATATGTAGCAGATGTACAGCTTGACTCGACCTTTGTGTAAGTAGCTGGAGTGGGGGCTATCCCAAAAGCTGATGCCTGTATGTTGGGTATGTTCTACTAGCTGGCTACCTTGTCTGGCCTCAATGGGAGAGGAAGATCTGAGCCTCCCAGAGACATGAAGTTCCAGGTGTTGGGGGGGGTGTATACCCAGGCAGGCCCTCACCCACCCAGAGGAGAAGGGGGAGGGAAAAGGACTGTGGGAGATGGTGACCAGGAGAGGGGCAGTGAATGAGATGTAAAGTAAATAATTAAAAAATTAACTAAAACAAATCTGAAACTACTAATATACTAAATATAATTTATCAAAATAGAGATGATATTTTTCCTCCCTTAAACAAAATATGTTAAGCTAGAAGCTTTAGAGCTAGAAACTTGCATGCTATTGTCTGTATTGCTTTGCAATGAGGTATATGTGAACAGGATTTGGAACAAGTACTAAAATAGTAAAAGTTCGGGCTGTATACATGACTCTTACACAACTAACATTCATGTTTAAGAGATTTAAACATTTTAATGGAGATATTTACCACCAAAGGGTAAAAACTTATCAACTGTTATAGAAAGCAGCAGTTTTAGAAAGAACCTATTTTAAGAACTGAAGCTTACATATTCTACCTCACTAGCCAATGACTTATCTAACTCAGATACTGATATCCAACTCATTATTCAATCACACACCTATTCTTTCTCCAAGGTTACCTTGTTTGACAAGGTGTATCTCAGTCAGTTTCTCATGATATCTTTATGATATCATCCTACCTTTAAAAAAGGTTATTTCATTATTAGTGAATATTTAGGGTATTTTGCCTGCATATATGTCTGTGTACATCATGCATACAATGTCCACTGAGGCCAGAAGAGGTCTTTGAATTCACCCAGAACTGGAGTTACAGACCATTGTGAGATAGGACTTATACCCAGATCCCCTGGAAGAGCAGCCAGTTCCCTTAACCACAGAGTCATCTTTACAGCCTCTCTCCCCCATTTTTAATCTTTGTTTTAATGGTATTTATTTTATATATTTTAGATGCATTTTATGATTCCTTAAAATGGATTTTAAGAAAAAAAAGTGTAGGAACAAGGGAGAAGCAGACTGAGACAGAGGAACTGAGGAGTAGCCTAGAACAGGATCCTTCCAATTGCCTTCTGAGCCCTGAGCTGATCCTGTGCTATAGCATCTGGAATTCATCCTGTGCCACAGCACTCCATATGCAAATATTGCTGGGAGAGAACTTGTCTCCCAGGAGTGCAGACACACCTGTGAGCACAGGTAAGACCAACACTTCTGCTCTAATTCCTGACCCTAGAGGGACCCTCCCGGAGCCATCAAGATACAGGAACCAAGGAAGAGCTAGAGACAGGATCCTTCCAGTTTCCATCTGCATCATCGAGCTGACCCTATGCCAGAGTTCTCCATACCCAAATTCCTCCCAGAGAGAACTTGTCCACCAAGAGTACTGACTGACACACAGGCTTACAGGAGGGACAAGCCACAGTCAGAAACAACAAGACCAGCTAACACCAGATAACCATATGTTGAGAGGCAAACACAAGAACATAAGCAACAGAAACCAAGGCTACTTGGCATCATCAGAACCCCAACCGTAGATACCCTAACACACCAGTAAAGCAAGATTCAGCTTTAAAATAACATCCCATGATGATGATAGAGGACTTTAAGAAGGACATAAATAACTGCCTTAAAGAAATACAAGAGAACACAGGTTAACATGTAGACTCCCTTAAAGAGAAAACACAAAAATCCCTTAAAGAATTACCGGAAAACACAACCAAACGGGTGAACAAGAGCATGCAGGATCTAAAAATGGAAATAGAAACAATGAAGAAATCACAAAGGGAGACAACCCTGGAGATAGAAAACCTAGGAAAGAGATCAGGAGTCATAGATGCAAGCATTACCAACAGAATACAAGAGATAGAAGAGAGAATCTCAGGTGCAGAAGATGCCATGGAAAACATTGACACAACAGTCCATGAAGATGAAAAATGCAAAAAGCTCCTAACCCAAAACATCCAGAAAATCCAGGACACAATGAGAAGACCAAACATAAGTATAATAGGTACAGAAGAGAGTGAAGATTCCCAACTTAAAGGGCCAGTAAATATCTTCAACAAAATCATAGAAGAAAACTTCCCTAACCTAAAGAAAGATGCACATAAATATACAAGAAGCCTACAGAATTCCAAATAGATTGCACCCAGAAAAGAAATTCTGGTAATTTCACATAATAATCAAAACACCAAATGCACAAAACAAAGAAAGAATATTAAAATCAGTAAGGTAAAAAAGATCAGGTAGCATATAAAGGCAAACTTATCAGAATTACTCCAGACTTCTCACCAGAAACTATGAAAGCTAGACGATCCCGGGCAGATGTCATACAGACCATAAGAGAATAAAAATGCCAGCCAAGGCTACTATAATCAGCAAAACTCTCCATTACCATAGATGGAGAAACCAAGATATTGTATGACAAAAGCAAATTTGCACAATGTTTAAAAGTATTTAAAATTTTATGGATGAGTTGCAATGTTCCTAGTAAAATTTTACATTGTTTTTAATAAAATCGAGTCACCATTACCAATATCATATTAAATCCATAACCTCCTTTATCAAGAGTTTATTTAAAACCATACACACACACACACACACACACACACACACACTGTGAACTACCTATTTCTTCCTTCCTTCCCCATTCATTCCATCTGTGATGGTTTATATATGCTAGGCCCAGGGTATGGCACTATTAGAAGGTGTGGTCCTGTTGGAGTAGGTGTGGCCTTGTTCGAGTAGGTGTGCCACTGTGAGCTTTAAGACCCTTCCTGGAAGCCAGTATTCTGCTAGCAGCCTTCAGATGAAGATGTAGAAGTCTCAGCTCCTCCTGCACCATGACTATCTAGATGTTACCATGCTCCCACCTGATGGTAGACTGAACCTCTAAACCTGTTAGCCAGCCCCAATTAAATGTCCTTTATAACTCTTGCCTTGGTCATGGTGTCTATCCACAGCAGTAAATCCCTAACCAAGACACTATCTGAATGTTGTATATTGTAAGCATTTTATGTCATTATTAAAATAATTACTTTGCCAGATTATATAATTACTCAGCAAGTTATTCAGTTACCCCAAACTACTAGAAATTTTAGTTGTAGGGATATTTTGCCATGTATGTACGAGTGTACACGTGTCTGTTGATGAAGATACATGTGTGTAGGTTGAAGGCACTGTTTTTCAAGACATCTATCTACCTTGTTTTTTTAAGAGAGGGTTCCACACTGGAGCTAAAAGCTCACTGATACAGGTAAGTGGGTTAGCCAGCAAGCCCAGGCACCTGCCTGTGTCTGCTTCCCCAGTGCTCAGATTACAATTGTGTGATATACCTAGATTTCTTATGTGGGTTCTGAGGATTTCTATGTCTGTGCTAATACATTACCAGCTAAGCTATCTCTCTAGGATCGTAATATAAAAGTCTTTTGGTTAGATATTTTTTGAGTTACTTTCATAAAATCCAATGGAATTTTTTTTAATCAAAACTATGTTAAATCCATGAAACTCATATGGATGAATTTCTTTCTTTTTTTAATATTTTTATTTTCTATATTCTTTGTTTACATTCCAAATGATTTCCCCTTTCCCGGATCCCCCCTCCCCATATGTCCCATAAACCTTCTTCTCTCCATCCCTTCTCCAATCACCTCCCTCCTTTTTCTCTGTCCTTATATTCCCTTCCCATGCTAGATCAATCCTTTCCAGGATCAGGACCCTCTCCATACTTCTTCATGGGAGTCATTTGTTATGCAATTTGTGCCTTGGGTATTCAGGGCTTCTGGGCTAATTAATATCCACTTATCAGAGATTGCATTCCATGTGTATTCTTTTGTGAGTGGGTTACCTCACTTAGGATGATATTTTCCAGTTCAAACCATTTGCCTAAAAATTTTGTGAATTCATTGTTTCTAATTGCTGAGTAGTATTCCATTGGGTAAATATACCACATTTTCTGTATCCATTCCTCCTTTGAGGGGCATCTGGGTTCTTTCCAGCTTCTGGCTATTATAAATAAGGCTGCTATGAACATAATGGAGCATGTGTCTTTATTGCATGCCAGGGAATCCTTTGGGTATATGCCCAGGAGAGGTATAGCAGGGTCCTCTGGAAGTCTCATGTCCAGTTTTCTGAGGAACCTCCAGACTGATTTCCACAGTGGTTGTACCATCTTACAGCCCCACCAGCAGTGGAGGAGTGTTCCTCTTTCTCCACATCCTCGCCAACACCTGCTGTCTCCTGAGTTTTTGACTTTAGCCAGATGAATTTCTTTCTTAGTGTGTCATTAACTCAACAAGTATTTCCTGAGTATGGACCATGAGATTGATGCCACTCATGAGACTGCAGCTGAGCACAAGCAAACTTCCTGCCTGGGAGACTAAGTTCGGACTTGTTACCTAAGGAGGATCTTCAGTGCCTCTGGACACATTATTTGTAAGCCATGCTTTACATTGATTGGTAAATTATTTGTTTTGGAGGAGACTAACTATGCAGATGGATCCCATCATTTGTATTTCGAGCTAGTTAGAATTTTATAATGTATCTGTTAAAGCTTACCACAATTTCCCAAGTGTCTCACCCAGTAACCTAGCATGTAGTAAGAACAAAACCAACAAGCTAAATATTGTTGACTATAGCAATTCATGTTCTGGTCAGATATTTAAAGGAGAATTTTTCAACCTACTTTTTCTTATCATACTGTATTAATTATCTATTACTGAGTACAAAATTATATGGATAATAGCTTAAAATAATAAGTATTTCACAGTTTCTATAGGTCCCCAATTTATCATGGCTTATCTGAATCTTCTTTAGGCTCCTTAAAATATGTTTACCCTGGGCTTGTGTTCTTATGCTGGTTCTTTTAGGGGAAAGATATATCTCCTAGCTAATTCACACAGCTGCCGGCAGGATTCATTTCCCTAAGAGCTGCTGTCTGTACATTACCCTCAGCACTGCCCACAGGGAATCTCCAACATAGAAAATGACTTTAGAAAATAAAGCAAAAGGGAGATTCTGCTAGCATGAAGGAAATCACCATCTTAGATGTAGAGGGACTGCGGGTGTATTTCTCAGTTTATTACCACCAGGTAAAAGTCTGGGAACACCTTTCCTGATTCCAATAGAGGAGGAGGAATTATTGTTGTAAAGATGATCAGTGTGGTAGTTTTCATATGCTTGGCCCAGGGAGTGGGACTATTAGGAGATGTGGCCTTGTTGAAGGAACAGCATCGCTGTGGAGGTAGGCTTTGGAAGACTTTGCTCCTAGGTGCCTGGATGTCAGTCTTCTCCTGTTTGCCTTCAGAACAAGAGGCAGAACTCTCAGCTTCTCCAGTTCCTTGCCTGCCCTCCTGCCTAGATTATAACTGACTGAACCTCTGAATCTGTCATCTTGCCCAATTAAATATTCTTTATAAGAGTTGCCTTGCTCGTGGTGTCTCCTTACAGCAATAGAAACTCTAGCTATGACACCAGTGTACTTATCACAGCAAAGAACTACTTTCTAGAGGGAAAGACTTTACCAGAGCTGTATACCAGCTGCAGGGAGGTGGGGACATTTTCTTCACCCCAGGTTCTTCCAAACTTTGCACCTTACCAAAATGAGAAGTGGGGTCATACTCTTGCGATGTTCACAACTCAATGAGATGTCAATGAGATGCCTGTAAGATGGGAGTAAAATATGACATCTAGAACATTCCCCTCTTCCACATCTCACTGCCAGCCAACAAGACCCTGGATGAAAGTACATGACAGCTAAAGGAGCTGCGAGAGCCAGATGGTCTCTGAAGAGCAGTGCTCACAGAGACCCCCAGTCAGATGTGGAAATGAAGTCAAGAATACCAGAAGAAGACAAAGCTTCATCATCCACAGGTACAGAAAAGATCTCACACAGCTACTCTCTTAACTAGGTTAACATAACTGGATATTCAAACTGTAACAATCAATAATAATCAATGCTAGGATGAGTTGCCATGTCCAGAAACACTACCATCCGAAATCACAGGTGAAATACTTTGCCTGGGAAATAATAATACATGACCATGATAACTGAAAGAAGAAAGACTTGATTTAGGCTTATAGTTTCAGAGAGAGCATTCATAATTCTGACAGAAGTGTGGGAGCAGGTCACCTGAACAGGAAGCTAAGAGATCGCATCATTCCATACAGATTCAAAGCAAAATGGTAAGGCTAGACTAAGAACTCTAAAGGCTCACCCCCAGGTGTACTTCTTCTGTCAAATATCCCCAAATGGTGCCCAACATCTGGGAATCAAGTGTTTATTCCTAAGATTAAAGGGGCCATTTACCAACCATCCACAACCAGCAGTGTTTAAACTGCATTGTTGCAAGAAATAAAGGACAGCAGCAACTCAAGAGATGGAGAAAAAATGAGACCTGATCCATCACTATGGTATTCTTTCTTTAAAAGAGTTTATACTAGTTAAAATTGTATGTTATATAGGATCAAAGAAATGACTCAGCAGGGATAAGCGTAGATTGCTCTTCCAGAGGACCCAACTTCAATACCTAGCACCCACATCAGTTGGCTCACAACATCTGTAACTTCAGCTCCAAGGGATCTTGCATCTCTGGCCTCTTCAAGTACCTACACATATGTGCACACACATGCACACCACTTAATTAAAAATAATTTTAAAACTCTATTATAAATTCTAATGCAACTATTATATTCTTTTAGAATAAGTACAAGTTATAGAGTAATTAACTAAATAAAATGTAATTGAGCACAAAAATTAAACTCGAAGGACTCAGAAAAATAGAGGACATGAACCAAAAAAGCAATAAAAGAAAGTTACAATTATAGTTAATTTCAATTCACCCATGAATTAAGATTCCTGTGAGTATCTTAGAGACATTAATAGCCATCATAGGTATGATTGATTTAAATACATGATTGAAGACAGATTGTTGGGATTGTCTGAAAGTAAGATCTAGTTACATTAACATCTCTGAGAAATCAATTTTAAATATAAAGGTTTATACAGATGTAAACAGGAAAGGTAACAAGAATGGTATCCCACATACAAACTGTCAACAGAAAGCAGAGACAGCCTTGCAAATTTCAGATTAAGGTGATTTCAAAATCAGGAAGAGGAAAAATAAAGAGGAAGGTTACACTCGGAAAAGGCCATCTCTCCAAGAAAACAAAATCCTTAATGTAGATATAGTTAACAAAAGATTCAAAATACAGGACACAAAACTAATAGAAGCAGGCTAATTTTATAGCTGAAACTCCTGTGAGTAACTTACAGACAAAGCAAAACTTACAGCATTACATGTCCTGCACTTTGTAGCTATCTGTCTGTTTTCTGGTACCTACAGACACAAGGTCAGTGGTAGCAGCATGATTCTTCTCAAGATCATGTGGAACCTCACAACAGAGAAGAGGTTTGGGGCCAGAGAGAACTGAAATCAAATGACGTGTATTCTCAAATCATAACAGAAATCAACGATGGAAAGATAGCTGGAAATATTAACAAATAAATCCATTTCCATATAAATAATATTTCCCCAAACATCTAGATCATTGACCACACTCCTTGGACGGTCCCAAAAGATAATGGGCACAGAGAACTAAGAAGTCAGAACACAGCATCAACAATAGCCACGATAATTTTTCTATCCAAATCATGGCATGATAAAGAAGTCCTTAAGCTTTTATTTTTAAAATCTATTTGGACTCTTAAAAATCATTGATAGCCACAAATAACTTTTGTGTTGTATGGATTGTGTTAGGATGTTAGAAATTTAAGAAAAGATAATTGCTTATTCATTTTTAAGTAAAAGTAATAAACTTCTAATATTTTAGTAAAATACCTTTGAGTGCAAAGTAATAATTTTCAAAACCAAAAAAATTTAGTAAAAGTTGCATTTTCTTTTATTTTTTTCAAATCTCTTCAGTGTCTGGCTTAACATGATAATCTGTTATTTCACAGTTGTTATTTTATATACTAAGAAAATGTAACCTCATACATATGTAGCTGGAAGAGAAAATATGGTTTAGTACCTTTTGGAATACTTGTGGTTAATCTTTGATATGACATCCAAACTCAGCCAGTGGCAGTTGGCAGTGTTTAAAAGAATACTTGCCATATGAAGTCTGCAAGTATGTCAGTTCACCTACCCTGTTCTCCGCATCAATACATTGCAGCTACCTGGTCTATTTTGTGTGTTGAATGAGCCCTTTATTCATCTAACTCCATGCATTGGTCATTTGGGAGACATTGTCCTACTGGATCCCATAGACTTTGCCAACGTCGACACATTTCCTAACACAGCACCTCAGTCATTAATATCACACCACTCTTATCAGAAAAACCTTTCAATATTGGGAAGCTGTCAAGCTCACAGTGGCAGATAGGAATTTTCCAAAATTCTAATTTTTGCTTGATAGCTTAAATTTTATTGTTGGCAACAAATACTGTCAGTTGTTTTCCTTGAAGTGACAAGTTCACTTTGTTCCTTTTTGACAAATGTCTGCCGCACACCCAAGTATGAATAACCATAGTTTGTCAGTCATTCTTTCAAGTAAAAAATGACTTTCAATGAAAAGGAAAAAAAAATCCAGCTAGCTCTGCTCTTAAGTATCTGTACAGAGCCATATTGTGCTTCAGAGTGCAGCAAAGTTGTGAGTATGGGTACCTCCCCTTTTGTCACACTCAAGAACTGAGGTTTATCCAAATTAGTAATTATTACTTCTCTATCCAAGACAGTCTTAAATGACACTGGCGTTAATGCACAGTGTTAAAAAAAATATTTCTACTGGCCTAGTCTGCTGCCACTGCCTCAATTTGGACTAAGGTCCTAACACTCTTCCACCATAGCTTTCCAACCATTACTTTACATGCTAGCCAAGAACTGCATATAGTGACATTAAGTATTTTTATCAAAATACCTTTGAACCAATGGTACCCTTGAAGGTTCTAGGAGATTCCCAGTGGACCTCGGGAACCTTGAAGATTATTGTGCAGGGAGACCAATGAGAAGAGTCTATTTTCTCTATTGTCATTATAAGCTGATGGTGACTCTGAAGAAACATGTGGACACCTGGATGAACTGAGAAGCTAAGAAAGAAAGAAACTTAATTCACAATGGCAGATTATTCTAATTATAGCAAAGAAAAATCCCAGATGATCAGTGTAAACTAGCAATGGATTCAGTGTCCCTGTAGGTATGGGGATTTTGCAGATGACTCTTCTAGAAGGCAGTAAAAACAATACTAATTGTCTTTTGAGTCCTTTCTTTCACTGAGATGGTGTAGGAGCATGCTGTATATTTAATGGAATATGAGACCACCTTAAACCTGAGACTTACCTTCAAGGGTCCTATTATAATTATACACAAAGCTGGTGTTTGGTGTAATGCTAGCAGCATTTATTTTGATGAAAAAGGTAGTATTCAGTATTCAGATGTACTTTGTTCAAAGGTGTGGTTTAGGAATATCAGGGGGTTTGATGCAGCAATCATGTGTTGTAGACATGGAACCCCTCAGGAGCTGGGAGTTGTAAATAATAAAGAGACATGTTTCTGGGAGCTTGAGGAGTCCATTAGAACAAGCAGCTTATGCAGAGACTAAAAGTCTTTTCTTACTAACAAATGTTATTTGGGAATTGTTAACCAATAATTCCACAGCAACCTTCCACTATCTTCACCTTTCTGAATCTGATGGGAAAAAGCATCTTTTAAGGGTCAAAGCAGAAGATGTAAATGGTGTTTAAAAGTCAGGTTCTTTTCAGACCATATCTATAACAAGCTCTCAGCTGAAACGAAATGTAATTAGCAAGTTCGATAATGTGGTTTGCTCCGTTTAGCTCTTCACTGGGCTTATAAACAAATTCTGTCAGTTAACTTGTAAATCAGATGCATCTGCTACACACATTATGGAAGGCAGCCTCAAGCAGGTGCAAGAAACACAACAGGATGACCTTTAATCAGAGGGCCAGCCTACAACTTGGCAGCCCTGGACATGCACCATTGTCTAAAGGCTCTCCTGTGATGAAGGCTGAGAAATGTTTTTCCATGAAGGATTAGAAAGAAGCTGAAAGCCCAGACTCAACTTCTAACCCTCAGCATCAATGCTTCTTTTATAACCTTCCCACGATGACCTCAAGTGTGATGTGGGGACGAAGACAACATTGAATCCTGATGGTGCCTATCAAAATATTAGCAATGACTGTGAGGCGGGCCAAGTTTTTATAACGTTTCTCTATTTTTATACTTTTACCATACTAATTTCACTAAAAAAACTTAATGTGAAAAAATGAATAAAAATAAAATTTTGAGCTCATCCCACAGGGAAAATTGAAAAGATGAACAAGTAATTATTCAAAATATAATTTATTCTGTTCAGATGTGATGAGATCAAAAACACTCCATGTTGTGTGCTGAGATTTTCTGGATATATAAACATAATCTGTATTTCCGAACACAGTGACAAGACAGGCAGAAATGTCTGGCCAAACGCTGCTCAGAGAGGACTGAGCTGGAGTGAGAACCAGAAAGGGGAGAGAGGCCTTCCGGAAAGAATTAAAAATGTCTTCGCAAAATGAATGGGTAAATCAAATGGTAATTTAACTGTAATGAAAATATTAAACCTCCAGGCTTAACCACCTTCTCTCCCATCCAGATGCATTTCGTTTCCGACTTTCACTAGAAAATGATCAGGCTTCTGAGGGACAACAATAAAACAGAACAAACTATAAAATGAAAAAACAAAAATTAACACCTTCGGGTTAGAAGACAAACAGAGTCCAGGAGAAGGCACAGGAGTTTGAAATCCATTCACTGTAGCACCCAGGAATCCCCCAAAACAGTGAACTGGACATTTTAATATACACAAAAAGGATCTGATGCAGACCCTTGCAAGCGACGTGCATACTGCCTCAGTGTCTATGAGTACACAGGAGCTTTGATCATGTTGATTTAAAGGGCCTGGTTTTCTCAATGTAACCTCCGTCTTCTCTGATCCTTACACTGTACAGGCTGCTTTGGGATAGCAACTTGATGAAGGAGATTCATTCGGGGGAAAAAACCTCCATGAAATCCAGCTGTAAGGCATTTTCTTAATTAGTGATCAATGTGGGAGAGCCCAGCCCATTGTGGGTGGTGCCATGCCTGAGCTAGTGGTCCTGGGTTCTAATAAAACAGGCTGAGCAAGCCATGCGAGCAAGCCTATAAGAAGCATCCCTCCAAGGCCACTGCATTAGCTCCTGTCTCCATGTTCCTTCCCTATCTGAGCTCCTGTCCTGACTCTCTTTAATAATGAAAAAGCAGTATGAAATTATAAACCAAATAAACCCTTTCCTTTCCAACTTGTTTTTTGGTCATGGTGGTCATTGTAGCAATAAAAACTAACATAATCTCATTCTGCACCTCTTTCCCTAATGTTCCCTAAACCCCAAAGAAAGGAATTTGACAGAGACCTCCCATTTGGGGATGAGTGTTGCAATTTGTTGTTTGGTGCATAATATCTTGCTGTGGGTCTCTATTTGTTCCTCTCTATTGTTAGAGAGTTTCTCTAACGAGGGCCAAGCAAGGCACTGGTGTATCGGTTTATCTTACTGTTAGTCTGTGTAGAGCAACTATACTGTATAGTCTTGGCAACAGCCTGGGCTGTTTGAAGATTCTCACGAGACCCCTTTAGCCAACAACTCAATTAGATTTAGCCCAATCTCAGGACTGGAAGCTTCATTTGAGGACAAAAGATGGCCAGTAGGGACTCTGTCTCCCTCATTGTTTAGTACTTTCATTTATAGGCTCTTCACATATGTATATATTTTAGGAAGTGTCTACTATATTATGTTTCTGAGTACCTACTAATTGCCCCTTAACATTAGCTTTCCCTTACCATATTCCCTCGCTCACCCCTCTTTTTCTTCTCCCAGCTTCTTCACTTGATCATCCTGTTCCAGTTCCCCATCTATCCATAATTATCTATCCTATCTCCTTTTCTAAATGAGCTTTATCTGTGTTCCATAGTACGTTACTCTATGCCTATGGTTCTACAGATTGTAGCTTGGCAGTCATTGACTTAGCTAATGTTCACATATAAACAAACACATACTGCAGTTCATATTCTAGGTCTGGTATGTCTTACTTGGGATGACTTTTTTCTAGCTACATCCTTTATCAACAAATTTCATTTGTCTTAAAGACTAAATAATACTCTATTGCGCAAATGTACTACATTTTCTTTATTTGGTCTTCTGTAGAGGGACATCTAAATTGTTTCCAATTTCTGGGTCTTACAAATAAAACAGCAATGAATTAGGTGACTATGTTGACTATGTGACTAGGGTTGACTAGGTGACTCTATGATAGGATCTTTTAGGTTTATGCCCAAGAGTGGTTTATCTGGATCTTAGTGGGTAGATTGATTCCCCCTGGGGAAATCACTTGAAATGTAAATAAAGAATATATGGAATAAAAAAATAAAATAACTATACAAAGACCAAACCAGGAGCTGGTTCTTTGAAAAAACCAACAAGATAGATGAACCCTTAGCCAAACTAACCATTGGGAACAAAGACAGACAGTATCCAAATCAACAAAATCATAAATGAAAAGGGAGATATAACAGCAGATACTGAGGAAATCCAAAAACAAACAAACAAAAAAAAACAACCAAACAAACAAACCCTATCAGATCTTACTACAAAAGCCTATACTCAACAAAATTGGAAAATCTAGAGATACCAGGTATGAAAGTTAAATCAGGATCAGATAAATGACCTAAACAATCCCATAACCCCTAAAAAAAAATAGAAGCAATAGTCTCCGAACCAAAAAATCCCAGGACCGCACAGGCTTAATGCAGAGTTCTATCAGACCTTCTAAGAAAAATTAATACCAATACTAGGTATCAATGGTCTTGTAGTGTATTTATGGTCTTCTGGTCCAGGCTCTTCTGTTTTTAGGCTCCATTAAGAAGTCAGGTACAATTCTAATAGGTCTATCTTTATATGTTACTTTGTCTTTTGTTGTGGACAGCCCTGGGTTTGTATTTTAATGCTAATTCCATTCCTCGGAGGGGCTGCAGATGTGGAGTTGCTTTATGACCCTTCAACCCCACCTTAACTTTTCAAATAAAGACTTGAGCCAATGAATGGGCAGGAGGAAGGGGGAGGAGCTGAGAGTTTAGGGGAGGAGCTGGGGGATGAACAGGAAGGAGAGGCTGGAGAGAGAGAAGCTCATCGCCTGGAGAAACCGCAAGTTATATGGGATAATAGAGATGGAAATAGAGTAGTGTAGGGGAGATCTACCCAATCTAGGCTTATAGCTTGATTTGTTACTGATTTGTGTTGAGATTTCTTTTACCAGGGAATTGGTTTGGAAACAAAGTAACCACAGTCTTTTCCCCCAGCAGCATTTTGTTGTTGTTGTTCTACACAGAACATTTAATGTTTTCATTATTATATGCCAAGGGGACTTTCTTGCCTGGTCCAGTCTATTTGATGTTCTGTGTGTTTTTGGTACTTTGACCTGCACCTTCTTCTTTAGATTAGGTAACTGTTTTTCTGTGACTTTGTTGAAAATATTCTGTTCTTTGACCTGTGTTTCTTCTCCATCCTTCATTCCTGTATTATTATTTCTACTTTGATTTTCAGGTCTTGAAATGCTATTTATTTCCTTTCACTGCTAGTGTCTTCATAGGTTTTTTTCCTTTTTTTATTAAAAATTTATTCTACATACTCTTTATTTACATTTCAAATGATTTCCCATTTCCTGGATCCCCCCTCCCCAAAAGTCCCATAAGCCCTCTTCCCTCCCCCCTGTTCCCCAATGTACCCCTTCCCACGTCCCTGTCCTAGTGTTCACCTACACTGCTGCACTGGGCCTTTCCAGGACCAGGGGCCACTCCTTCCTTCTTCTTGGGCTTTATTTGATATGTGAATTGTGTCTTGGGTATTCCAAGCTTCCAGGCTAATATCCACTTATCAGTGAGTATATACCATGAGTGTTCTTTTGTGATTGGGTTAGCTTACTTAGTATGATGTTCTCCAGTTCCATCCATTTGTCTAAGAATTTCACGAATTCATTGTTATTAATGGCTGAATAGTACTCCATTGTGAATATATACCACATTTTCTGTATCCATTCCTCCATTGAGGGACATCTGGGTTCTTTCCAGCTTCTGGCTATTATAAATAGGACTGCTATGAACATAGTGGAGCATATGTCCTTATCACATGCTGGGGAATCCTCAGGGTATATGCCCAAGAGTGGTAAAGCAGTGTCCTCCAGTAGTATCATGCCCAGTTTTGTGAAGAAACGACAGACTGATTTCCAGAGTGGTTGTACCAGCTTGCAACCCCACCAGCAGTGGAGGAGTGTTCTTCTTTCTCCACATCCTTGCCAGCACATGCTTTCTCCTGAGTTGTTGATCTTAGCTATTCTGACTGGTGTGAGGTGAAATCTCAGGGTTGTTTTGATTTGCATTTCCCTGATGACTTTGTTGAACATTTCTTTAGGTGCTTCTCTGCCCTTTGATATTCCTCAGGTGAAAATTGTTTGTTTAGCTCTGTACCCCATTTTTTGATGGGGTTATTTGGCTCTCTGGAATCTGCCTTCTTGAGTTCTTTGTATATCTTGGATATAAGCCTCTGTCAGATGTAGGGTTGGTAAAGATCCAATTTGTTGGTTGCCATTTTGTTCTTTTGACAATATCCTTTGCCTTAAAGAAACTCAGTAATTTTATGAGGTCCCATTTGTCAATTCTTGATCTTAGAGAATAAGCTATTGGTGTTTTGTTCAGGAAAATGTCCCCTGTGCCCATGTCCTCAAAGGTCTTCCCCAGTTTCTTTTCTATTAGTTTCAGTGTGTCTGGTTTTATGTGGAGGTCCTTGATGCACTTGGAGTTGAGCTTAGTACAAGGAGATAAGAATGGATCAATTCTCATTTTTCTGCATGCTGATCTCCAGTTGAACCAGCACCATTTGTTGAAAAGGCTATCTTTTTTCCACTGGATGGTTGTAGCTCCTTTGTCAAAGATCAAGTGACCATAGGTGTGTGGGTTTATTTCTGGGTCTTCAATTCTATTCCATTGATCTACCTGCCTGTCACTGTGCCAATACCATGCAGTTTTTATCACTATTGCTCTGTAGTAATGTTTGAGGTCTGGGATACTGATTCCCCCAGAAGTTCTTTTACTCTTGGGGATAGTTTTAGCTATCCTGGGTTTTTTGTTATTCCAGATGAATTTGAGAATTGCTTTTTCTAAGTCTATGAAGAATTGAGTTGGGATTTTGATGGGGATTGCATTGAATCTGTAGATTATGTTTGGCTTTGTTGCTTGGTTGATATTCCTGTCCCACTGTTTTGAGCCTTGCCTGGTTATAGCAGACAGCAAGTTTGGGTTCCAAATACCCCAGTACTAGACTCCACTAGGATCTCTCTCATAGGTTCCAGGGAATTTCTATTACACTGGGTTTCTACATTGCTCCCAATTCCAATTACGTCCTCCAGTACTCTCCTGCCCAGTCTCCTCACCCCCATGGCCTGATCATTCCTGTCCCCATCCCCACCTACCTCCAGCCCACCCCAAAAATTCCATTTTCCATTCCCTGGGAGATCCATGCATTTCCCCACCCAAGCCCTCCTTGTTACTTGGCCTCTCTTTTACTATGCTAATTTAATTATTAAATAATTAATCAAAACCTAATTCAATTTTTACTAGGTTAATCCTACTAATCCATGAGCATGGGAGATCTTTTCATTTTCTAATATCTTCTTCAATTTCTTCAAAAACTTGAAGGTTTTAGTCATGTAAGCCTTTTGATTGCTTGATTAGAGTAACCTTAAGATATTTTATATTGTCTGTGCCTGTAAAGGGTGTTGTTTCCCTGATTCCCTTCTTGGTCCATTTGTCATTTGTGTATCTGCTGAATTTTTTTTTTTTTAGTTAATCTTGTACCAGCCACTTCCCTAAAGATGTTTATCAGCTAAGCTCCCTAGTAGAATTTTGGGGTTGCTTATGTATACTATCATATAATCTGAAAATGAGACTCCTTTCTTTCCAATTTGTGTCCCCTTGATCTCCTTTAGTTGCCTTATTGCTTCCACTAGAACTTCAGTTGCTATATTAAACAGATAGAGGGAAAGAGGACATCCTGTCTTGCTTCTGAGTTTGGTGGAATTGCTTTTTGTTTCTCTCCATTTAATTTGACGCTGGCTATCAATTTGCTGTAAACCATCTTTCCTGTGTTTAGGTGTGTATCCTGTGTTCCTAATCCTTCGGGGCTCTCATCATTCAGGGGTGTTAAATTTGAGCAGAGGTTTTTTTCAGCATCTAACATTTCTGTTGAAGATCAGTTGACTAAGGATCTGTCCTTTAATTCTGGGTCCTCTGGTCTGTTCAGTTGATCTCTGTGTCTGATTCTACGTCATTGCTATGTTGTATTAGTTAGGACAGCTCAGTAATGTGCTTCGAAACCAAGTTTTCTGCTGTCTCCAGGCTTGTTCTTTGTTCTTGGTTCCTTTGTTATTTGAAGCTCTCTGTACTTGAAGAATTTTTGGGTTTTTAAAGCTCCTTGAAGAGCACCATAGGTGTTTGACAGAGACTGTTATTGATTGTAGGTTGCCTTTGGCATCACGAGCACATTAGCAACATTAACTCTATCAGTCCATGAACAATCAAATCCTTCTCTCTGTAGGATTTTTCTCTGTCTCATTTTTCTCCAGTGTCTTATAATTTATTGGTTTTTGACAGTACCTGATTATGTATTAAATGTGAGTTGTAGCTATTATATATGAGTTCATCATGATTTCTTTCTTAGAAAGTCAATTATTGGTGAATAGAATTTATTGAATTTTGTATATTGAACATGTGTGTGACTACTTTACTGAATTAATTTAAAAGTCTTTCGGTAGACTATAGGCTTTTCTGTGTATACAGTCATATTGTATGTGATTAGTGATAATTTGATTTCTGTCTTTCTTATTTATGTACTTTTCCTTTCTCTTAATTAATTTCTCTCCCCTAAATTTCTTTTGCTATACTGGACAAGACCAAGCACCTAGAGCTTGTCTCTGATGTCTCAAGTTTTCCTCACTCAATATGCTCTCTAAGGGGTTTTTTTTTTTATTTAGAACCTTTATTATATTGGTGTATGATCTTTCTGTAACTAATCTTCCTCATGAATAGATGTTGAATTTTAACAAATGCTTTTTTTTACCTATAAGATGAGAAATGTAAATTTTGCCTGTATGCATATTTATATTCATTGATTTTTGCATGTTGAACTATCCATTCATATACAGGGTGAGTGGATAGTCTGCTCATAATGTGTAAGCATTTCTAATCAACTATTGGATTCAATTTGTAAGTATTTTCTTGAGGATTTTTGCAATCATGTTCATCATGAATATCAGTCTACTGGTTTTTTGGTGTCTGACAGGTATTGATAGCAGAATAATGCTGGCCTAGTAGAATGAATTTGGAAGCATCCCCTTCCTTTCAATTGCATGGAACTCCTTGAGAATATAGTATGTCTTTTAACTCCAAAATACCAAACTCTCTAGGAAGACAGATCCTCTTCCTCTCTCTGTTAACAAAATCCAGTGATAAAGATCTAGAGTATGCTAATGCTTACTGTAAACTTCTAGCACTGTACCTAAGGTTAAATTAGGCACTGAATAAAGATTCTTCTTCCCCTTCCTTTCTTATGTACTGTGTTCCTTAAAACAGAGGTCAGCTTAGCAGAACAAAGGCTCATTTTACTCCACTCTCTCCCATATAGATCATTCTCTTCTTATTCTTATCTGTTGCACGGAGCTGGTCTGAATCTCTTCTAGGCAGCCCACAGGCTCTATGACATACTGATTTCTCTTCAGATTCACCAAATTTGCTACTCAAATTCAAAAGGATGCTATTTATTCAAGAATGTCATGCTACATGTTGGATATAGACAAGTTCTGTTCCTCCAGCTACTGCCTTCAACGATACCATCTCCTAACCTTGAGCAGGAGCATCAACTATTTCCTCATGTACCCTCACGTTCATGCTAAGTTGCTATCCATCCAGAAAAGAAAAGAGAGATTGAGAGTGGGAATAATTTATATTTTTGCATCCTCCCGCCCCCCTCTGGCATTTAGGGCACTGACACTGCAATGGTGTGGCTTATGACTCTTGAGTAACCTCTTTTCTAGATTTTTCTCCTTCATTGGCCCATCAGGCTCCAAGCTAGAACATACTCTTCTGACTTCATCAGAAGACATCTCAAAACGTCTCATTGAAATCTTGTTTTTCATCCAACTCGTTTTAGTTCCCAAGTTCTTCAGACAAAATGTCTGTAGTGCTGTGCCTGTGTTGGATGTAGACAAGTTCTGTTCCTCCAGCTACTGCCTTACACCATATCATCTCCCAACCCTGAGCAGGAGCATCAGCTGTTTCCTCATGTACCCACAAGTTCATGCTGATTGCCTGACTGCTTTCACTGTCACCCGTTGTTAGTTCGCTCTGCCTCGGTGAGCTGGTCTTGCTGCTCCTTATCTGCAGGGGATTATCTCTAGGCCCACAGCCTATCCTTTAACCAGACTGCAGGTGTAAAACCATCTACATCCAGAAAGAGCAACCACCCTAAAACTAACCCTAAAACAAATCAAATTTTTTTCTGTGATATCCTCCCATAGCCAGAGATGCTCAGGAGAGGATTTTGCATTAGTTAAGCACCCTCTTCTGCAAAGTGTTTTGGGAAGGGAGTAGAAAACCTATTTTTATGCTAGGAGTTAGGGATTCCTGGAGCTCCCCCACA
The DNA here is from genome assembly GCF_947179515.1 of Apodemus sylvaticus. Taxonomy (NCBI): domain Eukaryota; kingdom Metazoa; phylum Chordata; class Mammalia; order Rodentia; family Muridae; genus Apodemus; species Apodemus sylvaticus. The sequence continues at coordinate 30,331,392 of NC_067473.1, read as the reverse complement.
GTAATTCAGAATGCATTAGTACCACCATGAAGGCTCTTCCGGCACACCTCACAGAGGGAATTTTTAAACCTGTAGTCTGCGTGTTTGTTTTTAGAAAAGAATCACAGTTACTATATATGAAAAACGTCTCATTTGTATCTCCCCAAAGACAGCTGAAGAGAGTGTAAAAACGCCCGGAAAACTATTTCTGTGAAAAGATGGTCCTTTTTAGAAATGTTACATTTCCATGCTCAGAATAATCCCAGCTGAGATGTCTCTTCCCAAGAGTGTCAATTTCTTGTTTATCAAAATTATCAGGTATGTGAGTACTTAGGTTTTACTCCTGAGCAGAGAACATGTCCACACTTGTAACTATTAAAAAGTCTACTTTGCACAAATACCTTGAATAAAGGAAAGCTAATTGACTTAGTTTATGATTCAGAATTAAAAGAGTAAATTGGGTTTCAGGAGAGGTGAGCCAGTCAATAAATCTGTTGTGCAAGCAGGGGGCCCTGAGTTCAATCCCTACCACCTATACATTAAACCTTAACTTAAGGGCTGGGGAAATAACTCACGGGGTAGGAGAACTTGCAATACAAACAAAAGAACCTGAGTTTGAGTCCACACCAATCAATTAAAAACTAGGTGTGATCGCACATTCCTATAACCCCAGGGTTTGAGGGCAGAGACAGGCTGATGTTGGATAGTGGAAACAGGTTCCGGTTCAGACCTTGTCTCAAAACCAACTAAATAAAATGGTGGAAATCAATAGAGAAAAATACTCGACATCCCCCCCCCCCCACACACACAGGCACACAAACATACACACACACACACACACACACACACTGGCACACACACACACACTCAGGCACACACACACACACACTCAGGCACACACACACATACACACACACATAAATGCAGACATCATGAATGCAACAAAAAGGAAGCAGAGACAAGAAGATCACTGGACTTGCTCCCCAGTCAGTCTAGCTGAATGATTGACATTCAGATTCAGTGAGAGACTTGCCAAGAAATAACATGAAGAGTTATTGAAAGAGTTGCCAAACTATGATTTCTACCTTCCACATGTATACACATACATATGTGCACACATAGATATGTGCACTCAAGCCACATACACATGAGTATGATATAGTGGACCACCCCTAGAATCCTAACACTTGGGAGGTAGAGGCAGAATGATCACCCAGAAGTTCCAGCTAGCCAGGGACACATAACAAGACTCTGCTCCCCATAACAGAATGGCCCTCAAAAAACTAAAAGGAGATGTCTCCTTCATGGCACAAGAACTTTACACCTACATCGATTAAATACTAACACACCGGTGTTGCTGAGCTATGCTCCTTGGGCACAGTATAGAACTGAAAGAAATCTATATCATAAGGAAGAAGGTCGATTCTAAACTGGCATTTTGCTTACAAGTGACATGTTCATTTTGAAAAGTTATTTCATACTACCATGTACCTTTTTTTCTTTATCTTCCCCCTATTTCCTACAAAACAACAACTGGAGAAAGGTTGAAGTGTCTACAGCCTGCTGTAGCCAAAAGACTCTTTGTAGAACTTTATCCGGAACCTAAGGCAAAGGATTATTGTGTCCTACCAGATGAGCTCTGTCGCCTAACGATTGTCTACGACACTTCTCTCTTTGCTCCAAACCTAAGCAAGCTGCAACACCAGGCTTCATGGAAATAGATGCTTCACTTATTTTTTTTTAATATTTTTTTAGGCATTGGGAAGCCCATGTTAAATTCCTTTAGTATGGGAATATATGTTAGAGTATAGTTTCTAAACTTGCCAAGTGGTGTGTCATTCAAGGTTGTCTATAGAAGGTTCTGGTGACAGCTTACAGACTGAGGAGGAGGTTGAATAACATCACTTTCTCCTCCACGAGCTCTAGTGTCTAAGGGGAACTCAGGGACCCTCCCGGTCTTTGATCTGATATTCCGCACTTTTTTCCCCTTGTTTTAGTTGGGGTTTTGTGTTTCTTGAGAGGAGTTTGGTTTTTGTTTCTGGTTCAAATTGACACAGGATCTCGTTGCTAGACCTGACTTACCTCAAACTCGGGATCCTCCTGCCCCAGCCTCCTGAGTTCTGGGATTTCAGGCTGCTGAATGAACTGAACATAGAATAAAATCACCCTACTGAGGAGCGATGCGGGAACTGTGCATATTCACTTTTGTGAGATATTGGCAAAAGCGGAAGGAAAACCCAAACCCTTGTAGATTTTAATTATTTCCAAAGTGTAACAAAAATAGCTGGGCCGGGCTGCCTGGGGATGTCTAACTTACTGCAAACGAGGCTTGCTTTCTAGGAATGGCCGTCATGGGGGAACCAAATGCTAAGCAAGATGTAACTGAACACTCGCAGCCCATCCCGTTCTGCTGGTTCATGGAAAGCACAATTTGCCGGTAGTGGGAATAATAATGATAATGATGCGGATTAATAAACTTGCTAGTGAAACCTCCGTTCAAACACATGCTGAGTAATTTAATTAGCCCGGGCTGCACTTCCTCTGTCAATCCCAAACTTACACGGATTGGATCGTTAAGTACTTTTTTTTTTTAAAACTCTCTGAGTCTGAGAAGTTTATTTTTACCTGGCAAATTATTTTAAACGTGAGACAAAGCAGGGCAGCATCGGTGAAATCACACAGGAAGCCCGTGTCCCGCTTCCCGGAGCCTGGGCCCTAGCGAACCGGGACCCCTGTGCATAAAGAGCTGGTGTGAATTTCAAACCCCGGGCCTGCTCTAAATCAAGGGAATGGGAGAAATTGGAAATGACACCATTTACCCAGGGGCCTTTGCCACGGAGTTTCTTTTCTTTCTTTTTACTTTTTCTGTCTTTTTTTTTTAGCATCAGACTCAGAATTCACCGGCTTCATTAAGATGAGTATCCCTATATTAGGTAGGAACTCGTTATTAGCAAGGAATAGTCCCCACCCCCACCCCCTTTTTTATTTCATTTGCTTGTGGTTTTCTTCTCCCTACCCACAAATATCTATTCGATCTTTTCCTCTCAAGACTAAGTGGCATCTCATGCTGACTCTCTTGTACACTCTGGGGAAATACGTTTCTTTATGTGTCCAGTTTTGGAAACAAAGCCACGGCGCCATGGAGGATACTGCGTCCATTCCTGTCTCCTCCTTAACCACATCTCCTTCCTTTCCCTTTAAACAATACAGTTTTAGACCAAAGGAGGGAATCGGGGAGTGGGGTAACTTTCGTGTGTGAAGCTGAGCATGATTGTCCCTGAAACTGATACGTCTAGCTGATAACAACAACAAAAAAATTGTCCTAGCCTCCCACAGAACACAAGCCCCCAGGCCTGGGCAGAACAAAGCCTGCCTCTGAGAGGCGTAGGGAGTGGCCGGGGTCATGTGCAGTCTCTCAGCCTTGTGGCACCAGCCCGAGCCCACAAACCATTTTATCATCCTCTGTGCCTCTCAGAGAGCGGGAGAGGCTGTGTTTGGAGGGCTTCCTGCAAGGCCGGCCGGCTGAGTTAAGTGTTTGGACGTTTGTCTGTCCTGGGGGCTTCTTTCCCCTTGCCTGCTCCCAGGACTCACAGCTCCATGCACTGAGCCAAGGGATGTTTCTGCTTCTGGACCCCATTGCTTTTCTTCCTGGTCTGGCGTGGGGGGAGGGGAGGTCTTCATTAGGATACATTATTCCCTGGGGTCTCTGCTCCCTGCACAAATTCAGAGCTGTTTATTGGTAGTTGGGCCCAAGAAGAGATGATCTTTTTTCTTTTTATATTGATAATCTGTTTCACTTCCCGATCAAAATCAGTTTTAGTTATTGTCTGTAGAAAGTTTGCACTCTGTATGTATTAAAAACCTTAAAAATAAGGTTTCAGTCCCACGGGGAGATCTAGGACCCAGAGAACTGCTCTAATATTTTCAAAAGCAAGATATCTTTTACCCAAATGCATAAAGCTTAGGGGTATATTGTCCAAGTTGCTTGCCTTAAAATGTGAATAAAATGTTAATGGCATGCAATGTGTCTTAAGAGGAAGATGATAAAATTATTTAAACTCAGTTGAGGTGATGGCTGCAAAACTCTAAATGTTACCAAAAATCTTGTTAATTGTGTGTTTTGTTGGATCATCCGGAGAGTTTCAACATTCTACCAATGTCTAAGGCCTCCTCGGGCACCAAGGGGCAAGCAACAAGTAGGCTATCGGTACTCAAAGGCCCCTTCCTTCTTGCATACTAGCTGCATCATTAAATCATTAAGAGAAGGAAAAATGTGGACGTTTTCCTCCAACCATGCCAAGGCGTGGTTAAGGAGAGGGGTTTTCTTTTCTTTTTTTTTTTTTTATTATTATTATTCGATATAATTTATTTACATTTCAAATGATTTCCCCTTTTCTAGCCCTCCCACTCCCCGAAAGTCCCGCAAACCCCCTTCTCTTCCCCTGTCCTCCCACCCACCCCTTCCCACTTCCCCGTTCTGGTTTTGCTGAATACTGCTTCACTGAGTCTTTCCAGAACCAGGGGCCACTCCTCCTTTCTTCTTGTACCTCATTTGATGTGTGGATTATGTTTTGGGTATTCCAGTTTTCTAGGTTAATATCCACTTATTAGTGAGTGCATACCATGATTCACCTTTTGAGTCTGGGTTACCTCACTTAGTATGATATTCTCTAGCTCCATCCATTTGCCTAAGAATTTCATGAATTCATTGTTTCTAATGGCTGAATAGTACTCCATTGTGTAGATATACCACATTTTTTGCATCCACTCTTCTGTTAAGGGATACCTGGGTTCTTTCCAGCATCTGGCAATTACAAATAGGGCTGCTATGAACATAGTAGAACATGTATCCTTATTACATGGTGGGGAGTCTTCTGGGTATATGCCCAGGAGTGGTATAGCAGGATCTTCTGGAAGTAAGGTGCCCAGTTTTCGGAGGAACCGCCAGACTGATTTCCAGAGTGGTTGTACCAATTTGCAACCCCACCAGCAGTGGAGGAGTGTTCCTCTTTCTCCACACCCGGAGAGGGGTTTTCTTGTAGGTATGAGGAAGAGAACAGCCAGAGGCATCTGAAAGGGTCCAGACTAAACCTGGCCAAGAGGGGAGAGACGGAGGTGAGTGGAGGAGACAGCAGAGAGAAAGAAAAGGGAGGAAGAGAAGGGCAAGCAGGACCAGAGAGGAGCCAAGCACCAGGGGAGCACGCAGCTCGAGTGCCAGGTTTGTACAGCAGCAAGAAGCTGGGGAAGGCGAGAATGAGGTGGAAGAGGGGGGCGGCGGTGGGGTGGGGAGAACGGGGTAGGTCTGGGAAGAGCCTTAGGCACTGAATCTGCCTCCTTGTCCAGGGTTTCTTTGGAGCCTCGTACTAAGAACCATCGCTGGGATTCTGAAAATCCCAGATTCCCACTGGGAAGAGCCTTCCCTCTACCCTTCTCTCCACAAACCACGTGTCCGCACCCTGTCCTGAGGGAGCCCCTCTTGCTGGCGCTCTCTCTTTTCTATAGGTCCGTGAGTCTCAAATTGTGGCAGGCAGCAATATATCCAGCGATTCATTAAATCAAGAAATCAAGATATCTTATGTAATAGCCCTGGAATATAGCCAGAGGTTTAGTTTTCTAGTAAGTTCTCAAAGGAAGCTGCCACTACTGCCATGAAAAAAAGAAATGGAAGCAGGACCCGGGGCCATCAACAGGAATGAGGAGCCCGGTAATAATTCAACAAAGTTCCTGAGGCTGGCAGAGGTTGTAGGTGATGAGAGCGTTCCCTGTGCAGTCTAAGAAAACAGCTGGTTCAAGATAGTTTGACCTCTTGAAATGGAGTCATTATGACTGAGAACATACACTTTAAACTTTAATTTTAATTAATTGAAATTAAAATAGAAAACAGATACTTGATCTAGCTAGGGAAAAAACTTTAAATATGGAAAAATACATGGTATGTCTTAAACTATAAATTTCATACAAATTTAATGCAGGTCAAATATTTCCTATGAAATTCTACATGACAGATATTAAAATTTTGGCATGAGCCCAGCATGGTGGCCTATGCCTATAATCTCAGCACTCCATAGATGGAGGTAGGAAGAATTCATTTTTACTTGAGGGTAGTTAATGCTCCACAAACCTTGTCTCAAAAGTGAAACAAAACAGTGTAAAATAGAATTTAATAACTCACTAGCAATTCTCATAGATATCTCATGATATCTCATGATATCATGATATCTCATAGATATCTATGCTCTCAGCTACTCCCAAAGCTGATTGAATCAGGAAGATCTCAAGCTAAAGACTTATTGTACAACAGAGTAGTTTAAGGCCAGCCTCAATGACTGGGCTGTAGTTAGTGACAAATGTATTTCTTTGTATGCTCTAGGTTCTGAGTTCTATACTCAACACACCACACACACACACACAAACACACACACACACTTATTCCACATTGAAATAATTTTGATATATTTGTTTAAATATATTAATTATATAAAAGTGTTATTAACTGTATAGAAATAATTTCTTTTTTCTTATTAATGTACCTACTAGAGAACTTGAAACGACCTGTTCACAGTCATATTCTTATTGAAAAGCATGCTACATATGAATGGTTTATACTGCTCCGCCTGCCTCACTCCACAGATAGAGATCATTGGCATCATCATAAGAAACTCCATTGAACAGCTCTGGTCTGTATTTTCAATAAATTGAGAGGCAAGATCTTTCTTTGTATAGGAGGAGGAGATTACTAAAGCCAAAATGGTAAGGGAGGGACCAGAAGACTGTAAAGGACACAGTACAAAATGAAAACCACAATGAGACAAAAAAAATAAAATAAAATAAAAATTTGTTAAGTGAAAGGAGATAAGTAGAAGAAGGTCCAAGAGAAAAATGTCTAGGGGTGCAGTGTTGAGGTTGGCCTCTCCTCCCTCCCTCTTACCATCCTTCAGACCTCTGGGACAATCTCACTGTGACAAAACGCCCTGCAACTTGTGATGCTCCCACCTGGAATTACAAACATGGCTTCCAACATCCAATAAGTGGAACCACTCCAAGTGGGGGAGAAGGCTGAGGTCTGACTCCATTGATGAGTGGATGACTCTCGCAGTGACAGTGAAGGAAGCTAACAGGATCTTAATGCCATTGAGATTTTGAGAATGAGAGCCGGTAACAGAATGAAGAAGATAGTCACTGGAGATGGTCAAGTACAGAAATTGATCGATGACTATGGTCAGAAAAGGGGAAATTTGAAAGAGGCTGATGGTTAAAACTCCAAGACACAGAGGAAGGACGGAGAAGTGCTGGCCATAGAGTTTTGGGGAAAGAAGGGATATGCTACTTTGTGAAGCAGCCTTGGACTTCCTCAGACAAACACTTTCCCTTTGTCATCTGTGAGGTACCATGCACATCTTTGGTGAAATTCTGTAGGTTTTAGACTATGATGTTTCGTATCCCTTAACGCCCTCTAGCCCTGCCCTGCTCCATCCAGTGCACACAAATGCCCATATATTTATCACTCAGAGATGTATTTGATGGTGGAATAATGCTTTTTTCCTTTCTCTTAGTTTCCAAATTTCAAGAAATTCATGTCAAATCAAGGTTAATATTCTTGTAAGCAGAAGTACAAAGACCGGATCCACAAGAAGAAAGGAAAATTTGAAGACACTCAAGTAAAATAGTCCTTAGCTCAACCCTCCCCGTCTTCTTGTTCATTTTTCAATCAAAAATATAAATGAAAGATGCTTGGAGTAATGTCAGGGAGCTGAGCCACTCCATCATTACACAAAGAAATCTGAGCAATATTAGGATGAGTTCCTCATAAAGATGAGATGAAAGGACTGGACTGAGCATTTTAACACCGTTCATCATGCGCTGGTTTTCCATAAGGCACTGTGCTCAGTTCTGCATATATGCACAGTGCTAGCAATGAGCCCAAATCCGAGTGCTAATATGAACACCAAGGAGTAAAAGAGGCATGATCAGTGAATTCCAGTGACCTGTTCCTCTGCGGATCAGAGCCCACCAGGTGATAGAAGCATTGAGTTCAGTCAAACCAAACTCAAAAGTCTAGGACAGAGAAGGCCAAACAAGAGAAACGAATATCCATCTACATAAAGACAACAGTCTGAATGCCGTGACTGATATTTTAATCCCTCAGTACCCATAGGTCAGGGATTTGTGCACCAGGAGTGGATCAGTCAAGCTAATATAATGGTAATGTGGAGCATGTGCCTGGGACCACATGTCAGTCTTTGTCATCTTGGATGTCGCAGACACTGCACATGAGACATGCCAGGATATCCAAAATGCTACCATCCACTTCCTTCTTACTGTGCTCGACATCCCTTCCAGGGATAATTAACAATTTGATGAAATTGATTTTGAAAAGAGGGGAAACAAAGACCACGTTTTATTTATTTATTTCTTCTCTTTCCCTAAGATCTCTTTCCCCTCTGGGCTCTGTATAGCTCAAGTTGGGGATATAAACAATTGACTCTCATTTTGTTCTTGAATTTTGGGTAACTTTATAGTCAAAGGGCCATCTGGATTCATTCCTTGAAACTCTCCTATCTGTGTTTCTGGACCATTGGTAGAGATGTGAAGCCCGAATTCTACACAGTATTCTGGGAAATGCATAGCAGTGAAATGGAAAAACTTAGCTTGCCCAGATAGGCCTCTATTTGAGGCTGCACGTTTGAATACATGAAGCCAAATCTTCATTCCGTGGGGCTCTGGGGAAGCTTTGGTCAGCATGTAATTCGGTGTGGGTTGGGCAAGGAAAAGACAGGAGAACATGAAACTGCCAAGTCTGAAGCCTGTTACGCAGTTGTGACCTGACCTAGAATGTGGTGCCGAGTTGGGGGGGGGGGGGGACCCAACCATAAAGAGGCAGCTGTGGTCTTATTAGTCGTGAACTCGAGATTGTTTTTACAGAAGATGAATGGCCCCAAAATGATTGATCTGGTACTTGGAGGAAATGCTCTTCTCTGCTTCTTCTAAATGGAGACACTAACCAGATGCTGGTCCCATACCCAGAATGGGCATTTGTGGTGTGGCTTGTACCACAGTCTGCTAGAGAATAATGACCTTGGACTGACAGCTCCCCTTTAAGTAGCCAACGTGCATTTTTCATTTTACCATGATATGCCGGAGGCACTGAGTAAGAGTCTTCATCCTTTCATGGACACTGCTGGTGCCAGGTTTAACCTGATAAAAACAGGAGTTTTTCTGCGAGGTCTGCCTGATGCTGGAAATCGGAATTTTCAATAAGAGACAGTAACCCCTCCTAGAGACCAATCAGAGACACTCTGGGAGCATGGACTCGAAGGACCTTACATTTTTAAACCAAGGGACATGTCCCTCCCCATGCTTTGTGAGGATTTACAGCAAAATAAATTGTTTGCTTCATAGATTAAACTTGCCAGCTTCAACATTGCCTGGCAAGGTCTAACCTGGAGAATTAGGGGGCTCAGAGAAAATGAATAGGTGGAAGAAGCAAGCCTCCACCCTAGGTCAGGGGCCAAACTCAAAATTGACAAGTAGCCGGGATGGGAGAGGTAGGGTAATGGTGAATGCAGCATCCTGACCCCTGCCTTCTTCTCAGCCACAGACAAATAAAATCCTGAAGCTTCTGCTGAACAACTTCTCACAGATGTAGACATGTCACCCTCTGACTTCTGTCCAAGGACAAATTTAGAGTATAGATGTCCTTCTTTGTTCTCCCCTAACCTTTACCACCAGACTAGATTTTCTTCTGAACCATCTACCTTCCTTTTGGCCATTTCAGCCTTTGTTGGGGTGACAGGAGAGTAAACCGCATGACTGAGGTGTCTTGGTCTTGAACATGAAGATTTTTTCCAGATGTGAACTCAAAGGAATCAAGCCTTAGATCAGCTGTTTGATGAGAATAAAAGCCCTGAGGATAACCCTCCCTGTTTGTATAGCATTTGATTACCACGGGGCAAATTCTGCTCTTCACTCATCGGTATCACAGAAGCTCAGTGATATAGGTCAGGCGGGGGTTCATTCTAGTGGTCCAGGTGAAGAGACTGAGCACCCAGCTGAGCCTTATCCCACAGGAACTCTCTCTTTCTCTGTGTCTTTCTCTTTCTGTCTCTGTCTCTCTCTGTCTCTCTGTCTCTCTCTGTCTCTCTGTCTCTGTCTCTGTCTCTCTCTCTCTCTGTCTCTCTCTCTCTCTCTCTCTCTCTCTCTCTCTCTCTCTCTCTCTCTCTCTCTCTCTCTCACACACACACACACAGTGGTTTGATATGGGTTTGCCAGGCCACCCAGACCTGCTCTACAAAAGAATATGGACTGTAGCATCCTTTGACTTCATCTATTTGTCTCTGACTCCTCTTTTAGCTGTGGTTTCCTCCAATGAGGTAATTATAACATTTTCTTTCAGGTTATTAAAGTTGCATGCCTTGGAATGCATCAAAGTCTTCCCTAACAGGGTCTTCTTACCAGCACAAGTGGGATAGAAATGGGTTTCGGTTCATATCAGATAGAAGTCAGGCTGATGATTACAAAGCCCACCAAAAGATTTCTTCTTCCCACCTGCCCCGCTTCCTTGCAAGCCAGATGTTCACATTGAAAGGCAGTCTGGTTTTGCTAGCCACCATCAAGAAGGCAAGCAAGCGTCTGCCTGTGATGGACAGCTCTGGGAAGAACAGTTTACAGGATATGCCACTGTACTCTGGTAATGTTTTAGCCAGCATACAAAGGCTTTGGGGAATATTTACAGAGCAGTTTTGTTTTTCATTTGAATTCTTGGATCTGTATAACAATCTAAGATATAAGAGAGTCTTGTACGATAGCTCTCTGCCTAGAATACCCAGGCAGTCCATTTCCTTGCTTCTATTCAGTAGTCACTCCTCTGGCCTCATCTTTCAACAAGCCCTCTTCCCCATCCCTACCCTATTTAACCTTCCAACCTGCTCACCTTCACTACATTTCTGGTCCCCCTTACTTTGCCCTACAATTCCTTCACCTATAGCATGTAAAGTAACACGAAACTCACTTATTTGATTTGTCTGCTCTTCATAGCTTCTCTCCTCCTTCTTGAATTAAGTAGTAAGAGGGGACAGAGTAAGGATTTTATTGTGGCTGCCGTAGTCCAAGTACTTCAAGTAGTAACTGCTCAAAAATACTTTGTTGAATCGCTGATGTTCTCCTCATCCATGTAGTCTATTAATGTATTAATGGCTTTCTACTCGACTTCCAGAATGTTCTTTTTCTTGTCTTCACCAATTGCTAATGCTTCTTATGTAATATAACTCCAAAATCCCTAATTTGCCTTGTAAATGATTCCACCATGCCAGTTAATCATAACATCTTTAGAACTAAAGGAAACATTTATTGAAGCAAAGGCCCAACATAATGTCTCTCAGATACAGAGATTTGTTGCTCAGCCACATTTTGTTACTTCTTTTAAAACTGCCTATAGAGCACCAAATTAGGTGAGACCAAGATTTCTTATTTATAAAAAGTATGTAGACAGTTTTGTTATGTTGATTATGAAATGCCTTGTCTGCACTATCATCGGCTACCCAACTTCTTTCTCTCTGCTTTCTGTCACAATAATGGCCAACTCATGTGTGTTACATGGAAGACCATGCAGAGGTCAGCAATAGCTACTGGAAATCTATTCAGAAGAAAATATGGTGGAGACAAATCTAGCACAGGAGCACATAATCACCCATGCAGGCCATTACATATACAGCCTGAACATTTTCCTACAGAATAAACTAGTTACTATTGGAGCGTATTGTGGAGAGGGGCGTTGGTATGAATCTTCATGTATCGGGTTGATCAGAATATTATTATTGGCTAATAGAGAATTATCTTCCCAGTGGATCAAGCTGCTCATGGAACTATATTATTAACTAAAGATTACATAAGGATTATAAATGCAAGTGAATGAACTTGGGTCTATTTTACTGGCAGTGGTGATAGTCCTGACTTTAGGTAGTAGAGATATAGACACTAGACCAGATGTTCACACTAGCAGGTACTCACATTGACTGTAAATCTCTTGTTTTGATTTAATGATAACATATTTTTGGGTTAATAGCCACTGTGGCCCTTTTATCATCAAAGTATATATATATATATATATATATATATATATATATATATATATATATATATATATATATATATATATTTATATACATATACATATATATACATATATACATATATATACATATATGAAGTTCACAAGTTAAAGCATGTTTTAGTCTACAAGCTTATAGGACATGGTAAAGGCCATTATACCTTATGCTTATTGTGAAGTGGTGGGACTGGAAAGACTCTCAGTCCCAGTGTTAAATAAGGAGATTATAATGTGACTTCCCTTCAACACATATATCTTCATATACGTATTCAATGAGAATGGATTATTCCCATGATCTATAAAACTAAATAAAATATGATTTGTGTCAAGCCCAAACACAGAAAATTTTGTCCCACATGTGTATTGTGTGCTCTATCACTATACATGAGCACAACAAGTGTATTCTTTCAGTTCAGAATATGGTACTTTCATCGTGTAGTAAAATCTGTCAGTACTTACAAATGTGGTATTGTCTTTTCACTCTATGTTGAGCATTTGGGCATACATATACTAAATGTATGGCAGGTTGTGTCTGCTTATATTTCAAAGTGTCTAAGTTACTTATGCTATATTTAAGTGACAATGCATTGGGGTATGCAGCATAGGAGCAAAGATCATGTAGAATGGCATTAGAAATTTGTTCAGTATAGCCATTTGTTGCTATTTTGAACATATGAAACACTCTGTTAGCACAAAGCAACAACTATCAAGGAAGATCAAAGACTAAGAATAGGTCATTCACATAACAGAACTACAGATGTTTGGAAATACGAAAACATTCTCAATATCTAGTGGCCTCAGAGATACAGTCTAAAAATATTGAGATTCTGATTTTCAGATTAACACAAACTAAAAGAAATACATCGTAAATGTTGAAATGAGTTTGAAGAAAGGACTAAGACAGTTGGAATGCAACCTCACAATACTTTTCAGAACTCTTTAATTATTATAGCAAAATTGATTGTAAGTTACAAAAACTTCCATAACCTTATTACCTCCATGGAAGCAGTCTCCCTTTTTTGAACCACTCCTACCAAAGTAGAACCTTTGTTAAAATCACTAGGCATGCATGGATAAATCACTAACCAAAGTTGTGGTTACATGAGGACTTCCTCTTGGTATTGCTCATCCTGTGGACTTGAACAATGTAATGGTACATATCCAACCTCACCATATAAAGAATATTGTCACTGCTCAAAAAAATACTTGCTGTAAATATTTGTCCTTCCCGCTTCTCAGTTGTCTTAGTTAGGGTTGTATTGCTGTGAAGAGACACTATGACCAAGGCAACTCTTATAAAGGACAACATTTAAGTTGGACTGGCTTACTGGTTCAGAGATTCAGTCCATTATCATCAAGTCAGGAAACATGGCAGCATCCAGGCAAGTATGATGCTAGAGAAGGAGTTGCCTTATTCCAAAGGCAGCCAGGAAATGACTGTCAACCATATAGCTAGGAGGATCTCAAAGCCCATCCCAACAGTGACACACTTTCTCCAGCCAGGCCACATCTCCTAATAGTGCCACTCCATGAGCCACGCATATTCAAACCACTATATCAGTCTACAGAAACCTTTTCCCAAACCTTTCATTATATCCACAGTTTACCCACTTCTCAAGTGTCATACAGCTGGACTCTACAGTATGCATACTTTTTTCAATAAATTTTTTTTTCACTTAGCAATATGGCATTAAATGTCTTCCATGGCTTTAATGGTGTGGTAGTTCTTTCTTTTTAATGCTGAATAATATTTCACTGTCTGGCCACACCACACTCAAATGTTTATTTTCTCACTCACTAGAAGTTATCTCTCCTAGTTTGAGGGCACTCAGGGATTATTGCTTTTATGCTGTTTACCTGGTTTCTTCACATCATCATCATCATCCAAGTCCAAATTTTTCATTTGTGTGAAAATAGAGTTATCTTGGCTTGGGGTTCTTCCTAGCGATTTTCTCTTTACTTGATCACCTACCAAAAAAAAAAACTCCTCCATTTCCAAATGACCATATTTTCATGCAGACTTCAGAGACCCGTTCAGACCCAGGTTGACAGTGACTTCAAAATGGCCATATTAATAGTAATTCTTAAGTTAAAACTTCAACCAACATTGCTGATCAGATATCGGTGGAAGAAATGGCGGTATATAGTTTCATTCTCAGGCTTCTTTGCTTATCTACCATATTTCTGGTTTGGGTTCCTTATTTATTAAATACCAAAAACATGAGCACCCTTTCTAACTCACCTGTCCTTTCCCTCCTTCCCTGCTCATCCCACCAGGCCTTTTCAGGCCTTCTGTGTATTTCTACTTCATCACACAAATAAGCAGAACAGGTATTTTTATCAATAATGGTGGAGAGCTGAAGACATCACTTTCTAACAGTAGCAGGTTAAGAAATCATACACAAACCATGGCTACTGGGGAACTTTTGCTCGAGCCTGTTTCTCTTTTCTCACTAATCCCTCATAATGCCGCTGTTTCGTAATGTAATTTGGTGAAATTAAGCTCAAACAGCCCCAAATTCTATAATTAATTACATTTGGCTTCAATTACATTGACTAATTGATCCAAGCCTGCTCACAGAATACCTATAGCTGAAGGTGGAATGAGCAGGTGGTAGAGGCTCATTAACTTCATTTGTACTAGCTAATTTGTTTTTTTTTTTAAATTGTTACAGATCTCAGATGAATCCCACCAAACATCAGGTGCATTTCACTTGGCCCACAGATATCGTGCTATACGTGTTTATGTAACTCCACATCAAGGACCTGTGTTGTATCTCTCCTGTACTACAGCCCCCATCAAGCTCTGCACACTCCAGTCCATTCCAATAAAGCCAACTTCGTTTTTCTCACACAGAACCCTAATGGTGATCTTGGCCTGGGAGGCAGGACTTTGGTTGTGGGAACAGTAGGAATGACTGCATGCCCAAGGAGCTCAGTCTCCCACTGTTACATCTCCTCAGCAGTTTATAATGAGTTATGGTGATAAAATGGTTGCTGAGAATCTAGGACTTTAGAGCCAGACTGTTCAAACAGCGCTCCAGGAGTCACAGTAGTGTCTTTGAGCTTCCGAAACGCTGAATCCTGGGCCAACATCAAATAAAACTCTGAAATGTAAGAGGCTACCTGGGTGACTTGTGAGCATTTTAACTTCTTGAGAATTCCCCCATTTTAAAGGAAGTTTTGTGAAATTGAGTTCACATTGTATAATGTGTGGCTTTCATACCAGGAAACAGAGTGGGAGACTTAGAGAGAAGTCAGTGAGGAAGAGTCATGATCTCTTAACACACCTCTCTCTCGGCTCCATCTTCTAGGTTGTTCTTAGGTGTAGGGAACTGCTGGTCTGGATGTAATGCCTCCTCTTTCTACAGATTCTGTGCAGAACCCACAAGCCTTCAAAGTGACAGTCTCTATAATGCACCCAACCTAACTTTCTAGCCTTATTTCCTCTCCCATTTTGTACTGTGTCCTCCAGCTGAGTAGCTATGCTTGCTCTTTCTTAGGTAAACATCACATATTCCTCCTTAGTGACCTGTTAGCATGGCAGTTTGGGTTTTTTTCATAGTTGTATCTAGAGATAACATAAAACACCATTTGGGCTTTTTGAGGTGTTGCCCAGTAGGATTCTGAACATTCACATTTCTGTACAACAATCACACACATTGATCTCCTGAACACTCTGTCTCTCCCGGTGGATACTGTACAAATTAGACACTAACTGCATTTCTGTAGCCCACAGCTACCATCTTTCTGTCTCCATGCATTTACCTGTCCTAGATGTTTCCTATGCATGGCGTCTTCGACATATGCTTGGATACAGCAATGTGGGCGGTGTCTATTACTTTTCATCTAAGTCCACGTAGCCATGTCTTTCAGGTTGTTCCATGTTGCAGCATGCATCAGAATGTTCCTTCTTGATAAAGCTGACTGACAATAAACTGTATGCGCTGTGTTCTACTTCTCTCTTTCTATGAATATTTGGGTTATTTCCACTCTCTCTGTTGTGAATGTAGCCATGAACACAAGCATATGAATTATAATATAATTATAATATTACGCTGTGCATTATGAACATAAAAATCAGAGCCTATGAAGAGAAGGCACAAGCTTTAGCATGTGCCATTCTAGTGGTTCAATGTCAGGACTTGCATTATTGATTGTTCATCAAACTTCAGATAAATGAAACTCTGATCATCAGTTCTCTGACCTCTGTAGCATATGTTCATTAATGCGCAAGGGGAATCCGAGCAACATAATGGGACATTGTAGAAGTCTAACTTCGGCATCTATGATAATAAAGACTGTAATCTCTTACAATAAGGATTAGCATTTCATTTAAAAATAAGTTTCTAATCAAATCATGACACTTAAAAAAAAATCTCACTTGAGTCACAGTTTCAAAGGCTGAACACATCTTCATAGGAAATAAAACTTCCCAGTATTCGCTTTGGCTCCCTGAAGACTCTATAGTAGCCCTACCTGGGAGCTTCCCATTAGCCTTATGGTATTTTGACTGGGGACTATTTTCTTTGATCTCATTCTATAATGTATTTATCCACCTTAAGTCTCCCACTGGCTCCGTAGCCAAAATCTGAACGTGGTATTAATGGGCTGCAGTCTCACTGACGGTAATAACAGCGTGGCTTGCTAACCACATGATAAGATCAAGATGCATATTTGAATTGACTGTATTTATGTTCCAGATGCAAGATGATTATCTCGCAGCAGAGGCAACATGATTTAATACATAAGGCCCAGGGCCAGAAATCAGGAAATCTGGATTTTATTCCTGGCTTTATCACTTGGACCATGTACACATGAATGTAGTATTTTGTAATTGCATTGTTCTTTCTGACCCTAAACTGCTTCCTCCTGCCACTAACGCGCACTGCTCTCCTCAGCCAGGACAGCGCTGCCTCGCCTCCTTTCCCTTCTGCATTTTCCCCCATTGTCCTCATCTTCCCTATTTCTTACTAAATTGCATTAAATTTTTATCACATGAACAGCACATAAATATGTTTTCACCTTTTCTAACATGCAGACAATAAATGTCTATCCCTCCCTAATTATCATGTCTCCATTTCTCCTCTTATCCTCAACCTTGGTTTTTTTTTTTTTTTTCATTTTTATTTGACTTATTTTCTAATTATAGAATTTCACCCCATTTCTTTTCCACCTTCTTTTTAGCAGTTTCACCAGCTTGTGTTACACATTGCAGCTTTATTATTTTTTTTTATTTTATATGCATTGGTGTTTTGCCTACATGTTTGTCTACATAAGAGTTTGGATCACCTGGAACTGGAGTTACAGTTTGTAAGCCACCATGCTTGTGCTGCAAACCCCAGTCCTTTGGAAGATGAGCCAGTGCTCTTAACCACTAAGCCATCTCTCCAGTCCTCAAACATAAAATCTTACCACCAAAAATATCCCACTGAGATATGCAATGTAAGCATTCTATAGGACACAAAAGCAAACAAAGAAACATCCTAGAAGGCAGGAGAGCTCTCTGTGTCTGCAGTGCAGGCGGTCAGTGAACTGAAAGCTTCTCTCAGTCTATCCCACCCAAAAAAGAAGAGGCAAGACAGCAGCATTCTTGTGATGCATGAATTTTCTTGAGAATGAAACACCCTCTGCATCCCTGCCATGGTGTAGTGTTCATGGAGAGTCTGATACACTGCAGTGGTCTTCTGGCTCATGTAAAGAACTAGTCATAACAGCACCACAAAGAATGGAGAAGGCCAGTCTATAACTAGGATTGCTAGCCATGCAGGGCCATATAGTTATCATCCTTCACCGTTAAAAGTGTGGGTCACCGAAGCAGCCCAGCACTGGCCTATAAAAGGGCTAAGAAGGCTCTAATTGCTTGGACAAAGCTTGGTGTTTTCCTAGGTCATGCTGGCAATGAAGCAGAGAAGAGAAAGCCGGAGAACAGTTCCTTTGACCAGAATGTGTTGTTTGGAATTGTATTTTTTGTTCCTTTCAAGTTCCGATAGTTATACATGGAGGGACTAAGGGTACGGTTAGCACTCAGTAATTTTTGCCTCAATAAAATACTATTGGCAAAAATAAAGATCCATGTTTTCTTGACCCAGATACTGCTGCAAAGCACAGTACGCTTTTGATAATAAATGTGAGATGCAGTGTTTTTGAGACACTGAGCAGTTTAGTAATCTCAATTGTGTAAACATACACATCCTTGAGAATATATATATAATCTCTACTTTAAAAAATGGAGCAGGAAGGCTGAAACACAAAATTACAGACCACTTTGGCACACAGCAAATAGGATGAATTAAATGGCTTCATGTGATCTGTGTTCTCAAAAAGCTCTTTTCTGTCTTTTGTTTCGCCTTATCCAGTATTCTTCTTTTAAGAAAGCACAAAAGGTGCCACTGAAGTCCTTGCCACAGCCCAGTCTTCCTTTTTCTGAGAGGTAGGCAATCTTCTGGGATGAATGTAAACCCTTCCTGTTTATGCCTTAAGTTTTAACAATGTGCTTAGCCTCAACCAATATTTAACACTGAGAAGTCCTTTTAAAAACACTGAATTCCTTAAAAGATTATGCCATAAACAAAAACAATCACCGATTCATTTAATAAATGTCTTTCTTAAACATGCTATCTATATTCAACATATTTTGTAATTTTTTTGTAATATTTAGGCCTAGGTACAGTACTTCCAATAGTATGCAAGCGCTAACACACTTGACAAACTTTTCTCTCAAATATGAATAGATGATACTTGATCCTGGAGAACGGTTGAATATATGGTTCTCAATAGCATCACTAGCTATAGCCAATGATTTTCATGACCGTTATCATAATAAATCAACTTGGACTATTCTCCAGCATTTGAATTTTGGTCTAACTGAAACAAGGATAGCCCTGAGCTGAAGCAGACTTGTAGATTCAATTCTCAAATGCATTGTGTGGGGAGTTGTTAGACCATTCTGTTTTTATACATGGTAAAAATTAATGTCCCACGATATTTAAAAAAAAAGATGTGGAATACAGACCCCACACTTTACTTTTCTCACAGGCTCTACTTGTAGTCTTTGAAGATGGGAGTTGCAGATTCAAGAAGAAAAAGAGCCAGTTTAGAAAAGCAGATCACTTGACAGCCATTAAAACAAATCCCAGGACATATACCTATCCCAACAGCACACTTGTGATGTTTGAATCACAAAGGCTGCTAGCATGCACTGCAAAAACTCTACAAATTCCCAAAAAAAGTTTTACTCAGTCTTTGTATGTGTGCATTTCTGAGACAAAGTATGTACTCTGTCCTACAAAGCCATAAAAGGAATTCCCTTTCCCTGAAACTTAAAAAAAAAAAAAAAAAAAAAAAAAAAAAAAACTCCTGGTGTAAGGGGAAAATGAGGAAAACTGAGAACATGTAGTATGGGCTCCACACACACAAAAAAACCCAACAGGAAGTTAGCAGTTGTGGGTTCCACTGTGAATCGGATACTTGGGCAGCACTACAGTGTCTGGGTGGATAGTACCCACAGTGTCTGGGCTGTGCTTGTAATCAGTCTCTTATTTCCTAGTCTCCTTGCTAAAGAAGCTGTTTTAGTGAACCCGGACCCTGCACACCATAACAATTGCCATTAGAGTGTTCACAACCATAACTGCCATAGGCTTCAGTTAAGGGAATTCGCAGGTAAGAACGTTTAGTATAAGAATATCTACTGGAACTGGAAATTTCTAATTCATCATGAAGACCCTGGTTCAGTAATGATCCCTCTGATGCTGAAAAATGAGGCTAAGATGAATTCAGGAAGCCTTGTGTTATTTTAGCATACCATACACATAAAAGATGAATAGAAACGTCATTGGATATTTGCTTTGGCTAGCCCATTCCGAGGATGTGTCTGTCCCGGTGAGTCACACAATCCATAACACTCAGTCTTCAAGATGAGAACAGGCATGGTGTGTTTCCTTAGACTAATCATATTTCCCTTGGGAGCAGTAACCAGAGCTCTTTGCCTATTGAGCAAAGAATGATGGTAGTGATTCTGGTCATCAACAAGAAGAACTTTCACAAGAGAGAATGCTTTTTTTTTTTTTTAAATGTCAAGCATGTTATTACATTAAAATGGACATAGAGTTCTAACTACTCACTTTTCAAAAATGGAGGTAACTATCCAATGAGACAGAATGTTGGTTGTTGGTCCTTGGAGGTTATACTGGGAATAAGAGAGTCTAATGTTTCACTCAATAGGCATGTCTCTAATAAGTGATTTGATAATGGCCATTTTAGAGGTCTTTCTTATCTAAAGATAAAATTATGCTTCCAGTAGAGAGATAATGTCTACCATATTCTATTGTCAGCTGTGTAGGCTTGTTTTATTCAGCATCTGGGCAAGGCTTGGGGTTAAAAGACCTCACCAGTCCATCAGTAAGGGGCTCTTGTTGCGGGGTCTTAAACAATGGAAGGGCTCAGAAGAAAGTGAAAAATAGAAGTCATTTCTGGGCTACATCAGAATGAGTCACTCAGTAAAGAATGCCTCTTGTGCTGAGGTTATATAATTGGTCTACATTCACTTGGCCCCTACCCCAGAATAAGATGGCTATGGCTGAGTGCATGCCTTACACAGAGGAGGAACTTGAGCATGTGTTGAGTGACAACAGTTTGATAATGGATTTGAGCATGAAATCATTGGAGAGAGAACTTTCCCGCTGGCCTGCAGTTTACTCTTCCTTTGGAATATAAAGGACTGGAGATCATAAAGCTAAGACAACTCAAGTAACAATAACATCTGCTCGGTGAGCACTTAGTGTATATCAGGCCATGTTCTAAATATCTTACACATGTTAACTCTCATAACAAGCCAAGGAGATGACTGTCATGATCCATTTTATGAATGGAAAATTGAGACCAAGAAAACCTAAGTCAAAGTCATATGGCTTGTAAGTGACACATTCCGGGTTCAAACCCAGGCTGTTTCATTTCAGGATCTATAGTCTTAATCACTGTTTTAAATCATGGCTTTTGAAACAGAAACAGTGACCCAAATTTATGTTTTAAAACATGTATGTGTCTTGAGAGGCTATTTCATGGCAAAAATACAATAGAATGCAGTGATTTACAGAGCAGAGACCCTTGAACAAGTGATTTAACAACAACAACAACGACAACAACAATAACAACAGACATTTATTTCCCTTGGTTTATCAGTGGCTCTAAGTAGATTGCCAGCTTTAAACTGAAGGTGCTATGCCTTGCCTCAGAGAGGCTTTCTGAAGATTAAGCAAAGCTTTTAGTGTGTTTGTTACACGTGGTAATGATAAGGATAATGACAATAATTGACATTTATTGAGTGTTTGCTATGTACTTACTAAATATCTAATAAATTCTGATTAAAACTTCTTGGTGTGCTCAATGTTTACCACATTTGGATGGTTTCTAATCTTCTCTGACAACAGAGACTATAGTTACCATCAATTAATTTAAGCACTTATCAACTACAAACTAATAGTTAACTTTAAAAAATGGTTCCTCGAAAGCTCTATGTTAGCCAAATGTTCCTTTGATTGCATCTCTGCTGACTAGAAATTAATATTGCCAAATGATGTCTGTAAACATTTTAACACATGCCTTAGCCATTTCTTTCCACTCACATAGGAAGGCCCAGGGTCAAATCTAGTTGTTGTTCTACCTTTTAAACATTGTGAGACAATTTAGACATAAGGGAAAATGGAAAGAGTAGGCCAGAACCAGAAAGCACATACTAGCTCTTTCTGAACCATGCTTAATCTTAGAATACCCACAGTGTTACTGTAATTTGCAATGAGATCCAAGAAGTCTGGCCTCACAATAGAAGCATCATGCCAATAGTCCTTAGGTAGCAGTAATCTATGAAGGTCAACCAGTGGCAACATCTTGATTCTTTGGGATTTCATAAGAAAAAAGTTGTTCTTTTGCATCATCTGGTGGAAGCTGAAGAGAAACCTTTGGCAAGCGGATGGAGAAGAGGGAAAGGAAAAGATGGGAAGAGTTAGGTGGAGCTGCGGGATCACAGCCAAGTGCAGTCCAGACCTGGCAAGGAGCTGACAATGAGAATGGCCCAAAATGAGTATCTAACTTTCAGTCTATGACTATAAATTAGGGGATGTGAGAAAAGACCGCCACAGCATAATAACATACTTTTCCTGGATATCACATACTTTTTTTAAAAGACACATTAGGGAAGCCTGGCTGCCTTGGAATAGTAATGGTTTATAATACACGTCTCTTGGTACAGTAGCAGATGCCTCTAATTGGGGATCTAATAGGTGTCATATCCCCCTGGAATAATGCAAGATATTTGTATAGGTATGCAAATATGTAGTTTCCTGGTGTGGGGGGCAGGAAGACTATCTCTTTTATTTGATTCCCTAACATTCTATCCAAATTACAGCATAACCACAGCAAGTGAGCTCTATATAGGCTTCATAATCTGGAATTGACATTGATAAGGCACATTGGCCTATCTCTTTAACAATCACAAAGAGCACAAATAATATATCATTAAACCAAAGCATTGCAGCATGTTGCAACTCTTCATACCCAAAGAGGACTCAGTTGACAAGGAGCAGTACCTGTTTTTGATGATGTAAATCACCAGAGAGACCACAAAGCCTCATCAGCAGGTTCCCAATTCCCTTTCCAAACACTACATCCCTCCATCCTGCCAATCCCGCTCCATTCTTAAGCCTCTGTTGTTTATCACAGATGCTGCCATGTATCCTGAGAAGTGGCTTTCAGATTTGAGTTTACAAAAGGTTCTCAACCTAACAAGGTTTCTATGGTACAGGAAAAAAATGGAAGGAGTTTTCTTTCACAAACATAAAACTATTCTGTTTAAACACCTTTAAAAGTCAACAGCTTATTTCTTACTCTTCATATTTATTATGAAACAATGCGCTAATGTCTTGATGGTGATGGTCAACAGTAGTTTGTCCTTCATTGTTAATTCTACTTGATCAATAGTGGCTCTCCATTTTCAGAAAGCTTTGTCGAGCCTGTGAAATCAGAATTGTGGGGCTCAGAAGTAGTGCCTGTAACGGATAGGGGAGTGTAGCAAGCAACCAGTCATGTAAGTTTCTGTTCTCCATGCCTAGTGCCTATTTATATAAAAGAATTTTTTTCCTACCATGTCATTGCAACTAAATAGGCACAATAGCTTTGTATGTTTATTTGTTAAAAGGCACTTGGCTTAGATAGTGAGGATGGCCCCTGGAACTTTGAAGTTCCATCTTTAATTACAACTCTGCCCATCGTCCCATTCAGTAAATGTCTACTGAAAGAAAATAGACTTGACTCATTCAACAAATAGGAGAGTTTCTCACACAGTTCCCACCTATCGTGAGCCACATTCATCCAATTGGCACCCAGCAAAAGGTTCCTTGCCCTATGTGAATGGATGGCAGGTTTTTAGAGCATGGATCTATTTTATTTTATTCCCAACTTGCTCTATAAGTGACACGGTCACTCATCTAGACTTTGCCTTTTGCTTGCAAGGAGTGAAAAACTCAAACTGTTCTTGTTGCCTGAGAGTCTTTGTTTAAAGACAATAAATGTATGGATTACTTAGGAAAACTGTCTTTAACATAATTATGTACTCTGGGGATTATGGATGTAAAACGGTTTCATCTTAGCATCACCAGAAGTCAAGGCGCTCTTGAGAATAACTATGATTACCACATCTCTGGCCTTCACACTCATACTTCAGACATTTTTTTCAAAAAATCTATGTGTTTTTATTCCTTATGTATAATTGTAGTTAAGACTGTTTCATTCGAATAATTTCCTTGCAAATTCATACACTGGAAAAATATTGAAACAATATGTATAATTTACAATGGGAGAAAAACTATTATTAAACGCCTTCACCAAGAGAACACCACGTAAGGAGCATTTTGTCCTGCCTTTGTTCATGTGACTTCAGAAATGATCTTCCTCCGATCAGTTCTACAGAGAGTAAAAGCTACCTCCAAGGGTCATTTTAAGAATTAAATGTGCTAATACGTGTGTTCTAGTGCCCCGCACGACACATGGCAATCAGTGACTTTGCCCAATTAATGGCTTTTTTCTTATTGCACACTTGAAGTAGCAGTTGTAGAATAGTTTAGCAGCAGGAAAAAAGAGTGCTTCAATCTCACATCGTTTCTTTTCGCCATTAAGTTGCAACTTCCCTTCAATTCATCTCCATCATGGCTTTCCGAGAGAACAGCAGGATAGAAATAAGTTCAATCATTCTTCATCTCGGACCTCACAACAATCTCTGAAACTCCTCTCTGATCGCCAACACATCTACATCCAGAGCGTTCACTATGCACATGGGCACACTCACATGGGTTGTCAATTTTCATGAAATCCTTTTAACATCCCAGTAAGCATCCTCGGATGAGGCTCATTCTTTAGTCTGACATATTTTATTGCAGACAGAAATATAAGCAGTATGGAATGCCACTTAAAATATGAGCCTTGAAGGCAGACTACTCAGTTGCAAATTCTGGCTCTGCTTTGTGTAATTATTCATCCTTCCTCCAAGGTTCTTGGTGTGTGAAGGAACCTTTATGGAAAAGCCATGGGAGTTAATTGAGAGGTTGTGTATGAAACACTGGGTCCAACACCTGTCGCCTTGTAAACGCTCAGTAAGCTTTAGCTATCATTCTTTGCTGCAGATGTACTTTGTCTCTAAGAGTTCCTTTTGAGTTGTTTACTGTTCTTTCCTCTTGGTGCTTGTGTATCCCTCTACATCTCTGAACCTGTGGCGAGCGTAGTAATTGTCTACTATAGTCTTTGTTTGCTAATTCTGTCTTCTTTGCTGTTTCCTAGTCTTTCTACTAGTTGATACTCTTGGTCATATTTTATTGCTGCTTTTGCATACCCAGTGCTATGATTTAGATGTAGTTTGAAGAATTCCCCAAAGGTTCAATTGCTAGAAGTTTAAAGGTGGGACCTAATGGAAGATATCGTAGATATTTAAAGTGTTGCTTTCAGAATGAGTAATATAGTTCTTGCAGGACCCCAGTTAGTTATTATTAAAAAAAAAAAAGAACAAAAATGCCTTTGCCCAGATGGGTGGTAGTAGCTCATGTCCTTAAAACCAATACTTAGCCAGGAGGTGGTGGTGCACGCATGTAGTCCCAGCACTCCGGGAGGCAGGTGCATTTCTGAGTTCGAGGCCAGCCTGGTCTACAGAGTAAGTTCCAGAATAGCCAGGGCTATACAGAGAAACCCTGTCTCAAAAAAAAAAAAACCAAATCCAAAAAACAAAAACAAACAAACAAACCAAAAAAACCAATACTTAGAAGGCAGAGGCAGGCAGATCTCTGAGTTCGGGGCCAGCCTGATCTATAAAGTGAGTTCCAGTACAGCCAAGGCCACACACACACACACAAAATCCTTTTGAAAGAAAGAAAGAGGGAGAGAGAGGGAGAGAGAGGGAGTGAGGGAGAGAGAGAGAGAGAGAGAGAGAGAGAGAGAGAGAGAGAGAAAGGTCCCTGCCCATCCTGCAACCTGTATCTCAGTCCAAAACCAAGATAACAAGATAATGTGGCTTCTTGTTCATGGATATTCAGCTTCAAAACTATTAGTGAAATAAAGGCACACCTTAAAATATGTGTATATATCAGCAGAAACAGAATAATGTACCAATGATATATTTTTTTAACATTATAAACTTTTTAAATAGTTGCTGGGTGGTGTAAATTTCGTTTAATTCATGTTGGATTTTTATTTGCCACACATTTGGGTTACCTGGAATAAATTTAGATACTTCAAAGCTTGCATTTCAACAATGCTCGGCTACATTCAGAGAGGCTATGGACTATAGGCAATTCAGTCTACCTTTGTTGAGGATTTGCCTGATGTCTCTTGTGCCGAGATTTTCCACTATGTCTGGTAGGAACATGAACTGTTCCATCCATCTGTTTCATGAATTCTTTCCCATGGTCCTTTCCCACACACCATTCATTTACTCACATATATGTGCAAATCATCTCTCAGCCAGAAACTTGTGTACACCTCCCCGATATATCACGTTCTAGATACCCACTTCATAATAATGCCCTTTAAATATAAGAAACAGATTATGTACTTGATACAGAAATAATTGGAAAGGAGTTAAATATTTATTTAGGATACATTTAGAATTTATGAGAAACGTCACTCTCTTGATTTTTCCTTTTCTCTTTTCTTTCTAAAATCCCATCTCTTCCTTGCATTCTATCTCTGAGTGTTTCTGGGTGTGTGTATGTGTGTATGTGTGTATGTGTGTATCTGTTTCTTTATGTGTCTCTATCTCTCTATCTCTCTGTGTCTCTGTGTCTGTCTCTGTGTACCTCTGTCTCTCTGTCTGTGTGTGTGTGTGTGTGTCTGTCTGTCTGTCTGTCTCTGCCAGTAAAGCTTGCGTTCCCAAACTCTGTCCATCAAATTCTAAGTGTCTTGGCCTCGATGACGACCAATTCTGCGTCTCTCAACTGGACCACAATGTTAGACTGCTCCTCTACACATTCAGCCCTGACACACTCTGGTCATTAAGCTGCTGTCATCATAGGACTCACTTTCTTCGCTTCCCTTCTCTCAGGAAAAGACAGCCACTTAGATGCTCAGAGGCGGGATATTGAATCCAGTCTTTCTTGCTCCAGCTTTGCCAGAAGTTGAAATCTTCAGCTATTATTTTCAAAAGCTAGTTTTAGGTACAAAACTTTACACCACATCTGAAGATAAATTTAAAGAAATAACAAACACAGCATATTACAGAATGTACCGGCTCATGTGTGCTATTAAATACATTCCTCAATCTCGGCATGCATTATGTTAGTTGGGTTTTTTTTTTTTTCTTTCTCGTTTCCCTTCTGAAAACATCTAGTTTTTAGATTCTTGGCTCTGGGCCAGTTTTGTGCAAAAGCCACAAATTTTGAAGCTTTTATATAATTTAAAATCCTAGATAAGATACAATTATGTCTTTTGTGAATGACTTAGTCAATTAAAGGTTTTCCTAAAAGAAGAAAATTTGATTTTGTTGTTGTTGTTTTACTTTGGCTATTAACGATATGCAATCCCTAAATGTTGAAAGTAAAGTTCTCCGATATGCCAGCATTGCAAGGATAGTTTACTATACATGTGAAGCCAATGCACAGAAAGAAGGTTCTAGCAAGGGTCTGACTTTCATACGTCTACATGCTTATATTAAGCATGATCACATTGTTCAAAACTCAGTAAACTTGTTGAGGGTATGTGTCTGTAAAATACACAGAAACACCGAACACACATGAAGGGTGTGAGTTACACTGAACCTTTTGCTTGAGTGACTAAACATGCCCATACAATGTTTATTCTGCATACAGAGAAGTAGAAATCACGAAGGGAAACTGAGGAATTATTACTTAGCAAAAATTACTCTTGGAATTTAATCACTGCATTCTGAGACATACAATGAGATTTTGCATTTCCTCATTGAGACATTTATTGTTCCTGCAGAAACCGTATGATTTCTTACTCCTAAATCTGTCTTCTATTAGACTAAAGAAGTCTATAAATCAATAACAACCTTTCAGATATCAACCTCTCCATAATTATGCCTTTCCATATCCAAGTAATTGTTTGCATGTTTTATATAAAAATAAACAGGCGAAGACATATGTTCTGTTTGATTGGAAGGAGGGTCTAAAGATTTCAGTTGGTTTTCAACATTTGTGAAATTCGTTTTTATCCTCTTTTCCATTACATTTAAAAGTTAATCTATTTCACACAGAGAAGCAAATAGATGGACTGATGCAGATCAACTCTGCAGGAAAAAACAAGACAAACCAAGTTGTCGATTAG
Organism: Apodemus sylvaticus; assembly: GCF_947179515.1. Lineage (NCBI taxonomy): Eukaryota > Metazoa > Chordata > Mammalia > Rodentia > Muridae > Apodemus > Apodemus sylvaticus. The sequence continues at coordinate 30,303,488 of NC_067473.1, read as the reverse complement.
GGCTTGATGTGGATTCTGTCACAGTATAGCGTCTCTAAAAGCAACAGCACACTTGTCACTTAAAGAAATGTTTGATTTTAGTTGAATCAGGATCTGAGTATCCTTCTGACGATTCTTCTGGGTGCCTAAACAGGAAGTGGCTGAGCGGCGGTGACTCCTGATTGATCTCAGATTCAGAGACACCAGCCTCTTGAAGCCGCTTTGTTTGTGGTGCGAAATGACAGCAACCAAAGAGGCCTGCGGCTGTTTTCCTCGATGCCTAGTCTGTGTACTAGCCATCTGTGTTCATTTAGACTGTGTGTGTGTGTGTGTGTGTGTGTGTGTGTGTGTGTGTGTGTGTGTGGAGAGGGTGGTGAGCGACGGAGCTCAGGTTGCAGGTCTCAGCGTGGGTTTTGATACAGAAGGAGACCTTCTGCCTGGTGCCTCTCTAACAAGACCCCTCATCTGCTGGGCCCTCCAGAGAAGTAATTTCACCAAGACCAGCTGCGAGGGGAATGTTTTGTGTTCTCTTTATTCAAAGTGAAAGATGTTAAACAGAAATTTTCAGAAGCACTTTTGTTTGGAAAATGGGAACGGAAGATCACGGAAACTGGAAAACATCCATGAAATTAGCCCGAAATCATGGCCAATACTGATCCTTTCCCGACAAGCTGTCTGTCAGGGAAGCCGCAACAATGGTTTATTCAGGGCATCCTGGGGCGACAGTGCTACAGCAGCGCTAACCACACCTTGTTACAGCGGTAGGCATTGTATGTTTTCACATTTGTTACTGCTATAGAGGGTCCGCGGAGTAGCAGTCATCCTCAGACACTCAATGCCGTCACTCTCAGATGCATTCCGCTGGTTGGAATTAAGAGAATATAGCATTAAATGAAAGCCCTGAGGATCCGCGGGAATCCCTGAGACAGAGAAAGTAAAGAGAAGCGGATACAGGCTGCACTTGGTCTCGCTGATCTCAAACTTGGTATACACTTGTTGAAAAGCTATCTAACTCTGTGCCTATGAACAGGAGGTAGAAATGAGTTCATCTGGATGTATACATTTGTTATGTGCTATTTATAACCCAAACCCCTAGCAGCCTTTTGTTAATATATATTTATAAAATTTCACAAAATCCGTATGGCCTTTAATGACATTGCAATATTTCTTCAAAGAATCTCTGTCCTCTCCTCTCCTCTCCTCTCCTCTCCTCTCCTCTCCTCTCCTCTCCTCTCCTCTCCTCTCCTCTCCTCTCCTCTCCTCTCCTCTCCTCTCCTCTCCTCCCCTCCCCTCCCCTCCCCTCCCCTCCCCTCCCCTCCCCTCCCCTCGTCCCTCCCCTCCCCTCCCCTCCCCTCTCCTCTCCTTCCCTCTCCTCTCCTCCCCTCTCCTCTCTTCTCCTCTCCTCCCCTCTCCTGACCCATCCTTTCTTCTTCCCTCCCCTCTTCCCTCCCTTCCTTTCCTCTCCCCTCCCTTCTTCCCTTCTCCCTCCCCCTCCCCTCTGCTCTCCGCGCTCCCTCTCCTTTTCGCCTCTCCTCGATTCTCCTCTCTTCTTTGCCCTCCTCCCCATCTCCTTACAGTCTCCATTCCTGTAGCTTTCATTGCTCTGACCTTCAGCGGCTGTCTTTAAGCATGCAGCCATCAGTACTCCAGCTCTAACCCTATACCTTATTGGTTGCCACGCCCAGTTCTGGAGTTCACTTTCCAAATGTCACATCGGCTTACAGCAGAGTGAGTTCTAGTCCCAACTTAGTGTCAAGTTATCCATTTATGAAATTATTAAAAGGTGTGAAACTGTCCTTCTTAACTTCTGTTCCAGAGGGACATTGTCTGTGTATTAACCTGACTTAAAAGCTTACTCTGAAAATAGCTCCCAAACTCAGTCAGAGCAAGAGCCCTCCCTGTATCACAGAGCACTGGCTTTCAATGCAGACAACATCATATCGGGCCCCTCAGAAGAGCAGGGACACTTCCAGAATGCTTCGCATATTTTGAGAATTACATAAGATGAGAAACAGACTCACCTGGGTAGCATTTCATCTTAAATATTCGCAGGCCCAAGTGTGCACATGGACATGTGAAAGATTCATACGGAACTGTTATAAACAGTTGTGCTCTTGCTGTTCTGGTATTTGACAAATACTGTGAGAGCTTTCTTCTTAGGAAAAAGCAGTTCCTTCCTGTGGCATTGATAAAATTCTTTTCCCACATTTTGAAATTTGTGGATTCAGGTTACTGAGTCTTTTTTTTTTTTTTTCATGAATTGCCCTTCTAGTAATTTCCCAGAATCTTTAGAAACTGCAGGTCAGAGACTTTGTCCTCATGAACTGTGTATGTTCATAGAGGAAGCAAAACCAATACACGTAAGAGTTCCATGGAGACCGTATACTGTTGTGGACCTGGATGGAAAATGGTTCAGTTTGGAGATTAGGTCTGTGAACAACAAAGGCAGAGATCTGGTTGGAAAAAATTGGGATGTCTGGAATGAAGAAAGATGCAAGAGGCAAACATAAAATACTGGTGCCTCTGTGTGACCAAGGAGACTTTGTGCTGCCTCTGAAGGCAGGCAAGAGTCCTGAACTAAAGACACTGAGTATTCTATGGAATAAAATGTTACCCCACAGATTTGCTATTTTACAGTGGAACATCTTCAGCCTTTATGAAGAATGAAGATAAGTTGTACGCAGGAAAATGGCTACAACTGGAGATTCAGAGAATTATGTCTCAGAAAGACAAATGGTGTTTGTTTTCTTTCACTTGTGCTCCCTAGATTTTAAAGAGATACATAAAATCACACACACACCTGCACACACACCTAAGGAAACAGGACAACTGGAGATGGGAGGGACAAGAAAAATGAAGGTAATGACAATGTGCTTGTCAGATGCTTACACAATATATACTTCAGATGGAAACTTTTAAAATAAATATTTTTCACTTGATGCTTTAAGAAAGTCATCCTGACAATGATATTGCAAAGTTGGCGAGGGAATAGTCTACATCTGTCATCGAGCCCTCGAAGTGGTCTATGGTGATCAGAGATCAGCTGAGGTCTTCATGGATTAATGAAAGGAACCTAACAAGTAACAAAAAGTGGGGAATGAGTTACAAAAAGTCCAGAGTGGTGTGGTGTTCTCAAACTTAGGAGCGTGAGAGATAGATGCTGGCACCAGGAGAAATGAGAACATCCGGAGATAAGAACTGCACTGTTCAAAACAACGTTGGAGTTAAGAGTAACAGAATTCACTGAAATTCCAAAGAATAAATCTGATCTGTAAAATTTGTCTTTAATTTCCTCTTGTGTGCTGTGCTAAGGAAAAAACAAAACATTAAAAATGTATCCGTTATATTATATTTAAAAACCAAACTTTCTGGGCCAGAGCGATGACTTAGCAACTAAAAATTCTTGCTGCCCAAGCCTTGTGCCCTGAGTTTGATTCTCAGGACCCAAATAAAGGTGAATGGAGACAGCCAACTCCACAAAGATGTCTTAGGATCTCTATCCCATACCATGGTACATAAGTGCTCACATGTTACACACACACACACACACACACACACACACGCACACAAACAGTAGTAAATAAATTCAAAAAGTTAAATGAAAACTGTCCAATGATCTACACTATACTTTTGGGTATGTAGCCCCCCCAAAGAATTGCAAGTAGTGGGTCTTAACAGATGTTCATGTTCATAGCAACCTTGTCATCATAGCCAAGAGGTGGAAACCCTAAGGTCTATCAATGAAATAATGAATAAATGAAATGTGGTTTTATATATAATGTAATGCTGTTAATAGGTTTCACTTAGGAACATATGTTACTGTGTGCAATAACAATTAGTGGAAAAGGATGTCATTAATTTGAAGGAGAAAAAGGAGGGGTATAGGAGAGGGTTTGGAGGGAGGAAAAGGAGGGGGAAATGTAATTATAATCTCAAAATAACACTCTTCATGCTCAAAAAGACATGGTGCACCGACCCTTCATATAACAGGCTAAGTCTTGAGGATGTTAAACTTAGTAAAACAAAGGTCTGGGTGTAACTACATAGTAGAGGTCTTGTCTAACATGTCTAAAGCCTGGATTTCATTCCCAGCACCACAATTAAATAAGCCAAACCCACAAAACAAGTGTTGTTTGGTTTCTCTTATATGTGGTACTTGCAATATTTAACGTCAGAAAGATACATAGAGCAGTAGCTCCCGGGGGAATTGGCAGCTGGTGATTAGCATACACAGTTTGAGTGAGACCTGGCTCACACTCTGGAGTTGGAGCCCTGTGCCTTCACACAGAGTGTGAGTTTGCTTACTGCTCTGTAAGTTTAAAATAGTTAACATAGTAAGTTTTATGTTATGCATGTTGCTAATTTTTTTTTAAGTATTTTGACCTGGTGTTTTAGTTTAGTTAGTGGTAGTCCTCTTGCCTGCAATATGCAAAACCCTGGATCCAATCTCCTGCACTGGGGGAAACTGAGTCTCACGGGAAAACTATGCATAAACACTGAAAGTAAATCAAAGAAATGTTTCAAAAGGACGAATGGCATCTGTATGCCTGGATCATTGTCGGCTCGTCTGCTTGCTAGTTCATCTCTATCAGGGACAATGATGAGCATTGTGAAAGTCCTTTTGCATCCCCTGACTCTCCATAAATACGAGTCTCCTCTGCAGTTAAGAATTCACTCTCTCACCTTTTGCCCTCCACAGAATTAGACCTCAGGAGTCTGTGTACCTCATTCACACTGAACTGAAGATCTTCAAAGAAGAGATGGGCAGCCGGCGGTGAACAAAGGAAGACAGGTCAGTCAGGAAGCAGCTCTTCCCTGATACAAAGACTGGAGAGAAGGCAGACATAGCTGCTCACACGGCTCAGTCTGCACAGTGCTTGTCTGGCTGCTATAAGGATGGGAGTCTGATTCCTAGACCTACAGAAGAAAGCCAGGCATGGTAACCCAAGCTGGTAAGCCCAGTGCTAAAGAGGCAGAGACAGCAAGACCCCCTCAGGCCTGCTGGCCAGCGAGTCTAACTTACTTGGAGAGCTCTGATCAGTGAGAGACCCTGTCTCAAAAATAAAAAAGAGGTAGATAATGCCTGATGAACACCTCAGATTGTCCTCCGTGTCCCACATGCATGGGAATATACCAAAACACACAGAGACACACAGAAAACACACACACAACAGACACACACATCAGACACACACATAGCATACACACAGAGCATATACACACACACACACACACACACACACGCACACACAGAGACACACAGAAACACACACACACAACAGACACACACATCAGACACACACATAGCATACACACAGAGCATATACACACACACACACACGCACACACAGAGACACACAGAAACACACACACACAACAGACACACACATAGCATACACACAGAGCATACACACACACACACACACACACACACGCACACACGCACACACAGAGACACACAGAAACACACACACACAACAGACACACACATAGCATACACACAGAGCATGCACACACACACACACACACACACACAGAGCATACACAGAAATAGGCAGAGAATTTCAGTCTCTCGGCACTTCATTAGCAGAGAAGACACTTGAAGGGAAGACTGAGACACTGCCAGAGTGAGACGCTATCCCTGACACTAGTTTTAAAAGAAGACTAGATATTATTAGAATTGTTGAGCATGTAATTATAAAGATCTCAAGATCATCATAAGTGCCGCAAAAGCACTTAGCATTTTGCTAAGTAATGATAATTCCTGATTTTTGTTAAGAAAGAAATCCCTACCACAATGTTGATCAAAATCACAACTACACTAATGGAAAAGTTCTTCCAAAAAAGGTCTAAACAAGTGGCCAAATCTCAGCTTTATTTTTTTTAAAAGAACAATGCAAAGCCAGCATACAAAATCAGATACTACTGATTACACTAGTAACTCATCCATCAGCACAAATGAAAACTGCAGGAAACTCCAAGGTCATTTACAGTGGTGTTGAGACCAGAATCAAGCACTCCTAATTCTGAGATGAGCACACATATTCCTACATGCAGTTCTACTGTAGGGATCACAAATGAGCCATAGAACCCCACTAATGAATGACACTAACCCCAAGACCCAATAGAGGCATAGCAGAAGAAACCCACCAGACAATTCTGACTGTTTGCCTCCAAAGCCACTATGTCCAAAATGAACCTCCCTTGTTCTGTGAACTCTCACTGATTTATAATCTAGATTACAGAGGTCCGTCCATGACCACATTTGGCTCAGGCTCGTAGGCTGTTTGTCAGCACCCCCCTACATACACACATACTACCTCATGAATAAAAGTCTCTATAACTCCAAGTCTAGACAGGCAGCAGGCATCCTTCCTCCTGCTTTGCATCACAGGCATTTTAGAGACACCTCTGTGGTCTTCATTCACGGAAAACAGTCATTTATACTCCACGAGATTCAAAACCGCAGGGAGGTACTTTAGTAATTTAGCATTTTTGTTTCAGTGAAAATATTATTTCTAGTTCATAATGGGAAGTTCAAAAACATTGTTTCTTATCATTGAAAGCTTTCCAAAGTGTATAATCTGGTCTCTTTATAGGTATGTTCCCTATAAAAAAAAAAGCCCTGTGGAAACAAAAATCGGGTCTTCCTACAAAGAAATACCTTCAGTATCTCCAGTTGCTGGAGGACAAGGTCTTTAATTTAGGACTGAGAGAGACTCACAGATAAACACTTTAAAGTCCTGGGATCTGCACTTAGCTTTAACAAGCTTTTAAGATGGGATGGGGGCGTGCGTCTCTGTCTGCTGGGCAGACTGAAGTCACAGAGCATGCAGGGCTTTGTCCATTCAGTATTCTGTGCCAGATTCTTCATGGAAGCCGTGTAGCAGAGGAATCTTGCCACCAAGGGGGACTGGGTACAGTCTGAATATTTTCCCTTACTGACCTGGTTGAGTTTGTGTCCACCTGGCCCTGTAGAATGAGACCTTGCCTGGAAAAAAATTTTCAGATGAACTGAAAGAGGAAGAGCAGGGCTTAGTGAAATAAGGCAAGATAAATCCAATTCAGTATCCTTAAAAAAAGACATAGACATGGCATCAAATTGTCAGGAGGGCCCTGTGGAGGTAGAGATGGGAGGGGGATGGCTAAACCAGGCAGTGGTGGCCCACACCCTTAATCCTAGCACTGGAGAGCCAGAGGCCTGTGGATTTCTGTGAGTTCAGATGAGCCTTGTCTACAGTGTGAGTTCCAGGACAGCCAGAGTTACACAGAGAAACCCTGTGTAGAAAAACAAAACAAAAACAAACAAACAAACAAATGACTTCTGGCATTACAGTGTGGGGAAAACACATTCTATTGATATAAGCCACCTTGTTTGTGACAGTTTACTATAACCTAGAATCTTCCTAGGAAACTGATACATACCTCACTGCCAAACTGCCTATCTGATTAGTCTCAGGTGAATATGGGCATCAGTATTATTACAAGGGCACCCCAGGCCCACTTAGACTTCTCAGATTTTGAGCTCTAGGGTGAAGACCCAGCCATCTGTAGTCTAAAAAGCTCTTCAGATGCTCCTAGCTAACACAAGCCAATGACTAAATGTGGGTTGCTTTGGTTAATAGCTACTACAGAGCAAGGGATGCTCACCAACAGGAACGAGGAAAAGCAATAAGCAGGAATATTATGGAAAACAAAAAATAATTTGTGTGTTTTCCTGATCAGCGCTGAGAACAGTGCCTCTGGAGACCTCTCTACCCATCTAGCTTCTGGAGACGCTGAGGCAGGGGGATCCGTTGAACCCAGGAATTTGAAGGCAGTCTGAATAACGATGTCATTTCCAAGTTTGTAGAAGCTGACCTGAGAGCATTGCCACCAGGACACAGGACCACTCTGGCTCTACACGGAAACTGTATCTGTAGCACGAGTCGGGAAGCAGAAATCAAGGGCGCTCTCAAGCCCCAAGCTCCAAAGCGCGGCTGGGGCCAACTTCTTTTTCCTTCAGTTATTAGATAACTGCCATTTCTCTTTCTCCACACCCCAAAAAGTAAAACAGTTCAGTACAGAACATTTGGTGTGGAACTCTGCCCTTGGCCAAAATCAATCTGTGCGTGAGTGACTGCTGTAAACCACTAAGGGTGGGGGCGGGACTTTGAAGAAGACCACATGACTAGCGCTGCTTGGTAGAAAAGAAAATATCAGCTTTTATTTTCTTTTCAGAGATGAATGGTTTCAGACTCATGTTTACGTTTGTTTGATTTCTGTGTGCCTTCCCTCAAGCAGAAAGCCTTTCCTGTGAGCACTGAACAATACTCTGTTTTAGGGGATTTCATCATGACCACGAATTCAGCTTACCTCCTCCAATACCTGGAAGATGTGGGGTATGTCTACACTGTAAGTCACTATGTCTGTATCCTTAAACCTAAACAGTGTGTGAGAGATTGTAAGTGATCTTGGTTTAGAATACATCCTCGGAGAAAGAGTGAAGTCAACTCTAATAAACACTAGGAAAATTATTAAATAGATGAAAGTATGCCTCTGAAGTGCCATCCTCTTTTTTATTGGAAATTTTCTTTATTTACATTTCAAATGTTTTCCCCCTTTCTAGGTCTCCCCTTCGGAAACCCCCTATCCCATTCCCCCTCCCCTTGCCTCCATGAGGGTGCTCCCCCACCCACCCACCCACTCCTGTCTTCTTTCCCTGGCACCAAGGGCCTCTTCTCCCACTGATGTCCAAAAAGGCCATCCTCTGCCACATATGAGGCCTGAGCCATGAGTCCCTCCGTGTGCATTCTTTGGTTGGTGTTCCAGTCCCCGGGAAGCTCCAGGGGGGCTGGCTGGTTGACAGTTGCTCCCCCTACAGGGCTGCAAATCTCCTTCAGTCCCTTTTCCAATATATCCACTGGGGAGCCCCCACCCCGCACTCAGTCCAATGGTTGGCTGTGAGCATCTGCCTGCGCATTTGTCAGGCTCTGACAGAGCCTCTGAGGAGACAGCCATATCAGGCTTCCATCAGAAAGCACTTGCCAGCAACCACAATAGCATCCCAGTTTGGTGACCGTATATGAGATGGAGCCCCAGTGGGGCAGTTTCTCGATGGCCTTTCCTTTAGTCCCTGCTCCACACTTCATCTCCAAATTTCCTCCTGTGAGTATTTTGTTCACCACTCTAAGAAGCACATTTTGGTTTTCTGTCTTATTGGACCTCATCTGGTCTGTGGATTGAATCTTCAGTGTTACGAACTTTTGGCCTAATATCCACGGCCACCTACTCATAGCCCCCATTTTGAAACACGATATTGCAAAATTATCTGATCAGCCCTTGAATTTTTCCTGCCGTCTCAATGGGACTTGAATTTGGAATCCTCCTGCCTCCTTCTCCCCCTCACAGCTGGGATTAAAGCTCTTCACTACCAGGTGTGCAGTTATGTTTTAATTAGCTGAGACCAAGTAACATGTAGTCAGTGAAAAAATATCTTGGCAGGATTCGGTATGCACAAGCCAAATCGACCCTTTCCTCCCCAACTTGCTTTGGTCCTGGGCTTTATCAGAGCAATAGAAACCAAAGTGAGACAGTACCCAGAGGGCAAAAGGGGGAAACAGATGCTGGCACCTATGGATGGTGGCAACTCTCTAGAAAATGAAAATGATAAAGCAGACCAGACACAGAAGGCTGAGATGGTGGAGGCCCTAGCAGAGAGGGTTTGTTTATAATAACTGTCCTTGAGGTAATTGTATAATTTAAATGCTCTTTTTATTAAGTTTTACACAAGTACAGAATTTCATGTTACTTATTTTAAGCTATGCTATTAGCATCTGAAGCACCTCCCTGTTTTGTGTGAGAAGGTACTTCCGACACCTAACAAAACTTACCTCAAGCTGGTTTCATGTGGGGAAGACATCTTTCCTGGCTAATTTTGAAAGGTTCCTCTTAGAACACAGGATGTTCCACCATTGGGCCACTTCGGCACAAAGCCACCCGTTGTGTGGTGAGAACTGAAAATTTATTTCTATGTCCTCTTCCTGCCCTATCAAGAAAAAACTCCCAATCAACTGGAGATCTGCTGAATCCCGCTCCTTACAGTTAGATATGCCAGCCTGCTGGGCAAGCTGGACTTTTTGGTGACGTCACTGAGATGGCATACCCGGAGGAGCAGCGAGAGTCTTTGTCTAAGACTGCGTCTCTACACTGATCATCCTGCCATTTTTATTTCATTTCCTGAAAGTCAGGGTTGGCTTGTGAGAAGTTGTCAAACTACAGCCACATGCCGGCCTTGACTCAAGCCCTCTTCCTGTTCACGGCATCAAATGACACCTTCTCTGGCTTTTATAGTGGCTTTCTGATTTGGGTCGCCATCCATCCAAGGACAATCGGAAGCTCTTGTATACTGTCAATGATGGTTTGTTGAAAATACTGTGCCTATTTATGAAAGTATCTAACAAAGCTGGATACAGTTTGAAAATATTAAAATAGCTGCGAAAAGTTCATGGTGGCTCCAACAGTTTGCAATCCCAGCAACGATGAATGCGGTCCCCTTTCCCCATATTCTCGCCATCATTTGTGACTGGTTATTTTCTTGACCATAGTCATTCTGTCAGAGGCAAGTTGTTTAAATCTGCATTTCTCTCATTTTTGTGTTGTTTTTGTTTTGTTATGAGGTTTTGGTTGTTGTTGTTGTTGTATTGAAACAGTTTGTCCTAGAACTCACTCTGTAAACCTGATGGCCTCAGGTTTACTTATAGAGAACTGTCTGCCTCTCCCTCCCAAGTTATAAGACTAAACACATGCACCACCACCACCCAGCAACATTTCAGGAATTCCTAAAGATGAACATTTTTTTTTAATATTTCTCAGTTTTTTTATTTCTTTTTAAAAGAACTCTGTTCGGATTGATAGTCCATTTTTAATTGAATTTTTTATTTCTTTGACTTTGTTTTTTGAGTATTTTATATATTCTGGATATTGTCTGTCAGATGTTATCTCCCTGAAAAAGGCTTTCTCTTCATTTGCTGCTTCCTTGCTTTTTAATGTCCTGAGGTCCCACTTGTCAATTGTTGCCCTTAATTCCAGGGCAAATAGAATATTAAAAATGTCCTTTTCAACACCTATATCTGAGAAGACTCTACCTATGTTTTCTTGTAGCAATTTTAACATTTCAAATTTCACACTGAGGTCTTTGATCTATTTGGTGGGATGTTTTTGGTCAGTTTGGGGTTTTGGTACAAGGTGATAGACACAGATCTAAGTTAATTCTTCTTCATGTGAATATCCAATTGTTATTTAAGACAATTTATTGACAATACTGTCTTTTCAGTATTGTGATTTGGAGTTTTTTTAGTATTCTCTTTTATAAACTACAGGTAGAAGAAGAAAAGTTGTTTGGGTGTTCTACAGCACAAAAGAGCAACTATAATCTACCACACAGTACAATACAATCTACAAGTAGCTACAGGTGGAAGATTGAAGGCACCTAACATAAAATCCTTGTTAGAGGAGATTGAAAATGCTAGTTGTGCTGCTTTGATCATTAACCAACAAATATTTGTATCCAATCAAAATACCATCTCCAATAAATAGTTACAAATAATTTATGTCAACTAATAATAGGTAAGTTAGATCAGAAGGTGGGCATTCCGTGCCCACAGTCACTGTAGGGAGCCTCCCTTTCTGGAACACAGAAGAACTTCATGAGGACAGTGGTGCAGAGCCAGTCTATCTCCTTTCTCTGGAGGAGAACAATGGCAAGGGCCCACACCCCTCCCAGGGCAGTTTGGATATACAAGTAGCCTCCACCGCAGCTTTTGGTTTCAGTAACTGCTAATATATGCTGGAGTCTGACTCTGCATTCCTCAGTCTTAAGGCAAGACTGGATGACACTAGACTTGGATAGCATCCCACAATGAGGGAATATGTGATAAATAAGAGAGAGACAGAGAGACAGACAGAGAGACAGAGATAATAACCCAGAGATGAGTGCCCACCCCTTCAAGTCTTGACAACCTGCAAGTTCAGCTTCTTCAACGGGACCTTCACGTCTGTGCAGCCTTTGATATACTTGGAGGGAAAAGGCAAGAGAAGAATGGCATAATGGGGAGTGGCCCAGAATAAGAGACCCAGCACACCAACCTGGAGGACTCTGGGATCATCAGTGCAAGCCCCCCAGATCAGCAAAAGGATCGGTAAGTGTCAATATAACCAATGCCAGAGTCATGATGGATTGAAACTGGATCAGCCAGCTAGCAGATGTCCACTCCAAAAGGGGAAGTAGGAAGAAAGCAACTCTCTGAGTCCTTCCTTGCCTTGGGAACCAAAACTGCAGAACAACAATCAACAGCATTGTGACGTCTCTGCTGTGACTTTTATGTTTACACTTGGTATTTTGCTCTTTTGTTTGTGTGTTTGTTCTTTGCCTCTATAGACTTTACGCAGTGATTATTTTAAGAGTAAAGTGTTACCTATCACGAATCTTTAAAAACAATTTTAATGAGTGAATAATATTTTTCTCCATTTATAAAAGCCCATATCCTAATCTTTGGAAACTGGAAAGACGCTGCCATATGTTGGGAATGGGACTTTAGAGATGTAATTCTGCTGTGAGTGTGGTGACAGGAAAAAGGGCTTAGTTTTGGTAAGGGGTCTGAGGCTGTCCCGACAGGCACTTGGGGAGATCAGCAGGTGATCAGAGGGAGTAGGGGCAACTGTGAAGACAGGCAGGGTGGAGACAGAGAAGAGATAAAGGGGCCACAGAAGTTGAAAAAGTCAAGGAAACAAATTCTTCCCAGCAGGCTTAGGCAGAAAAACGGCACTATTGATACTTAAGTTCTAGGTCTTTGAGGCCCAGGACTGGAAAAGAACACATTGGCCTTGTTTTAAGTTAGGAAGTTTATAATGGCCTGTTATAACATTGATAGAAAACGCATGCAAAGGAATAAATGTCATTCTGATACTTTAAAATTATTCATAGGACAAAAATTGATTTTATCCTACAAGTAATTTGATTGAAAATATTTAACGTTAGCAAAATATTAATTTTTCCTGCATATTTGGTAGCTGTCAAAGCTGAACGTGAAGACGGTGTTGGTCTGCTGGGCAGTGGTGGTGCATACCTTTAATCCCAGCACTTGGGAGGCAGAGACCAGTAGGATTCTGTGAGTTCAAGGCCAGCCTGATCTACAGAGTAAGTTCTGGGACAGTCTACACAGAGAAACCCTGACTTGCAAACAAAAGAGTGCTGGTCTGTCTAGTAGACAGCACCCATGTCAATGTTATGTTCCATTAACCACTAGCTAGATACAGTGGTGCACACCTATAATCCTGGCACTGTGGAGACAGATAGAGGATAATAGACTTCAAGAGCATAATCTTGGCTACGTTGAGAAAGCAGAGTCCCAAGGGCATCTCTAGCTGGTATAAGATGAACACGCAAGGTGAATGAGAAATGAATGTCTTTTGATGCTAAGATTTGATGGGCTAGCGTTACTGCAGCAGAGTCTTGCCTGTCCTGATGTGTATAATCATCACAGGCTCCCTGGCAATTGAGTCACTCTCCTCCTCCTAAAGTGATGAAGAATGGAGTTTTTACCTGTCAGAGCAGCTTGAGATAAGAGTAAGCTCATACAAGGACACATTGGTCACATTGCTATCAGTTCTGCCCGTGTTACCTAAAGCGAGATACAAAAGCTCTCCAAGATTCAATTCCCACCCCACCCCCCTTTTTACAAAAGGAATGAGGCTGGGGAGGAGGTCTACATCTTATCTAATAGGCACAAGGGATGAGATTCAATCCCTAGGACCACAAGCAAATACGTGCAAAATATAGAAGTCACTGCTACCTTCCCAGTGGGGTTATTGATCAAGTGAAATAAAGCAATAAGTATTTAAATTACAATTAAAATGTCACATTTAAATTTCAAAGAAAATAGCAAGTCTGCAGAATGTCTTTTAGTCCACGGTATTCCCAGTCAATTCCACTGAATAGCATGAGGAAAATTAACCAAACAGTGGCATACTCTTAAACAGTGTCTGGGGGCATTTATCTCTAAACCCTTCATTGTAAATGTGTACCTACAATTAGTAGATAATTTGCCTGAGGGGAGTAATCTATTGCAATGGCCAAGTGCCCTTTCTTGCTAAACATTCAATCATCAGTCCTTTATTCAGAACAAAAACCAGGCTGGGTGTTGGTAAACAGGACCCATGAGGACAATAAATCTCTCTCACTCATTCTCACGGTTGTCTCGACTTCTAACCGCGTGTCTTGGATACAGTCCTGTGTTTTTATTTCTTTAATTGCTTTGATTACAAATATGCTTAGTTTCTGCCTGACTCTTCCTAATGATAATGTGATTATCAAATGTCAGAGGTCTGTCCATGACAGAGTCACGTGACTGGGCCACATATGCCCTAGAGCATTTAAAGAAAGCTTTTTTCTGAGCTGGATGCTTATCTCACAGGCATCCCTGCGCTGGGTAGAAAGACATTTGGGGGTCTCTTTTCAAATGTAATATTATAAACCAAACAAGGTAGATTTGTTATGTATAAGATGTATACACATAGATGAAAACAAAGTGTCTTAGTTACTTTTCTTTTGTTGTGAAGAGACACATGAGCAAGGTACCTTACAGAAGAAAGAGTTCATTGGGGGCTTCTAGTTCCTGACAGAGTCTATGACCATCACGGCAAGGAACATAGCATCAGGCAGCCAAGTGTGGTGCTGGAGCAGTAGCTGAGAACTTCCATCCTTATCCACAAGTAGGAGGCAGAGTGCTTACTGGGAACTGGATGGTCTTTTGAACATCAAAGCTTGCCCTGAGTTATATACCTCTCTTAACAAAACCACACCTCTTTTTTTATTGACATTTCCTTTATTTACATTTCAAATGTTATCCCCTTTCCTCCTTGCCCCTCAGAAAACCCCCTATCCCATCGCCCCTCCCTCTGTTTACCAACCCCCCTCCCACTTTCCTGACCTGGCATTCCCCTACAATGGAGCATAGATAATTCACAGGACCAATGGCCTCTCCTCTCATTGATGTCTGAAAAGGCCATCCTCTGCTACTTATGCAGCTGGAACCAGGGGTCCCTCCATGTGTACTCTTTGGTTGGTGGTTTAGTCTCTGGGAGCTCTGGGGGTTCTGCTTGGTACATATTATTGTTCCTCCTATGGGGCTGCAAACCTCTTCAGCTCCTTGGGTACTTTCTCTAGTTCCTCCATTGGGGACCCTATACTCAGTCCATTGGTTGGCTGCAAGCCATGGGTATTTTGAGCCATGGGTATTTTGATCCCCCCTTTAAGAAGGACCAAAGTATCACCTCTTAATCCTTCCTAAACACTCCACTAACTGGAGACCCGGTAATCAAACATACAAGCCTATGGGGATTATTCTCATTCAAATCACCACACAGGGTATAGAACATCTGGAATGACATATTCCACTCTAACGACCTGCAGATTCTTCTGGAATTTATAATGAATATCAATGGGAGCGATGCTTCTGGAAAGCCAGGCAGAAGAGCATTCAGAGGACCCCCCTTGTTATCATCACACAGGGACTTTGACTGCAGCACACCAATGGACACCTATTTGTCAGGATAGGGCATTCAGAGAAAGTGTGCTTAAGACTGTGTGCTCTCAAGCCTTGAGGCAGAAGGGAAGTGCCTCTACGTCTCCCACAGTGTGAAAAAGAACATATTTTGAAAAAAACAACTTAACATTCCAAAGGACAGTGGGTTATGACATTGCTTTAGAAGGCATGCAGGATTGGGTTAAGAGAAGAGACAAATGGTTCAAAAGTCTTCCTTTAAAATAACAGGAACGCAATAGATTCCACGATAACAGCGCCTGGTTCTCAGTTACACCCAGACTCCTTTCTTCCAGGTTTCGCTGCTTATTCTTGGTTCCCATGTTCCCCAACTAGCACGTCACTCAAAAAAGTCATTCAGGATGCCTGGGAACATTTCACAATCTTAGCATTTCATATTTTGCCTCCAGATTTTCATATGTATATTATATTATATTAATTATATTATATTATATTATATTATATTAATTATATTATATTATATCTGTACCTCGATACTAATTCTCCCTCTCTTCTCTCTTTGCTTCTCTCTCATCCCAACACCCCCACTCTGTATATTTGTACATGTGCACAGGGAGACCAGAGTAGAATTTCCTCTATTACGTTTCTTTTTTCTCCCTGAAACTGGGTCTTTTATTAAAATTGAAGGCCCAAAGAAACCATAGCTTTGCATGCAATTATTTGCTCCTGTTATTTTAAGGGTATCATTATCAGAACAGGAAAATAAGATTAGATACATTTGTTTTATCATATTATATACTTTTTACTCTATATCTTATATACATTATTATCATTATTATTATTATTATAGAGTGTACTATTGTGTAGTACAGAAGTAAATCCCTGGACCATTCTTATGCTATGGAAGTACTCTCCCACCAAACTACATTCCTAGACACACAGTGAATTTTATGTGACAATTTGTATTGAAGAAAACTACCCTTCTTAATCACCTCAGGTCTGTTTGTTCAAGGAGTGTCCATCCAGACAAAATACAGATATAAGGCAAAATGGACTGTCGTCAAAAGATAGTGCTTTTGACCTAAGAGCAGGACAGGAAAGTGAGAGCACACAGGAAGTGATTTATTTACCATCAAACGTTGAACTCACCAAACAGAGGCTGCCCAGAAGCTCCAAGGCAATATTATAAAGTGTTTTAAAGAGCTGGGTTCCTTGGGGCTGGTGATGTCCCAAAACTGACAGGGTAAGGAAGAGTAACAGAAAGGTACAGAGATGGGGAAAGTTGTGCTCCACCAATGGCATCATTTGTGGTGAGTTTCCTGGGCTCAGGGCTTGGAGATGTTTACAGTAAAGAACACATGAACTTGACAGACAGCTGAGACCACTGATTGTCTCAAGATTCTTTGGAAATGATAAGGTGCAAACATTGTCAAATGGCTCCCTTAGCATCACACTGCAATCTCTAGCCACAGCAGCTGCCAGGACCAGCAGGAGCCAAGCTGCCAGCCATCCCTCAAAACACCAGGCTCCAGCTCTCCCTGGGATCCCTGGACTACATAATAACAGGGACTTTGGCAGCTCAGGTTTGGCTTAGGTTTGAGACAATCTCTGGCCATGGGACTCAAATGGAGAGGCAGCAAGGGAAGGAAGCTGTGAGGACTGTGTGATGGTAACCAAACAAGAGAGCCCTGAGATCCAGGAACCTGGGATTCTCTGCTAGCCTCATCCTCTTTCCTTTGTGCTGATCTGGGCAACAGGCTCACTGCTGAAGATGAGACTGAGCCTGGGGTTGTAGCTTCTTCAACCAAGCTCCTAGGGTCCGTATTCCCTGAAAGAAATCAGGGATCCTGATGTTAGTCAAGAAGTGGTGCGCCTTAACTGGATTCTCATATGAGAAACCCAGACAAAATTTGACTTGTATAACCAATTTTAACTAGAGAAATACCATTTCTGTCCTGGAGAATCATATTACCTCATACCTATCACACAGTTGAGATAGCCTGATATACTCTACTCATGCCATATGCATATACTCATAGACTGTCCAGGTACTATAGCCACAACTGTTAACATTATCCATTGTTGTCCTTTCGCCAAACACTTATATAAAAACAACAAGCTTTGGGCGAGAGGATTAAAACCATGAATGATCACAATGTTAGCATGCCTCGGGCTTCTTCAGAGGCAGCTGAACCTGTGCAGTGTCTCTTCTGGAAGAAAGAGTGTGCAACAATTGAGTTGGGTTAGATAACTCCCTAAGGCCCAGCCCCGCCTACTGAGCCCACTAATGTAAGATAGTAGATTTTCATACGGAAGTTTGGTCTGGCCCAATTCTCTTCCATGTATTACTGCTTAATCTAATCCTTCTGAAGCAGTAGACCTTGGCACAGAGGCCCACGCTACTGAAAGTATTTGAGAAGAGCACAGAGAGAGGGACTAGATATCTACAAACCCATTCTGGACAATGACATCTTTCCTGTTCCAATCAGCAGAAAACATTAACTCCCTCCACTCCCTGAGTACATCCATCCTAAGGTTGTTTCATGGATTTTTGTTTCACTGTTTCACTGGCTTGAAATTCGAAATTCTCCTGCCTCAGCTTTTCCAGTATAAGAATTACAAGCATGCATCCACACATGGACTTGTCCTAGAGATTTTGTTATTGTTTGGGTTTTTGTTTGTTTGAGATTGACTCTCACAATACATAGCCTTGGCCAACCTGGAACCTGCCATGGAGACCCGTATCTCCTCAAACTCCTAAGATCTACCTGCCTCTGCCTCCTGAGTGCTGGAATAAAAGGCTTGTGCCTTTTATTTGCTTGACTTGTTCTAGGTCCTTCATATTTGCAAATGCAACATATGATACTGTCTTTGACTTAATTAGCTTAATATGGCTAGCCCCCATTCTACCTGTTGTCCTATAAATGACTAACTTCATTCTTTATGACTATAAGTATTCTATCATGTATATAAACCACACTAGTCCTAAGATTCAGAAAGTGAACAAAACAGTCCCAGAGAGCTTTAGCTTACAAGATTCACAAAGGGCCTCCCCGAGCTACACCACTGCTGGAGAGATGAGATGCTCTAACAGTCCAGCTGTGCACGAAGCTCCAGGGATGCAGGTTTTGTGAGTTGTACTCCATGCTGGAGTGGGCTCTCCATGGCATAGCTGCCTTTACGTCACCCTCAATCTACACGTAAGCCCAATAAACTCGTTGCTTTTCCAAGATAGACTCTTATCAAATCATTACTTTGATGTCTTATTACTGCCCCACCTGGGGTGAGAAGACAATGGTACCTCCTTAGGAAACTCACATAAACATGTATTGATTACTCTGTCCTACATCTGAGACTCTATTAAGATTTACTGAAGTTTTTTCCCTGATTTGTTATAATTATGGGCTTATTTATGGGATATTCGTGCCAACTGGATGTATCGTCTTGTTTTGCTTTTATTTAGCTTGATGGGGTGATAGCGTTGCCTGGGACACATTGCACAGGTGGAGGTCAGCACACAACTCAAAGGAGTTGGTTAAAGCAGTTCATATTGGCCACTGTCACACCCACGTTTTGAAGTAAATTCTCATCTTAAATAGGCCAGGTAATATTTCCCAGTCCACCTGAGGGCAGGTATCTGGATGCAAACATTTAGAAGATACCTCTTTTTTCCTCAACTATAATAGATAACAGGTTCAGAGATAGCACGCTTCTCCATTTTTTTCTTCTAAGGGTTCCCCATTGATTTAGTGTTTAGCACCTACAGATGATGTCTACCCCTCCTTCTTACTGTAAGTGTGCCTTTGACTTTGTAACTCATCTTTCATTAGAGCTGTTGGGAAAATTAACTGTAGACAAACAGGAAAACCACCTATTCCAATGACTCTTCACCTCTCCAAATGCCTGCTTCCCTCTAAGTTCCTAGCTCAATTATGCATTTAACATTATCTTTCTTTTAACTTGTATATATTATTTTCAGTCATTGTTATAGCTTATATCCATCATTTTGTCATCAAACAAAATGAAGTACATGATGTCACTTATTCCTCTGCTTTTTGTTTAGTAGCTTATTATTATTTTGTCCATTTTCCACAGTTCACATGTGTACTGGCTGGTTTTGTGTGTCAGCTTGACACAGGCTAGAGTTATCACAGAGAAAGAAGCTTCAGTTGGGGAAGTGCCTCCATGAGATCCAGCTGTGGAGCATTTTCTCAATTAGTGATCAAGGGGGGAGGGTCCATTGTGGGTGGTATCATCTCTGGGCTGGTATTCTTGGGTTCTATAAGAGAGCAGGCTGAGCAAGCCAGGGGAAGCAAGCCAGTAAGAAACATCCCTCCATGGCTTCTGCATCAGCTCCTGCTTCCTGACCTGCTTGAGTTCCAGTCCTGACTTCCTTTGGTGACCAACAGCAATGTTTCTACAATGTAAGCTGAATAAACCCTTTCCTGCCAAACTTGCTTCTTGGTCATGATGTTTGTGCAGGAATAGAAACCCTGACTAAGACAACATTCAAAAAAATGCTTGTACGCATACACATATTTTCTAATGTTTTTTTTTTCTCTCTTGTTGTTCAAAGATTCATTAACTTAAAAAAAATTCTGGCCACATTCATATCGAATCTAGTGTCTACCTCCTTAAACTTCTTTCTCCTGCAAGTTTTATCTTTTTTTAAATTCTATTTCCCTAGATCACTATTAGCCTATAAAAAAATCAACAAATACTTGTAGCAATTGAAAAGAATTAACCAGAAATTCCCAATAAGACTTGGTAGAATTGATTTTACCTGTCAATCCATCTGGCCCTAAATTGAGAACTCTTCAATAAAAATCTGTAACAATGCATAAATACTTGTTTTTACAGAGATGGGAGTGAAGCCTCCCATAGGCAGTAAGAGCAGGGCCTGTAATGGATCATAATCTAGTCCTGTGGCACATATAACATCTCCCCCGAGTGAATGAGTAAACTCTTTGGTTGGGATGAGGGATCCTGAGGGGACTGCATCTTTATTGGCTCCACCTAGGATGCTCCCCAAAATGACTAGTTGCAGAAAAGACTACCTCATTCTCCATCCAATTCCCATGTAAAGTCCATGAAAGCCCACTGAACAGTGCAATATGGAAGTTTTCCTTCCTGGTGGCCTCCTCCAACTGTCAGCATTTCTCCCTCACTGTCCTTTTACAAAGCTATATTAACTCTGCTTATCCATGTCTGCATTTCCTTCTTCCTGAGCTTGAGAAAACAAACTTGGAAGCCAGTGGTTTGAATTGATTTGGTGATATGATCTGGTATCTGCTCCCCAAGTTAAGTCCACCAAAAGCTAAGGAAAAGACTCCTTCACCCTCAAAGAACCCACATCACAAATGAGTCTTCAGACATTATCAATAGTACATGTATATATGGAGAAGAAGCAAGTAACAAAGGAATTATAATGCAGAGTTCGACCTTGACATAAGATATCAATACCACTGTCATAGATTACCTCAGAGACTAGAAAGATACCTTAAAACTTATATTGTGTTACTCCTGATCATATTTCATAACCATCTCAGTGGTACCAGCAAAGAGACCATCTGACACTTAACAGACCCATTTTCTGCAGAAATCATGTCAATACATTAGGATTACGTAGTCTCTCTCTTTCTCCCCCACCCTTCTGTGCAAGTTTGTGTGCTTATGCATAAATCTTTTGTATGCTTTATAGATAACAAACTAAGAGTGGTTTCTTTCTCTTCTTAGCATTTACTTCACTATGTACTATAGATTAAATTAACAATATGACTTTATATTGTAAATATAGCATCCATTCAACAATTGTTTTGGAAGCACATGGACGACAAGAGATGTTAAAGCATTTATTCTCTTGACATAGTTATATGGTTTCTATTGTGGCAACAAAACACCATTACCAAAAATCAAACTGGGAAGGAAAGGAATTTATTTCCTTACAATGGAAGCTTCTACTTCCACATTGCTGTTCATTACCAAAGGAATTCAGGACAGAAACTCAAACAGAGCAGGAACCTGGAGGCAGGAACCGAGGCAGAGGCCATCAAGGGATGCTGCTTACTACTGGTTTCCTTCATATGGCTTAGTCAGCCTACTTTCTAATAAAATCCAGGACCACCAGCCCAGGGATGGCCCTACCCCATTGACTGAGAAAATGTCTTATGGCTAGATATAATGAAGATATTTCCTCAGCTGAGGCGCCTCCTTTTCAATGACTCTAGCTTGTGTCAAGGTGATACACAAAAACCAGCCATGACCCAGAGTATAAGAGACCTGGGACAGTTGCATTACAATCAAATTGTAGATACAATCTGGAACTAGATCAAGTACAATGAGAATAAAGAAAGCAAGGTTGGGAATAGAATGGGAAGAAGACAGAGAAGCTTCATGGAATCCAAAGGCCAAGGGAGTCATCTGATATAGGGTGGCTCAGAGAAACAGAAGAACACATAAAAGAACACAACACGCACATTCTGTAAGTGCAGGCGGTTCTGTGTGGCTTATGCAACTAGGAAATGAAAGATAATTAAGTAAAGAGCAGCTCTTGGGTTGGAGAGGTGGCTCAGTGGTCACAAGCACACATAAAAACCTGAATTTAGTTTGCAGCACCTACATGTCAGTTCACAACTCCAGTTCCAGGAAATACAATGCTTTCTTCTCATTCCCAAAGCAGTGGGTTCTACATCCTGCACATACCTATATACAGGCAAAATACTCCTACACATAAAACAAAAATAAATAAAAAAAATTTAAAATAATATGTCTTATAGAAATCAGTAGAGACAGAAAAGCTTAAATTTTAGTCAGATGGCAAGAAAACCAATTTATCAGGAGAAGATATTCTGGGGAGGAAAAGAACATGCTAGAAAGGTTGGTGGATACCACAGTACCAGCTTATTGTAAAGACACAAAGTCACCTGTTCCTTTGATTTATTATTAGATCCTGTGCTCCAAAATGTCCAGATTGGCCTGGGGTCTTGTTGACACAAAGAATGATGCAACAGGTTTTAGAAAAATCATATATCAGCCATATACACATCTTATATGACATCCTCAGTTATTATTACTAATACTGTATCCATAAGTAGGGAATAAGGTTATAGATGAAGAAGTTATCATACAGAAAGAGTTGCACCTTGATTCAAGGGATGCTGATCCTGGTTGTTGGAGGATGGTTTTGTGCACTGTATATTTACATGCTGATTTCTATGCTCAGACATCTGTTTGTAGTCTGGACAATGGCATGGTCAAGCATCTCTGGTCTCAGTGTTATGTAAAAATTATTTTCCATCACTTCTGATTAGTCCAGAAAAGAGCTGATCCATCAATTAGCTGGGCAGAAGATACATTGAGTCCTAGAGAGATCAGAGGAGAAGGAGAGAGGGGAGGAAGAAGGCATAGAGAAACCCAGGGAAACACCAAGAGGATTTGCATGAGATCGAGATTGAGAAGGCAGTCATGATGACACACATGGACCAGAGCAAACCACAGCCAGACTGAGATGCAGGTAAAAGGCCAGATGGCAGAGTAAGCAGCCTAGAGGGTTAGAATACACCAGAATCTGCCCAGCTATTAGTGCTTGAAGCTTGTTAATAAAAAATGATACCATCTTTTTGGGAGCTAAAAGAGGCTAGAGCAAGCATAGACACACCCTGCAGTTATATGTAAACAAAGGGGGGGCATATAAAACCCCCAAGAATTATTTTTACACCTGGTATTTCATAGACCATACTAAGAAACAGGAGCTGAGACTATTGCAATGTTTGCCCCAAATTATTTATGTGATTTCAAAGGTATAATGTTTAAGAAAATATCTATTCCCTCTTGTTAATATTTTCAAATAGTATTTTACCTTAAATATTAAATTAATATTTTCAAATGACCTTATCCTATTTTATTATGTTTTAAAGATTTATGCATTTATTTTATGTATGTGAGTACACTGTCACTTTGTTCAAACACACCAGAGGGCATCAGATCCTGTTCCATATGGCTCTGAATCATGATGTGCTTGCTGGGAATTGAACTCAGGACTTCTGGAAGAGCAGTCAATGCTCTTAACCACTGAGCCATCTCTCCAGCCCCTTATTATTAGTTTTAGATGCCTCTTTGTTTTCTAATGAGAGAGAGAAAGAAAGAGTGTAGATACAGATGGGAGAGAAAGTGAGGAGATGGGGGAAGAAGAAGGAGGGGATCCATAATCAGAATATATTATATGGGAAAAAAATCTACAGAAAGAAGAAGATACCTACTTCATCTTGCTACTATTTAAAACAATCTAATGTAAGGTTTTACATATTATGTTCCATAAATGTGTGATTACATTCAAAACCTAGGATTAGAGAAGGAGAAAAACAAACCATGCCTCTCTTCTTTGAAAAATCTATGTGCTTCTGGGAGCCCATATCTTCCTTTACTAATTGTACTATTTTTTCCAGAAGAACATGTTATAACCAGTTCTCTCGGTTTATGAACATAGTATGCCCACCCCTAAGATTTTCTGAACAGATCTGACCTACAGTCAAGTAGACTGTAAGTTACTGAAGACTTTAACTAAATTTCATAGAATTTAAAATCTCTCTTAGCAACTAGCTTAGGATATTATAAGAGCAAACATTCATATCTGCCTCCTGAGTAACCCACGTCTATACCCTAAGTGATTTCAAAAGAATTTCATGACTACATGGAAATTGATTGAACACATAATCTATTTTCCTCATGCGCATGTAAATTTTGCATCTCAAAATACTGGGTTTCTTTCACTCCAATGGGAGTTTTGCGCACAGTCTATAAATCTTGCTGTTAAGACATTTTCCTTCATTATCCTAAATTTATCTTAATTTCAATCCAATTATAAACTGTTTACTAGAGTTTTCCCCTCATATAATTGAGCACAGTATAGTTGATTTTTTAACTGTAAACATACATCTGTGAATAATTCCTAAATGCCACAGTACATAGGAGATCCTGCAGCATAATGGAAGTAATTTATTTCCAAATTGCTCCCATTTCTCCCATGCCTTGCTCACAGTGCTTTATTAAAATCAAGTCCAGCAGGTATGACAGGAGTCTGACCTTGTTTCTGTAGCACTACACACGCTGCCCTCACAAGACTTCCGAGGCTCTTGCGTAGCTCAGAAACTCACCATCTCCACAGCAGAGTCTCAGCAAAACGAGAAGTATCCAAAGAAAAGTCTAGAGAGGTTCTGATTCTATCTCTGCCAATCTCTCCAGTTGTGTGACTTTTATTTAACCTCTGTTTTTCTTAGCTACCACATAGGATAACTGGAAACAGTAGCTTCCTCAGAGCCCCACTATGAGGAGTAAGTGACTGGCATTGTAAAGAATGTAAGTGGCATGTTATGTTAAGAGTTGCTATTAATATAATTATCATATGGTCACTTTTCTTCTTGAGAAACTCATTAGCAGACAATTTTGTGGCAATAGATGAAGCTGCCTCATAAAGGTTCTACATCAATGCCTGTGAAAATGGTAATAACAACCATAATCAGTTTACTCTAACATCTTCATGGTCAAATGTCACCAACCAGCCAGTCAAATATGGTTTCAGTAAATAAACCTCCTGGTAGTTCTTAAACCAGCCAACTGCGTTATTCTCACACAGAAGACTTTGGCTTTCCAGTCAACAATTTGGACAGTATGCCAGTTGAGTCAGACTCATCAAAATGGTACTGGACATCTCCTGTGTGCAAGGCACTGAGTCAAGAGCTATGCAAGACATATACCACAAGCCACATAAAGGCTTATCCAGTAACTGTTAAGTGACCTTCGCTACGTCAGGCATGGATCTAGGTCATAATGATATAAAAGAGAGGAGATAAGAATAGTCTTCATTCTTGAGTAGTTTCTGCTCAAAATGGAAAGAAAACTGTGGGGAGGGAATTATTTATAACAATGGCTAAGGACTGTATGAAGAAAAGATAAAATTTGAAAGGAGAGAAGAGCAAGATGAGATGGAGAAAGGGAGAGATGCAGGCCAAAAAGGTATCTAAGATGAGCACAGTATCAGGAGGAATTAACATGTAGAAGGTCCAGGCAGAGTACTAGAAAGCATAGACAAAGATCCAGGAGAACCTTCTTCCATGAAGAAAGTAGCAGGAATGACGTCTGATGTGTAAAGCATGGGGCAAGTGTGGATAGAAAGGGGAAGATGCTCACAGAACACAGCGATCCATACTAAGGGGCTCAGAAAGGAGAAGGTACTGAAGGGTTGGGCGGGGAATGTGGTTATCAGCATTGTAAAAACTCTGGCTGAAAAGCAAGGGCCAGATAAGTTAAGAGACCACGGGACAAGACTTGAGATGGGAAAATAATTCAATTAGCAAGGCCTGGACTTGACCCGGACTCATAGAAGACTGTTGAAATATAAAGAAACAACAGTTATGAGAGATACTGAAGAGAGCCTCAGCAAGGTCTGGCAGTTGTGGTAAAGTGGATGGGGAAGAAGAAAGAACCAAGGGCAACTTAAGATGAGAGAGAAGACAAAAAAAAAAATAGAGAATGAAACTGCCAGCCCCTGGCTGTGTAGTATAGAAGGCAGGACAGAACATAATCAACAACAGAACAGACACAAAAACGTGGAAGTGTGCTTAAACAATCCCTTAGGGCCCCCAGAAACACCACCCAAGTAGACAGTGCCTAGACTAGGGTGAAGAATCCTGGGAGATGCTCGAAGAAGTTGAAGGAGTATTTCCATCCTTCAGTGGAGTCAGAGCTAGAACATGGATACTTGAGGGTGACCACCATCCTGCAGACAAAGTGCTTTGAAGGAATATGACTTCGGATTCTAGGCTGAGAGTGTCTGCCTCTGCACCATCCTTCTCTAGCTGCACATCTATAAGGTTCTGACAAGCTCTTGGTAGGTTTGAGCATTGCTACTCCGAGTATATTCTCGGGGAAGACCTTGCCATGACCCAAGCTAGGGGTATTCAATATGTGTAAGGCCCTAGGTTGAATCCTCAGTACCTCAAATTAAAAAAAAAATAGGTAAAAGACACACTTTTACATAATGCTTCAAAGCTTTTCTGTATTGGATTTTTGTCCTGCAGTAGATTTTGACATTAACATCAGACTTCAAAAATTAGCATTGCTCTCAGCTTGTATTTAAAATGCTGGTACCTTCTACTCCAGCCCTACTAACCTCAGCCCTGTGATTAGAGCATTTGACTGTGCCATGGAGGCACACGGAGGACTGTTCCTGCCTTTTAAATTGCCAAGCCAGCACATGTGGGATGCATCTTTAACCACAGAATATGTTTTCTTTAAGGCCTTTCCTCAATCGTAAAATCTTAAATTTAATAAGGACTGAGGAAGCCTATAAATCAAACACAATAAAATCATAACTCATACACCTTGTTCTAAGTGGCCTACATATATTTTTATCATTGAAAAGTATAGATTTGGGTGTTCTGAAAATACTGGTTTCTCCAGCAGGCTGAGGGACAAAGCCGCATTAGTTTTCAATTTACAGAACATGATGTTAGTGATTACATTAACTTAATCTAATATTATTTCCCATATTTAAAGATAGAATGAGAACCGTGTGTTTCAATTGTTGTTGGCTTTAAAAACATAAACGGGAACGCATGTGCGCATGTGTATGTGTGCATGTACATAAAGGAATAGGGACTCGGCTGGCCTTCCATATAATCAGCCGAGTTATTAGTACAGCTGCGCATTCTGTGTCTCAGGGGATTAGAAGCTCGGCCTGAAATCTCACTTAATTACAGAGCATTGACTACCATGGACCTCTTGCATCTGGACCCAGGATAATAGAGACCATTTTGTCTGAATGGTTTGTAGTGTTTGGGATGGAAACATGTGTAGTTCAATTCCTAACATTTGATTGAGAACAAAAGCAAAAATTCACAGATGGTTAGCCCAGCTTATTAAACAATTTTACTAACGTTCTTCAACTCTCTTCTCCTACAAAGACTTCGAAAATGTGGTCCTTTTCCCTTCGGCATGTGAGGTGAAAGGACAAAAAAATTATTTAGTTCATCTGTACATGAATGTACAACTCCAAGCAATATAACTGAAAGGTCACAACTAAATGTCAGATGATGTGTTGGTTAATTATAACTACTACTACCATTACCCATTCTCTCATTATTCTTTAGAAGAAAAACAGCCTTTGAGAACACCCCAGGTACTAAGTTCTGTTCTCCATGAAGAGAGTAGAGTGATTAATAGGACAGTTTGTGCTTCTGCTCAACTACAGCTCACATCTAGAGAGGGAGCTAGGCAAACAATAAGATGGCCCAGTGAGTAACAAGTACTGTGAGAAATTGGAAGGAAATAATGGGACAGCACTATTGGGACTTTTAGTGAAAGCCTCTCAGAAGTATAACATTCTAGTTGGAGACTAAATAAATTAAATGATAGAAAGTCAACTACTAGAACTGTTTCCATATGAGGAGCAAATACAATGACCCTGAGGTAGAACCATATGGGAAGAAGGGTACCACAGGCACTGGAAGGTAGGGACAGGTAAGAACTAAAATTTGAGGCTTAAGGAACACTAGATGGGAAACTAGTCTTGTTTATGGTAAATTTGGACTTTATCCTCAGAGCTGTAGGAAGCCACTGGAATATGCTAACACTGAAGCAATGTGTTCTGAATCCTAATCAATGAAGGCCACCACTCTAGCTGCTGTGTGGAAAATGGATCAAGGTGTAGCTGGTGAGGAGGAGAATGACCAGAGTTGCACCACAGACATGAATTCAGTAGCTATTATGTATAAAAGGGTAGCTCACTGTGATACTTATTTTAAGACACTACAGCCAACTAGATGGAAAGGTCAATCAGGAAGCTAACTGCAGAGCACCAGGGGAGGCCTAAAGACTCAGCCAAAGCAGCAAAATCAGAGCAAGGGCAAGTAAAGGCTTGGGTCTGAATTGTCCCATAGGAAGGTGATAGAAGGAAAAAAATGGATACCACTATGTTTTGGGATATCCCTACATTCATAACCTTAGAAAGGAAAACCATCAAAGAGGCAATAAACAAAGGCAGTGGGAGTTCTAGGAGAGGTTTTCTAAGAGCAAGGAAAAAAATGTTACAAAGGAACAAAAGAATTGTTGGTAAGTCTCTTACCATTGGAAAAAACAGATGAGAACCCAGAGGAGCCAATTACATTTGTCAATGGGGAAGTCATGGATGACCTTGAGATGAGATCTAACTGGTGGCTGACTGTAGTGGGCTGAGAGAAAGTCTTGAATCTGAGGAATGTAGAAAACAATTCTAGTCAGCTATTCTGCAAAGTTCCACTATGAAACTCAAAGAGGAGTGGCTCTAAAAAAGTCTCTCCCCTAGTCAGTACCATTTTTATGGCTAGGGAGCAATGGAGTTATCATCTCCATGTAACTGAAGCCTTTTCTGATAAGTAATAGAACTTAACTACTTACATATTAGCTGATGCAAAAAGAGCTTATGTGACTTGCATAAGACATGGCAATTATTACGTAGCGGTACTAGCATCAGATGTTTCCAGCTTCATGTCCCATGGCTTTCCTACAAATTTGTCTACATTTTCAGCCATTATCTCTAGCTAAATAAATCTGCATCCCTAGATGCTGACTCCATGTATTAATAAATATATTCCTCACTATACAAACCTCTCTGATACCTGCTTCCCCTGCCTGATGACCCCATATGTCTAGAACACTCAAGGTAGAAATGGCTTAAGACAATCTAAGCAATGGTGCATCACAAGCCAGCTTTTTCCTTCTCTTTGGTCTGTGTTCCTCCACATCAATTTTATCTCATGCATCACAGATACATTCTAGCATAATAAAAAAAAGTAATAGACTAAGCTAAAGAGATGGCTCATTGGGAAAAAGCATTTATTGTTCTTGCAGAGGTCTTTGGTTGATTCCCAGCATGGTGATTCACAACCATCTGTAACTCCAGTCCTAGGGGCTCCAACAAGAATATACATGGTACACATACATGTATGCAATTAAACATTCATTGACATAAATTGAAATAAACCTAAATAAAGAAATAAAGAAATGTAATGGGCAGAGGAGATTCCAAGACAGCCTCTGTTTGGAATTTTTACAGTATTGACTCTGTTACATAGTTTTTAGTGATCATAGTGATCAGTATTATATAAGTCTACAATAAAAAAAGAGCTAGTAGGGCAGAAAAAGACTACTATATATACAGGTTGAAGGAAAGAGAGCACCAAGAAACTCGATATTACAGCCAAGTCCACTCTAAAACAGATAAGGTTAAAATGAGGTCTAACATGCAGAAGAATAAAGGGAAGGGTACCCTCAGTCAAGACCTCAGCTTCCAATTTGTGGAAGAAAAAAGCCTAATAAATTTCCTACTCTGAGAAAGGAACAATAAAATCAAAGTTACTGCAAATATAATCGAGAGGGGTCAGGGTTCATCCCAAGTGGACAGTGAAATTTAGCAGCATCTTCCACATGGTGCTTAGAGTCATGAAGTGTCAAAGACTTTGGTCAGGGGTCCTGAGGAAGGGTTGTTTGGGAGTGGTGGTATATGAAGGACTCAAAATTAGAAATATATGCAAGCTAACAGCTCTATGTTCTGCTTCAGGTCTCTGCTTGAGATCACTCTCCCTTGTAGACCAAAGCCCAGTCTTTTATTTTGCATAAACTACTTCCTTAGGAATTCCTTAGGAACTGCATATCACCTCAATCATTTATTCCAGGTTCCCTTTTGATTATCCCACCAATCAACATTTTATGACCTTAGACCCTTGACTCTAAAGAAGGAGCCTCATGGCCAAAACTGCCAGAATTTGCTACTTGTTGGAGTTGGACTATGTTCCCATTGTTCTATTACATTAGCACCAGCTTTCTGTTTCCCAACTCCTTCACTGCCTAAGCTCGGCTGTCCTGAAACCTACTCTGTAAACAGACCTTGAATTTAGATCTGTATGTCTCTGTCTCCTGAATGATGGCATTAAAGACATGTACTACCAGGCTTTTTTTTTTTTTTAACCTAGAACTTACTCTGTCCCAGGTTGGCCCAGAGCACAGAATCTGCTTGCTTTTGTCTCCTGGTATTAAAGGTGTGTACCAGCATGCCTGGGTCTAAGTTTCCCATGACGACTGCTCCTCCAGGTCCAGATCAAAAGCTTCTATCTTCCAACCTCAAGATCTGGCTCATGAGCATGCCCTCCATTTATAGATTGTAGTTCATTCCAGACTAAAAGTCCAAACTATTCCTTGCTCAACTGCAAACACAAACAATAAGTTTTGCTGGGTAAGATCTTGCCATGATCTTCCCTAAATCTCTTTATCTCTTTCCTTAATTTCCTTCTGACAATGCTGGCTCATTAGAGCAGCTGCCTCTTAGCGTGGCGTGTGCTCTCTTGCTAATTATGTTACCCCAAAACCTGTTTACAATGTCCCTCACATAGGTTGAAGGAAGTCTGCCCCCAGCTGACTCAGATTTGGAAATAAAGTTGCCAACCGCCAATGGCTGGGCAGAGAGACAGAGGTGGTATTTTTAGGATTCACAGGCAAGAAACACAGGAAAGAGGAAGAAAGGATTCTGCCATGATAGAGGTATAGGACAGACCACTCCATGAAGGAGCAGAAGGTGGATGTAGGTGCAAAGGGAAAGGGCTGCCCAGAAGGAAAACAGCAAATTAAAATCTAGATTTAGAAAGTGTTAACTCAGAAATACCGGAGGGGAGGAAGGGAAGTGTGTACTAACCACGGGAAGGTTTGGAAATGCCCAGCCATTAAACCAGTTAAGGCACATTAAATATAAGGGGTGCATGTACACATCGTTCATGCATGAATCCAGGGTTCTTGGGTGGGTGCAGAGACTTGTGTGCACCCACCAGGAATTCAGAGTAAACTTTTAAACAATTTACTGCTACAGCCTCTGTTCTTCCAGGTCCATGAAGCCCCTCATATAATTCATATTGCTTCCTTATATTTTACATAGTTGAGAAATCCTTTAAAGAATAGTGTAGGTACCGAGACCTGCGAGGCCTGTGACTTCATACAGGCAACAATTAGGACAGTGTATAGGTCTGTTGCCAAGGCAACAGCCGCCATATACCCAGAATTCAATGGCCCACCTTTACTGTAATTATGACATCACCCATATATAATGGGGCAGTGTTTCTCCCTCTCCCTCTTTCTCTCTCTCTTTCCTTCCTTCTTCCTGCCCGCTACCCCTTTCCCCATCTTAAATAAAGTCCCACGTGGAACTGTTTGGCCTGGTCTATCTCATTACAGCCCATGTCTCCACCACATCCACATGGCACGGCACTGGGCGGGCAGACAGGTGACAGGTGTCGCGGTGCAGGCAGACAGACCTTTGCGCAGAAAAATCAACAATTAGTTCTTACACTGATTTATATATCCTTGAACTCATGTCTTTAGAATTCTTTCCTACAGCCTTAAGGGCTGTCCTGAAGGTCATAGCATTACAATTTTGCAGAGGAACATAGAGATATTCTCACTTCCTGGAATCATGTTGTTTCTGATTATTGAGGAGTCATTAACTTCCTTGGCAGGGAGTGCATTCCCTGAAGGAGGAACATAAAGTAAAATATATTTATCGTTATACATATAAGCCTTATGCCCACAGCAACCATCAGAATTTGAGAAGACCCACACCCTGCTGGCTCTGCTCCAGGGCAGAAACAGTGTCACATTGTCCCATGGCCATGCTGCACCCGATAATGAAGAATACAAGAATAAATACGTCATGGAATTTTCCTCTGAGGTTCAAGTGAACAGCTCAGGCCAGGCATTTGGCAGGGACTCACTAGTTGGAGGCTCTCAGAGATGTTATGTGAAGCTCACAATGTAAATCCTAAGTTGTATTTGAGACACCAAGGTATTGGAGTTGCCAGAACCCTGAGATATATGCCAAGAAGACCTGTACACAGAGGTAGAACCAGCTCAAGAAGAAAAACATACATCACAGGCAAAGATGTGGAAGGGCAGAACCACCTAAGAACTTAGGTGTTGGAAAAATGGGATTTGCTTTACCAGGTGTCAGTCTTTCTTTGGTCCATTGTTTTTTCTTCTTTGTCCTCATTCTTCCTTTTTGGATTGACACTATATTCAACATTCTGTTCCACTATGTGTTGAATGTGTATAATTTAATATTACAGGGAGTTACAATTAAGAGAATGCTGAGTCTCAGAAGAGACATTGGTCTTTAGACTTTAAAGAGTATTGAGACTGGAAGTCTATGAGAGTTTCTGAAGCTTAACTAAATGTCTTGTGATATGGCCACAAGATGATGGGGGCCCGGGAATGGAATGTGGAATGTGGTGCTTAATGCTTAATCCTCAGTTGGTAGTTGTGCTTGGGAGTTGCGGCCTTGCTTGAAGCATACCTCACTTGGGACAGAATTTGAGAATTTAAAGAGAGAGTATTCTTTCTCTGCTTGTAGCTCGTAATGTGAGCTCTCACTTGTTCCTGCTGCCATGCCCAGTGTTTGTTTCAATGTCTCCCAGTCATGGTGGAACCGTAGGACCAAAATAAACCCCTCCTTTTATAAGTTGTTTTGTTCGTGATGTCTGATCAGCAATGAATACCTAAGACAAAAGGGAACACAACCTGCTATATACCCAATGTTCTAACTCCTCCAAGGTCTGCCTAAGATCTAACATCTGCCTAGCTTGTCTTGGAGTACTTAGATGACATGGCCTGTCTTCTGCCACAAACAACTGAAGATGGAGATGACGGACCAGGCTAGCAATCACCATAATGATTTTACCCCTGAGCTCATTTAAGTGATTGTGTAAAAACCCCAGTTCCAAGATTTTACTTAGGATAGCTAAAAACATACAGTCAATGATCCAGCTCATTAGGAGGTTGCCTGAGGAATACTGTCCGTCTTACTTATAAGAGCATAAATGTGATCACACATACTCTAGAGGCCTAGGATCCCAACCACTAATGGCAAATAAAATGTGTGGAACTTGTGCAAATATTTAACAGAATCATCACACCTGATAGTGACATCTTTCTAGTATGATCAGTCCATGTGGACTAAGAGAAATGGTTGTCTAATACAGAAGCACAGTACAGAGAATATACAAAATGAAGAATCAGCCAAGAATGTTCCATAAAAGCACAAAATATATCCCTAGAAAATAACC
Organism: Apodemus sylvaticus; assembly: GCF_947179515.1. Lineage (NCBI taxonomy): Eukaryota > Metazoa > Chordata > Mammalia > Rodentia > Muridae > Apodemus > Apodemus sylvaticus. Next base: position 30,269,830 of record NC_067473.1, on the reverse strand, counting down.
TTAATGAGCCAGAAGTAAATAACTTACCTGACGAAGAATTCAAAAGCTCAGAGAAATGCACTGAGATCAAGAAAACAATGCAGCGACCAAGTGAATAATTTTAAGCAATGAGACAGAAAACTTTAAAAGTGTTGTACAGAAATCATTTAGCCAAAGAATGCAATAAATGAAATGAAAAACCTAGTAGAGGTGTTCAATAACAGACAGGATCAAACAGGAGAAAGGCACAGGAGATTCAAAGCCAGGCTATTGGTAACGATTATGCCCATTTTACATGGGTTTAAAAGAAAAGGGAGGACTGAAAGGTTCGTTGGACACTGTTCACTAGAATGATACATTTATTGGGACTCTGAAAGTGGAAAGAGTTTGGGATGGATGGAGATAGAAGACAGAGAGTCAGAAAGACAGACAGACAGAAAGGCAGGCAGGCAGACAGGCAGGCAGGCAGACAAGCAGGTAGGCAGACAGGCAAACAGACAGAGATACAGGAAAACACAGAGAGGGAACCATAAGACTATCAACAGATTCTTCAGAAGAAATTGCACAGACTATAAGGCAATGAGAAGATAGCTCTTAGGAAAAAAAAGAAGAAAATTCTGCCAACCCAAATGCTATACCCAACAAAACTGTTCTTTAAGAGTGAAGGTATACAGGTTTTTCCTAGAGAAATAAAAGCAGAAGGATCACGTCATGACTATGCATTATGACCATATAAGCTAAGCCTTATAAGAAAATTGTACTTCACATGTAAAAGTAGAAATGAAAATTATTGAAACCAAAAAAAAGACTCAAAACTGAAACCTGATAACTTAGAAAGGTCTAAAAATGTGTTGATGAAAAGAAAATGACTAGGGAAATGTAAATATCACACTGGGATAGTGATGACCAAATCAATGGATTCTGATATCAAAGCTAAAAGGGATGCAACTGGACTGTCCTCCAAACATCCTCAGCATGCTAAGTTACGTTTAGCTTTGCTCCCATTGCAAACATAAAACACTCTGGCCAAAACAACTCAGAACAAAAGCCTTATCCTTTCAGATCACACTCCGTCACTGAAGGAAGTCAGGACAGGAGCCGTGAAGGAACTCTATTTGCTGGCTCATTCTCTGCCTTGCACCCTTGGACTCATGCTCAGCCAGGTTTCTTACACCACCCTGGGCCCCTACCAAGGGTGGTGCCATGCACAGTAAGCTAAAACACTGAGGTGACTGGTGTATGGTAAAGTTTGAGCAACGTCACTACAGAATACTTCTGTATATGTCCTCTAGTCCAGATTCATTGTGTTAGGCCTGCCACTGCATACAGCAGATGTTTATGCATACGATGTGTATATTCATGTTTGGTACATGTATAAGTGTGTGAATGCAAGTATGTGCACATATGTGCATCTTTGAGTAGAAGCCATAATTCATTGTTGGTTGTCTACCTCAAATATTTTTCACTTTACTTATTCACATTTTTTCTTTAAATTTTGAGAATTTTATACATGAAAACTCTATTTACATCATTTCTGCCCCTCACTCCAGCTCCTGTGTTTTCTCAACTCCCTCTCAAACTCATGACCTCTTGTATAAATATTATTGCCACACACACACACACACACACACACACACACACACTTCTGAGCTCATTTATTGTTACACATTTGTACATGTGTTTAGGGATGACCACTCAGGACTGAATAACTTCTCCAGGTGCTCTTTCCTGGAGAAAACTGGCTATCTTGCTCTCTCTGCAACCTTTGGTTATCCAAAGCTCTTCATCAAAGGAGCAGAGAGCCCTGTGAAAATTTCTGGCATGCATATTGGCATGTTCACTAGTGGTGCCATTATTCAGAACTTGTTTAGGAAACCATGCCATTGAGACTTTGTGGATGTGGTATCCCTGCTATGCACAGCAAGTATTCTTGTCATCTCTCTCTCTCTCTCTCTCTCTCTCTCTCTCTCTCTCTCTCTCTCTCTCTCTCTCTCTCTCGGTATGGTTTCTCCTTGAACATGTAGTTCATAAATTTGCCTAAACTCTTCAACCAGCAAGGTTCAGTTCAAGCATCTGCAAACGCATTACCAAGCCCAGCTTTTTTCTTTATCCAAACTCAGGTCTTTGTGCCTGTGTGACAAGCACTTTAACAGCTGAGACATCTTTCTAGCCCCCTTTTCTTTTTTCATCTTATCTTAAATTTTCAATGAAACCCATTTTTTGGCTATAGTTTTTTTATTCTCAAGCATTATCCTTAGATTTGGTAGATACATAACATACTCAATAAATCTTGGTATATTTGCCCAAAACTAATACATACCAATTGATGAATCTCAGAATTCTATTGGAAAAAAGAAGCTAGATATAAATCAATACATGCTATATGATTCCACCCACAGAAACTCAAAAACAAACAAAATGGAATAGCTGATGAAGGCCAGAACAGCTGTAACATTCAGGATCAGAATGTCAGAATTTACTAGGAGACTGGAAATGTCTGTTTCTTGTTCTGCATGATAGTTATATGTGTTTAGACATATGTAAAAACATTCAATTGCATGCATGCTTAAGATCTTGACATTTTTACCTTATGTGACATTTAAATCAATGAAAAATTCAAAAGTGGCTTTAAATGATGACAAATGAATTAAAGGCTACAAAATGAAAGAGGAAGGGGGGGGGGTGAAAATCAGACCAAGAATAAGTTTGTCCTTGTCCTTGACAAAAGGTACAAGACTGAACTGAAACCTGCTGAACGCGAGTCATAGCAGATTCTACAGTAGCAAATATATTTAGTTCATTTTAAATGTAGGTAAGTTTTGCAGTGGCCAAAATGAAGAAGTGCAGATACCTAAACTCCAAACAAACCTGCAGGCAGTATGCCTCATTTGCGCTTAGAAGAAGGACCTGAACAAGGCCCACTTCCCTCCACTCTGGGACCCTAGAACATTGAAGAAGGTGGGGGGAAAAGAGAGCTAAGCTTCCTGCACTTCCATTCCAGAACCCTTCCCAGAAACCAGAATCTTAGGCTTGTCTGGGAGAACAAAGCAGACTGAAAACAATAAAAATGCACACGGTTGAGATCTAGCCTGTGAGCTCCAATGGCGAGGATCTGTAATATTCAATAACAGCTTCTGGCCAAGAATCATCATCGGGCAATTAAGAAGCAGTGAACAGAGGTTTTTCATTCTATTGCTCAAATTATTTGAGGGCTAGGGACATAGCTTAGTTGTTAGAGCATGTGCCTAGCATGCACAAAGCCCTGAGTTCCACCACTACTACCACATAAACGAGGTACGGCAATGCACAGCTGTAAATCCCAACACTGGGGAGGTAAGGTAGAGGGGTTGGGAGTTTAAGATAATCTTTGAGCTACACTGGAGTTGGAAGTTAGTATGGGGATGCATAATAATCTATCTCAAAAAAATAACTAATTTATTATTTCATTTTAAAGCCACCCATCAATTAGAAAGCATTATGTAGCCAAACACGCCCTGCTCTCTGACAGGTTGTAAACATAAAATGTAAAAGATGGAGAATGGAGAGCTATGTGTGCTCCTCTGAGCCCTGCATAAAGAATTAGAACACGAGTTAACAACTCGACTTCTCAACACACTCACACTAGGTCCTGAGAGGGGCAGACACTAGAGTAGTTGAACAGGCATGGTGTCATTCCCAGCAGCCCCAGTCCAGTTCCCTTCATAGAAAAGGCATTTGCTATAATACATTCACATTTTTGCACTAGGGGCCTACTGTCCCTATTTCTTCCCAACCTCCATACAAATGAGATTTGTGAAGCAATTGTTGCATTTGCTGGAGCTGAGAGGCTCCTTCCATTTCCATTCATCTCCTGCTTTCTGGGGTTCTGCATTCAAGCATAAGGAAAGAAAAAGCTGGGGAGAGCAGCGGGGTTTGGTCTGAAATCAGTACACGGAGTATCAGCCCACGTCGAAACAGATCTTTTTGTAAAGTTGAATGCGGCTGATAAAATAATAGATGGCCCTGCTGGGTGGAAGCTATGGGGATGCAGCTAATGGGACTCACACAGGTTCAAGGGACCAACCCAACTGTGGCAGCAAGAAATGGTGAAAAGCCAAGATCTAAATGGGGTAAATTAACCCAAGAGGTAAATGTGTATCTGCATATGCATGTATCTACCTGTGGCAACTGGGAATACACTGAGAAAAAATTTTAACCATCACACACATGCACACACACACACACACACACACACTATATTTAGCATTCTCTCTTGTAAGTTTGAGCATTGTCTGACAAGTACTTTTGGTACCATATTTTAGCTATACTACTGCTGAGAAAACAGGTTCCCCAAGATAGAGGGGTGTGTATTCTATTAAACCCAAATCAACTGAATTGTTAAGCTGTACAAATATTTCCATACAATTAGTGGCATAAGTATAATTTTTCTGAATCATGTCACATAAATAAGTCTTAAAACATATTGCTGAAGTCAAAATGTTCATTTAGAGTTCCCAATCCTCAACTTCCCTTCGTGATTTCCTGCCCATTCAACATCTTAGGAGTCCAGGACACATATTCCACAGCTAGAACATATGAGCCACAGCTAGACCGTATGAGGCAACCACAGCATCTCCCCTGAAGGCCAAGACCATTTAATTTTAACCTTTTGGATCCCTTCCTCCCAAGAGAATGACAGAGTGTCTCCTGTGGATTCAGAGAACACTGTGATAAGAAGGGAATCCAACCATGTTCTTACTGAATAGCCCATCTGCAACATTTAAAGGATGTATGTGTACAAGAGAGAGAGAGAGAAGGACAGACACAGAGAGACAGACAGAGACAGAGACGAGAGGGACAGAAAATCAAGAGGATACTTGCTTTAACAAGAAAGAGTGTCCTGTTTGCCAAGGTATAAATGAGAAACATGCCCTCCTAATAGAGCCAAGCCTGTGCATGTTCTCTCTTCCTTTGTTAGGATTTGTAATCATTTCCCCAAGCTGCTTTATTTTTACAGCAAATAGACTTAAGTAGAAAAGGCTGTGGTGCTGTTAATATAGCCTTGTGGGCTTGCTGGGCTAAAAAAGAAGGGCTGCCCTTCTCCAGAGACTGAAGAAAGGGAGGGTTGCAGAGTAGCTTTCCTACCCACGAAAGTGCAGCTACTGACTTGAGCCTTTTCCAAGCTTCTCTGGGACAGAGCATATGACCCAGGTAGATGGGTATATATGCTGTCCTGAATCTTCATAAACAATTAGAATATTAGTAACCTACTCAATGCTTTAGTATGCCAATATTAGCTTCTGAGAGGTCAAACATTGAAGCCCTTGAAGAGTGAAAAATCTTGGATGATCTAACTGTCCCTCACCTGCCCCTAGGTGACATGTCACAATTACCCCATAAGTCAAAAAAGCTTGAGTCTATTCACACCTGAGGATAGATGAGATGCCCTGGTCTTTGCAGTCAAGGTCATGGCTTCCACTTAATATCTGACTTGGAGGTGTAGGAGTCATGAAAGACGCTAGTGGCCATTCTGTAAATTTAGAGTTTGGCCACTCCCCCATACCCCATGCATTTCTTTTGGGACTGAAGATGGACCTGAAATAAGGTAGCGTGGTGCAGGGTCCAACATCTTTATAAGTATTTGCTCTGTCACTTCAGCTTGTTCTCTTCCATGGGACTGGGTCTTTAAAATGTACCACAATGGAGCTCAGGTTTGACTGTGGACACTCAGAAGTTACTGGCAGAATTACTTTGAAGCTTATCATGCTTTTTGATAAATGCTAAATTATGTTGTTTCCAATCCCTTCTATTTGCCCATATCATATATCCTATTAAGATTTTAAAAAGGAACAATATATATATATATATATATATATATATATCCTCAAGAGAACCATATATAAAGTCCTCTTTAAAGCCACTAACTCTCCCAATAGTAAAGAAGCAAAACATAGGCAGATCTCTATGAGTTCTAGGCAAGAGAGGGCTACATAGTCAGACCCCCCTCTTTAAATACAGAGTTAAAAACATTGATTCTGAATCTTGAGGGCTTGCCTATGGAAGTCCTCTTTCACATAGGGGCAAGAGACACAGTATAATCACTCTTTGGGGACTGTGATGGTTTGTATAAGCTTGGCTCAGGGAGTAGCACTATTTGGAGGTGTGGCCTTGTTGGAGTGGGTGTGTCACTGTGGGTGTGGGCTTAAGACCCTCATCCTGGAGGGCAGCAGCGGCAGCAGCAGCAGCAGCAGCAGCAGCAGCAGCAGCAGCAGCAGCAGCAGCGGCTGGTCCAGAGGAAGGGACATCAGTAGTAGAACCAAGCGGACAGGGTCCAGGCAGACCCTGCGCCCACGACCACTGGCCATCGCTGGCCAGCCAGGCTGCGAGCAGCGGAGGATTTGGCGCCTTTCACCACACAGAAGCCACACCAGAACTCTGCCTCCTGCCAGTCAGATACGAGGCCTCCATATTGGTTCTCGGTCGCCAGAGAAATCAGACTGAGGTACGCAAATATAACCCGAGACCAACATCGCGGGGGTCTAAGACCGACGGGCGTTGGCCTGCACCCAGGCCCTGGGCTGATGGGGGGTGGGGTGGGGGTGGGGGGGGCACCAGGGTGCAAACCCGGCCAGGAGGTTCCCCCCCCCCCCCCCCCGCCGGCGCGTGCGTGCCATTTTGCCTAAGGGAAGCCAGAGAGACCTAGCAGGCAAAACCAAACCAGCTAACAGGCATAGCCCGAGGCGGACATAGCAGGGGTCTCAGACGGTCAGGCCCTGGACTGCCCCCAGGCCGTGGGCTGCTCAGTGGGCCATCTGTGTGCTGACCCGGCCAGGAGGTTGTTAGCCCAGCAGACTCTCCCAGCACTCTCAGGGAGCGCACACACGCCACCATCCTAGCCCCCTGACAGACCCAATTAACACTCACAGCTGAGGGGAACTTTGCTCAGACATTGGCCTGCCAGGCTTTTGCCTAGACTCAGGGCCTGAGCAGCTAGGCTAGCCTTGTGTGCACCAACCCGGTTGGGAGTTCTGCTACCCAGCAGAGAGATTAGCACTCAGAAAAGGTCCCTACAGCATACAGCTTCAGCACTCCCTGAAGGAGCAAACAGGCACCATCTGGCTCACAGACACAATCTGGGGCAAAGAACACTAGGGCTGCAAGGGCACCCAAGAGGAGGAAAGCACATTAGCAATCTGCAACAGGGGAAACCCTGCCCTCCAGTGGTGCAGAAATAGCCCTAGAGCCTCTCAGGAGGCTGAAACACCAGCCAGAGACAAGACCAATTAGCTCCAGAGAACAAGATGGCAAAGGGCAAATGCAGGAACGCTACTAACAGAAATCTAGGCAATATGGCAGCATCTGAACCAAACTCTCCAACATCAGCAAGTCCTGGTTATGCCAAAACACCAGAGAAACAAGATTTGGATTTAAAATCACTGTTCATGATGCTGCTAGAAGAACACAAAAAGGACATGAATGAATCTCTTAAAGAAATGCAGAGGAACATGAATAAGCTAGAAACCCGTATAATGGAAACACAAAAAACACTTAAAGAAATGCAGGAGAATAAGGCCCAAGAGATAGAAGCCAATAAAGAAGAAAGGCAAAAAAAAAAAAAAAAAAAAAAAAAAAAAAAACCTTAAAGAAATGCAGGAGAACTTGAGTCAACAGGCAGAAGTCATGAAAGAGGAAACACAAAAATCTCTTAAAGAATTACAGGAAAACACAGACAAAAAAATGATGGAACTGAGCGAAACCATCCTGGACCTAAAAACAGAAGTAGAAACAACTAAGAAATCACAAAGGGAGACAACTTTGGAGATAGAAAACCTTGAGAAGAAATCAGGGGCCATAGATGCAAATATAAACAACAGAATACAAGAGATGGAAGAAAGAATCTCAGATGCCGAAGATAACATAGAAACCATTGACTCAACTGTCAAAGAAAATACAAAATGCAAAAAGCTTGTATCCCAGAACATCCAGGAAATCCAGGATACAATGAGAAGACCAAACCTAAGGATTATAGGTATAGATGAGAGTGAAGATTTACAACAGAAAGGGCCAGCAAATATCTTCAACAAAATTATGGAAGAAAACTTTCCTAACTTAAAGAGAGAGATGCCTATGAATATACAAGAAGCCTACAGAACTCCAAACAGACTGGACCTGAGCAGAAATACCTCCTGTCACATAATAATCAAAACCCCAAATGCACTAAACAAAGAAAGAATATTAAAGGCAGTAAGAGAGAAAGGCCAAGTAACATATAAAGGAAGACCTATCAGAATCACACCAGACTTCTCACCAGAAACCATGAAAGCTAGAAGATCCTGGGCAGATCTCATGCAGACTCTAAGAGAACACAAATGTCAGCCAAGACTACTATACCCAGCAAAACTCTCATTCACCATAGATGGAGAAACCAAGATATTCTATGACAAAACCAAATTTACACAATATCTCTCCACAAACCCAGCTCTACAAAGAATAATAGGAGGAAAACTCCAATACAAGGAGGGAAACTACACCCTGGAAAAAGCAAGATAGTTACCTTCCTTCATCAAACCCAAAAGAAGATAACCACTCAAATATAAAAAGAACATCAAAAATGACAGGAAGTAATAATCACTATTCCCTAATATCTCTTAACATCAATGGTCTCAATTCCTCAATAAAAAGACATAGACTAACAGACTGGATAAGGAAACAGGACCCTACAATTTGCTGTATACAGGAGACACACCTCAGTGTCAAAGATAAAAGCTACCTTAGAGTAAAAGGCTGGAAGACAATCTTACAAGCCAATGGTCACAGGAAACGAGCAGGAGTAGCCATTCTAATATCAGATAAAATTGACTTTCAACCTAAAGTCATCAAAAGAGACACAGAAGGACACTTCTTGCTGGTCAAAGGAAAAATCCACCAAGAAGAACTTTCAATTCTGAACATCTATGCGCCAAATGCAAAGGCACCCTCATTCGTAAAAGAAACTTTACTAAAGCTCAAAGCACACATTGCACCTAACACAATAATTGTGGGGGACTTCAACACTCCACTTTCCTCAATGGACCGATCGGGAAAACAGAAACTAAACAGAGACACAGTAAAACTAATTGAAGCTTAGGACCAATTGGATTTGACTGATATTTATAGAACATTTCACCCTAAAGCAAAAGAATATACCTTTTTCTCAGCACCTCATGGTACCTTCTCCAAAATCGACCATATAATTGGACACAAGGCAGACCTCAACAAATATAAGATGATCGAACTAATCCCATGCCTCCTATCAGATCACTATGGTGTAAGAGTGATTTTCAATAGAAACAAAAACAACAGAAAGCCCACATACACATGGAGGCTGAATAATACTCTACTCAATGACACCTTGACCAAAGAAGAAATAAAGAAAGAAATCAGAGACTTTTTAGAATTCAATGAAAATCAAGGCACAACATACCCAAATTTTTGGGATACAATGAAAGCAGTGCTAAGAGGTAAACTCATAGCCCTGAGTGCCTCCAAAAAGAAAATGGAGAGAGCATACACTAGCAGCTTAATGACACACCTGAAAGTCCTGGAACAAAAAGAAGCCAATTCACCCGGGAGGAGTAGAAGGCAGGAAATCATCAAACTCAGGGCTGAAATCAATCAATTGGAAACAAAGCGAACCGTACAAAGATTTAACGAATCCAGGAGCTGGTTCTTTGAGAAAATCAACAAGATAGATAAACCCTTAGCCAGACTGACCAAAGGGCACAGAGAAAGTATCCAAATTAACAAACTTAGAAATGAAAAGGGAGATATAACAACGGAAACTGAGGAAATCCAAAAAATCATCAGATCCTACTACAAGAGCCTGTACTCAACACAACTGGAGAATCTGGAGGAAATGGACAATTTCCTTGACAGATACCAAATACCAAAATTAAATCAGGACCAAATAGATCATCTAAACAGTCCCATAACACCTAAAGAAATAGAAAGAGTCATAGAAAGTCTTCCAACCAAAAAAAGCACAGGACCAGATGGTTTCAATGCAGAATTCTATCAGACCTTCAAAGAAGAGTTAACACCAATACTCTTCAAACTATTCCACAAAATAGAAACAGAAGGAACACTACCCAATTCCTTCTACGAATCTACAATTACACTGATACCAAAGCCACACAAAGATCCAACAAAGAAAGAGAACTTCAGACCAATTTCCCTTATGAACATCGATGCAAAAATACTCAATAAAATTCTTGCCAACCGAATCCAAGAACACATCAAAACGATCATCCACCATGATCAAGTAGGCTTTATCCCGGGAATGCAGGGTTGGTTTAATATACGGAAATCCATCAATGCAATCCACTACATAAACAAACTCAAAGAAAAAAACCTCATGGTCATTTCATTGGATGCTGAAAAAGCATTTGACAAAATTCAGCATCCCTTCATGCTTAAAGTCTTGGAAAGAACGGGAATTCAAGGCCCATACCTAAACATAGTAAAAGCAATATACAGCAAACCGGTAGCCAGCATCAAACTAAATGGAGAGAAACTTGAAGCAATCCCACTAAAATCAGGGACTAGACAGGGCTGCCCCCTCTCTCCTTATCTTTTCAATATTGTACTTGAGGTACTAGCTCGGGCAATTTGACAACATAAGGAGGTCAAAGGGATACAAATTGGAAAGGAAGAAGTCAAACTATCTTTACTTGCAGATGACATGATAGTCTACCTAAGTGACCCAATAAACTCCACTAGAGAACTCCTACAGCTGATAAACAACTTCAGCAAAGTGGCAGGTTATAAAATCAACTCAAGCAAATCAGTGGCCTTCCTATACTCAAAGGATAAGCAGGCTGAGAAAGAAATTAGGGAAATGACCCCCTTCACAATAGCCACAAACAGTATAAAGTATCTTGGGGTGACTCTTACCAAACATGTGAAAGATCTTTACAACAAGAACTTCAAGACTCTGAAGAAGGAAATGGAAGAAGACCTCAAAAAATGGGAAAACCTCCCATGCTCATGGATCGCCAGAATCAATATAGTTAAAATGGCCATTTTGCCAAAAGCAATATACAGATTCAATGCAATACCCATCAAAATCCCAACTCAATTCTTCACAGAGTTAGAAAAAGCAATTAACAAATTCATCTGGAATAACAAAAAACCCAGGATAGCTAAAACTATTCTCAGCAACAAAAGAAATTCTGGGGGAATCAGTATCCCTGACCTCAAGCAATACTACAGAGCAATAGTGTTAAAAACTGCATGGTATTGGTACAGTGACAGGCAGGCAGATCAATGGAACAGGATTGAAGATCCAGAAATGAACCCACATACCTACGGCCACTTGATCCTCGACAAAGGGGCTGAAAACATCCAATGGAAAAAAGATAGCCTTTTCAACAAATGGTGCTGGTTCAACTGGAGGTCAGCATGCAGAAGAATGCAAATTGATCCATCTTTATCGCCTTGTACTAAGCTCAAATCCAAATGGATCAAGGACCTCCACATAAAGCCAGACACTCTGAAGCTAATAGAAAAGAAACTGAGGAAGACCCTTGAGGACATTGGTACAGGGAGAAAATTTCTGAACAGAACACCAATAGCGTATGCTCTAAGATCAAGAATTGACAAATGGGACCTCATAAAATTACAAAGTTTCTGTACGGCAAAGGACACCATCAAAAGGACAAATCGGCTACCAACAAATTGGGAAAAAGATCTTCACCAATCCTATATCAGATAGAGGGCTAATATCCAATATATATAAAGAACTTAAGAAGTTAGACTCCAGAAAACCAAACAACCCTATTAAAAAATGGGGTACAGAGTTAAACAGGGAATTCTCACCTGAAGAACTTCGGATGGCAGAGAAGCATCTTAAAAAATGCTCAACTTCATCAGTCATTAGGGAAATGCAAATCAAAACAACCCTGAGATTTCACCTTACACCAGTCAGAATGGCTAAGATTAAAAATTCAGGAGACAGCAGGTGTTGGAGAGGATGTGGAGAAAGAGGAACACTCCTCCACTGCTGGTGGGGTTGCAAATTGGTACAACCACTCTGGAAATCAGTCTGGCGGTTCCTCCAAAAACTGGGCACCTCACTTCCAGAAGATCCTGCTATACCACTCCTAGGCATATACCCAGAGGATTCCCCACCATGTAATAAGGATACATGCTCTACTATGTTCATAGCAGCCCTATTTATAATTGCCAGATGCTGGAAAGAACCCAGGTATCCCTCAACAGAAGAGTGGATGCAAAAAATGTGGTATATCTACACAATGGAGTACTATTCAGCCATTAGAAACAATGAATTCATGAAATTCTTAGGCAAATGGATGGAGCTAGAAAACATCATTCTAAGTGAGGTAACCCAGACTCAAAAGGTGAATCATGGTATACACTCACTAATAAGTGGATATTAACCTAGAAAACTGGAATACCCCAAACATAATCCATACATCAAATGAGGTACAAGAAGAAAGGAGGAGTGGCCCCTTGTTCTAGAAAGACTCAGTGAAGAAGTATAGGGCAAAACCAGAACGGGGAAGTGGGAAGGGGTGGGTGGGATGACAGGGGGAGAAAAGGGGGCTTATGGGACTTTCGGGGTGTGGGGGGCTAGAAAAGGGGAAATTATTTGAAATGTAAATAAAAAATATATCGAATAAAAAAAAGACAAAAAAATGTGTACAAAAATAAACAAAACAAAACAAAAAAACAAACAAACAAACAAACAAAAGACCCCCATCTTAGCTGCCTGGAGTTCAGTCTTCCACTAGCATTCTTCAAATGGAGATATTGAACTCTCAGCTCTGCCTGGTTGCTACCATGCTCCCACCTTCATGATAATGGATTGAACCTCTGGACCTGGAAGCCACCCCAATTAAACGTTGTCCTTTATAAGATTTGGTCATGGTGTCTGTTCCCATGACAGTAAAACCCTAACTAAGACAGGGGAGGACTTTATGATCATTTATGTCCTGTACTGAGAATTATAATGAAAACATCAGGACAGAGTATACAGTAGATAAATCAATTTTTTCTTTGATTCTTTGTTATGTATCTGTTTCTAAGACTACTTCCTGATTCATTTCTGAAGTTGTGTGTGTGTGTGTGTGTGTGTGTGTGTGTGTGTGTGTTTCTTCAGAAAATTTTCCCTTGAGAAGTTCTGCTGGAAATGAATTATGCAAACACTAACCCAGCTGTGTACTCACTTCTACAGGTAATATGGTCATCCACCGCTTTAAGAAAACACAATACAAACAGATGAAGCAGTAATCAGGTAATTATCTACTTTCAGGAAAGACTTTCAACTCTCCAAGAGAGAACTGCAATAGGCCCTTGGATCACACTATTTTTTTTTTTAATGTTTTGGTTTTAGTTTGCCTGGAGCTCTTTGTAACAAAGGTATACTTATGAGAATCTCTCCTACAGTAGGATTTAGATTTAGAGCTAGGCTACACAATCTATAACTGGCAGCACATTTGCATTTCAAAGCATTTTTTAGAAATATTAACCCCATACTACAAACCTGTACAAAACAGCAATTAGAAAACACAAGCCTCAAGGGACATCATCCTCTTCAGTCCCTAAAGGGACTGAAGCCTAAAGGAGCCTTTTTCCAGCCCTGGCCACTAATCCAGTTGGATTGCATCTGCATGTGAATGAATGACGTCATGTCCTTCTATAGTTGTGACCCAGTGGGGTCACTGACCAATCAAAGAATGCAGGCGCAGCTGGCCCTGGCCATTTGCTGGAAGATCTAACCAAGCTTTCTGCTTTTTTTCCCATTAGATCTCGGCTTGCTCAGATTCTCAATTCTCCTCTGCTAACAAATACCCAGAACAGAAGACTTAAAGGGATCTTCTAATCCACTGGCTTTCAAAGTTGTTACATTTTGGTTTTGTTCTGTTTTAATCAAGGAATCCTTCTCTCCAATTAAGACTTACCCGGAAAAAAGAAATGGAATTTAAAACAGAGGCATTTTGGATGTATATGGTCTTGAAGTGGGAAGACAGCAGCCCACCTGCCTCCGTGACTTCTCTCTCCTCTCAGTTAAAACTTCAAGTTGGAAATTCTGTTCCTGTCATGAGCAGATGGAAGGTCTAGAGGCCACATGCATTCAGACTTTCCATGGAGAGGTAATAGGCACTGGAGGCTAGAAGCTATCTTAGCACATAGCAATGGTTTATTGTGGGGGTCCTGTAGCATTGTTGCCTCTAAGTGCTGGAGTGTCCTCCCATACTTGTGTTGGCCCAACTTAACTATGAGGAGAAAATAATTCTGGCTCCACAATATTTTGAATCATAGGCTGGGAGTAGTTTGCTACTATTAACTATTGAGGGCACTCTGCTGGCCAGTGTGTGGACTTTCCTGCCAGGTACAATTGTTTTCTCTTCCCTCACACATCTTGAGCTTGGTTTAATGATGTGGCTTCTGCTAATCCAAGCTCTCTTCTGCTCTGTGGGGTTGCCTCGCCTTGTCCCATCTAATCCTGCTTGCATAGTAGGAACGAAATCAGCTCTGCCATACTAGAGCAAAGGTTAGTTCTCATGACGAAGCTATCCCCTGGCTTCTACGGCTGATGCAGCCTCCCCATGAGGTGACGATCCTCCCCACAACCCAGGTTGAACGATCTTCCTCTTCTCTCCGAATGCTGTTTATTTGCTTGGATCCTCTAAATTCTCCACATCATAATCACCATCGATGGTCCTGGTTGTGCAGCCAGATGACCCGGGGTTTGAGTGTTCTACCACCAATGAGACTGTGTAAAAGAACTCATGGCTTTTCAAGAATAGGACTCTTCCCTTGCAGGGATGGTGGTACGCATTCCATGCAGTACTATACACAGGACTGGGCACTGTCTGACACTCAGGAAATGGTGCCACTGTTATGTCACCATTTCCTCTCCCTACATAATTAGGTAGAATAGAGTAAATTCCCCAGAGGAAAGTTTCATCAAGCTGTCAGCAGGAGTGGGGCTAAGCACCCCAATTCTCAACTCTTTGCCCAGAGCTTCTTACATGACATAGGCTTGAGCAGTAATGCCAGCCCAGTTGGGTAGAGAATGATAGGCTCCCCTCTTCCTCTGCTAATGGAGAGCCAACGCCCCTGTTGGTGAGAGCTTATTTCCCACTGATAGAAGGGTCAGCAAATATCCAGACCTTTTACAATGAGTTTTCATGAACAGTCTATCAAGTCTCTACTAGGACTATCATATCTAAGACAGCTGGGATCCTTTTTGTACTGACAGTTTGAGCTGTACAGTTGAAATCATCTTTGACGAGAAAAAAAAAAAACAGGCTCAAGTAGAACGAAATCATAGAACGTCCATAGTGACCAATTTTCAAACCTGAAAAATCCTTCGCAAGTGCTTAAATATGTATGATACACAAAAAAGATTTTCAGGGAAGCTTGATGTAAATTTTTGTCTTTTAAACTCAGTGCTAAAAAAACAGTTGAACAATTTTAAAAATCATAGCTATTAAGTCAAACTAAACCAAACACAATGTTCTGATATGTTTGCCAAAAGTTTCAAAGCACGCTTTGCTGAAACTATTAGTTTTTACAAAGTTATAGATGTGGGGAGGTTTGTCAGATGCCTGCTCAAACTCTATCCATATGGCTAGTCTTTTAAATGATATATACAGATGTTAAGTATATGTATTTGAAAAAGTATATTTTATTGAAAATGGTTAAAAGCAAAATAAATTTTAAATTCCATGTTGGGATTCTTCGTAAACAGATCAGATTCATGGATTCTTCTTAATAGAAAGCTTTCATGTGTCTCTAAGGAGATTTCTCCAGGAAAAGACTGATAGTGAATTCATAGCAGAATTTCCTTACTTTTTTATTTTAGATGAGACAAGAATTACTCAGTTAATCTCATTAATCTCATCAAACAAGTAGTGGCTGGTTTCATTTCAGTTGCTCACTAATTATCAATGGGTAGACCTTCATAGCCTTGAAAATGTTGTCCAATTGTGGCAAGCTACTAATGAAACAAGGCTTGCTTAATGAGGGAATAAGAGCAATTAGCTTGTCAGTGGTTCATTCCGACAGTCCCTGGAGAGATGCCACATTTAGGGGATCCGTATCACAGGAGTTATTGACCTCAAGACCTTCCGCCTCCTCTGTCACTGATGTTTAATGGAAAGTCACTTACTTTTGTCAGGCTAATAACTGGGGTAATAAAGGAGCCTATAGCTTCAGCTTGCTGCTCTGTTTTCCTATTGCTAAGTTTAGAAAGTTTAAAAATAGATGAATGGATCTATTCTGGACATCATTAAAGGAGGAAACCAAGGTGGGGCTAGACGGAGTCCTCGGAGCCTGCTGGCCACCAGGCTATCTGTGGCTCATTAGTCTACCAAGTCATCTCTGCCAGAGAAAAGTTGCTTGTAAATTTTTGAAGCAAAAAGAGTAAGTCTGGGCAATTTTGTTTGAGAATTTGGCTTAGTCAGACAAGAAAGGATGATTCTGAAGTAAGTTCTTTGGGTCCTTCGTTAATGTCTTTAGAAAACAGTGAGGGCTGGGGTAGTACTCACCTTCCCCTTGGGAGCCTGGGGCAAGAGGCTCATGAGTGCCAGACCAGCCAGGACTACACACAAACCAAACAAAAGCAATGGGATAAGTTAATTCATTTGTGGCCACCAATTTGCTCCCAGGAAAGTAAAAATAGGGTAGGGATTGTTATTATTAAAAAAAAATTTGGAGAAATTTGTTTATTATTAAAAAATTAAGGAAATAAAACTCAGAATTCCTCAACAAGCTCATCCTAGGGTAATCTGAGCATTTGTATCTTGGACCCTACTATTCTAGCACAAATTCCTTGCGGAATCTACACAATAGATGACGGGCGAGTATGAGGAGATTAAAGACTTTCACTGGGCACATCTGCTATTGCATGTTCCTCATTCATCTGAAAGGTCGTGAAAGGAAATGGTGTACCAGCGTCCTGGAAGGACAGGCAGTGTCACCCGTCCTGCTTCATGGTGTGTTATAGACCAGTGCTCCCCTCTCCTTCCTATTTACCCTTGGGAACACTGAAGAAAGGTCTCTAAACGTAAGTCTCCAGAGCCACAGAAGACCTAAAAAGAGAATGAAGGAAAACTGGAAAGGGAGGCAGCTCAGCTGATCTCAGTCCAGAATTTGTGGCCAACAATACTGGGGTAACAGTGTTGACCTTAACGAACTGCATCTTTCTTTTTCATCCTCTCCTGATTTCTGAACCAAGTCAGACATCCAGAGGAGGGATGGTGAGTGGGAAACCACATAACTTTTCACCTTAAATTGATAGAGGTCACTTCACACTTTAGTATTATCCCAAGGCAAATTTCCTCAATGTCTTAAAGAAATTAACAAATTTCTTTATGAAGAACAAGTTTCTCTATGAAACCATTGAATAGCATATCAGAGAAGGTGGTTGGTATGAGAATGTAGCTTCTCTCACAAACAGGCAGGCTTCCTAATAAGTCACCAAAGAATGACAACAGCTGGTCCTTTGTCAAGGTGTCACATTGTCACTTCATGTGGAGGAATGTGCTCTTGTGAACCAAGGGAATAAATAGAAAATGGCACTTACTAGTGGCCACAAAATCAAGAGGCAGTAGTGGGCTTTATAAGCTCACCGACTCACAGTGGAGAGTGAAGGCCCTCTTCTGAGGGAGCAGCCAGGATGGGGTAATAGAGCAGACCAGCTTTGATGAGTAGAATTCCTTCCTAACAGATGTTCCACATAAAGACTAGACTTTTGACATGGTTATATTCTCTCTGATTCATTAAGAAGTTGAGTACAATAAAATCAGAATTAAATCGTCATTAATTTAAAAATTAGGGCAATTAACGTTTTCATTGTCAATACACAAAGAACCTAGGAGGCTAATTATCAGTGTCAATAAAATTTTCAAGAGACTATTTTGATTCGCAGGAGAAAGCACTCATTTTAAAACACTTCAAAGTATCCACTCAAGTAAACAAAGCCCATGCTAATTATAAAGACACATTTAGCTGTTTAAGTAGCTCATATATACATGTGTTCTTACCACAGCAGTTGAATTTTGCATCAAACTAACTCAGCAGCTTTAATTTTGCTTCTCAATATGCACATAATTCTCCCTCGAGGTTCTATCTTGACCTTACTGGTGATTAAAAGTTGTAAGGAAGAAGACTGAAGGATTACCTGTGTTTTCCTGACCCCAGTCCCTCCCCAAGTTGATACTTTTAGCTTAAATGACTAATACAGAAATGAATTAAATAGCTGTAGAAGTGATAGGATTCCCTAGTCATGGAACAAATACTAATTTGAACAGAAAGTGTGACCATTTGAGATTGTTAACATTCATTGTCCTTCCCTCTCTTTGTTACACAGATGTGGCTGTAACAAGCTCATCTTGGATTTTCTTTGAGTCTTGCTGAACTCCCACACATTGGAGGTCCACTAGCATTCTGTGTTCCTATCGTATTACAAAACACTGCCTCAAGTGAGATGGCTAGCTATTGTACATGTCTCCTCTTCTCATATGTGAGCTCTATGGTTCCATGGTATGTCATTCTCAGGCAAGACATGTCATGTCCCCTCATTGGCAGGAAACATGGCCATTGTCTCATCCAAACACAAATTCTTGCACATGGTGATTCTAAGGAAGAGATGTACTTCTCCTCCCTGTGTTTTTAAGCCAATTCCATGGGAGTCTTCTACTGAACTCATTTGCATGGTCCAGATGGATAACTCACTATTAAGGGTCATTCTTGATGGCCTACCAAACCATACTGTAGACAAGGCAGACACAGCTCCAGACAAACCACGGAAAGCACATGGAACAGATAAGGAATGGCTTCCCCAAAGATGAGTGGCAGCAAACGAAATGACATATGCTTGACCACTGTACCCCAGCCCATCCCTAGAACCCTTACAATTCCCTGAGCACTTGACACTTCTATATAAACAGGGTTTTCCGGGTGACCTCAGCCTTGGAGTCTCCGACTCCCCTGTCTGGGGAAGGTTACTCTCAAAGCCTCTACCTGTGTTTTCTCAGTAGCCACCTCACCCATATACTCCCCATGATTGTTTTCATGTCTGTCCTTTGGAAGACAGTCGGCATCTTGATTTCAGAGATAGTGAGCAGGTTCTGAGAACTGTAAATGTTCCCCAAAGAGATGGTCGTGTGGTTATTTCACTTTCAAAGATCACAGGGCAATTTACAGAGCCAAAATTAGAATGTGTTTCCCTTGCCTGTGTTTCAAAGCCTTTATAGTATTATACTCAAACAAGATGGTTGTGAAGAAAGGCTGTGACATTTCATATTTATTGTAGCAAAAGCCTTAACTTGTGGATTAATGTTGAGGGTGGAAAACAATTCTCTACTGAATAAATAGAGAAATCTCAGAATGTTCTGCAAGTAAATTGTATCATTGAAGTCGTGATAACTCAGGCAACTTTTCTATTTTGAAGTCTGTATAGTGGGTAAACACCGCTTATTTAATGGATACTGACTAGGAGCCTGCCCACACCTATGATGGGGAAAGGAGTGTGGGGGTGAATAAGACACATCTCCAGTTTATGAGAGGATATGGTCAAAAAGGAGAGTTATGTCATGGGGGCCTACATAAGTTTTTAACATTGGGCAAATTGTGTCACTTTATGTTCAAAATTACCCACTTGTTTCATTCTTATTCCAGAACCCTTATTACTGTTGAACCACCCTGATCTAAACTAACCTTCCCTCAGATGTCTAATCTCCCTGCCGTCTAATCTCCCTGATCCTTTTGGTCTATTCAAATATCTTCTTGTCTAAAAACATCATATTCCTGTCCAAATTGCAGTATTCACTTCTAGGCATCTTCATTTCCTTGCTTAATTTCTCTCTCTCTCTCTCTCTCTCTCTCCCTCTCTCTCTCTCTCTCTCTCTCTCTCACACACACACACACACACACACACACACACACAAATTACAAGATCTAAATTATTTCACAATTATGAAACCCCAACAGAAATTTACTGTTTTATTTATATTCAAAGCTGAATGAGTTAATGGGTGAATGAGAATTTACAATATTCTACAGACTTCAATGAAAATATACTGAACCCACCGAGCAGTGGTGGCACACGCCTTTAATTCCAGCACTTGGGAGGCAGAGGCAGGTGGATTCCTAAGTTCAAGGCCAGCCTAGTCTACAGAGTGAGTTCCAGGGCAGTCGGGGCTATACAGAGAATGCCTGTCTCGAAGAAAAGAAAAAAGAAAAAAGGAACGAAAGAAAATATATTAGCCCAATTACATGATTATAATTAACTATTCTCTTGTATTTCTCCAATAACAGCTCATACTGGTGATAACTGAATCCTGCCTGGGGTTTAGTCTAGTACCAAGGCACACTGAACTGGAGGTTGTAAAGGATACGAACTGTTAAAAAGGGATTCATACTTTAAGGATACTTTGGTCTAATGGAATATACAAAATATACACTTGTCACCAAAATAGGATCAGATGAGCTTTTGAAGATACAGCATGCCATCAAAGCCAGAAGAAAGAATTGTGGGAAGATCAAAGAAGACTTAGAGAACACACTTGAGTTTACCTTAGGCATTGAAGAGGCACACATGGGAAAGGCAGTTGGCACAGACAAAACTAAAACAAAGACACCATGAGACCGTAAGAGAGTTTCAAACTTGCCCAGCACCAGTAAGAAACAGGAATAAAGAAAGAATGAACAACCAAGATCAAGGGAGCCAGTCAGTATGTTCAGTAGCTGGACTGGGTAAGGGGGAGCTATAAACCTGTGCTCACATCCACCCTGGGTCTCAAGAACAAAATTAGCCTATTCGTAAAATTTAAATATCAGCCCCTTACTCTCAGAGTTCTAACAAATAGCAAACATGCATACCTCAGAGATACCAGAAGTTCCATTGCAGATCGCTACCATAAAGTTAATATTACAATGATGTGGGTTGTATAAGTTATAATCCTGGTGACTGTAAAGTCCTCTCAAAAATCTGCCTCTGCTTTAAAATAAAGCTGAGGTGATATTCTAAATCTCATATGTAGAGAACAAACAGAGTGGGCATAGTATTATTATTGTCTAGGGCCCCCAGGGCTTTTGGAATGGAAGAGCAGAGGCTTCAACTCAAAGTCGTTAACCTCTACAAGAGCCTTCAAGACCTTTGAAGCTTTGAAAGCAGGCTTTGACTCCTCTCTACATATGGAAGCCCTAGATGGTGTCTTCTTCCAGGGGAAGGCTGTTTTGTCCACACTGAAAGGCTGCTTATTGTTTCCTTCAGCCAGCCACCTTCCTTTGATCTTGGCTAGATCTTCCAGAAGTGCATCAGTTCTAAATCATCTCTTAATTTCTTTTCCCCACCCCCACACTTTTGTGTTATCAAGATGGCTTTCTTCCCTAGAACTTCTCAACTAGTTTATGTTACCAGCACGTTTTTCTTCTGCAGATTCCTCACTTTTTAAAGATTTTAGAAGGGGAACTAGATAGGGCGTTGCTCTGCATTAGGCGTTGACTCATGGGAATATTATGGTGGCTCCCTTCCAGTCTACTGAGACTTTCCATCTCAGCAGTCAGGCTGGATTGCCCTCTTCCCATTAGTGTATGAACTAGAATCAAACTCTCTTCCTTGTACTTCAGGGTTAATTGATTTAATTCCAATATTATGAGTCATCCTGGAAAAAGTTTGAAATGTTGAAAGACCTACCAAGTATGGGGAACCGAAGAAGCCTCAAGTGGGTGTGCAAAAAAGTCCTGAGTGGATGTGTATCTTGACATAGGCAGAGCCATCCATGTTAAGGTCCCCATGCCTCAGATCCATAGGAGTAGAAGAGCTTTACCCCAGTTAGGCTCCGGGGATTAGCAACACATTTCTCTGGTCTGGGTACAAAGGTGAACATTGTGCAAATACGATCATTTACCAATGACTGACCAGAGTATGCAAGAATTAGTAACTGCAGCTTCTTCTCCTGGGTGACTGCAGGCCAAGAATGCTCCCTCACAAAGATCTCTGGCTAAGGCTAACTCTTTCTCCCTGTGCCACACATACAAGATGACCTGAGGTTCCAGGTCATTTCATAGCTGGTGTACCTTCAACAATCCAAGTGCAGCCCACCCAATTTCTGATTTTCTGCTTGTGTGTTCAGTCTTTCTGCATTCCATCACCACCCTAGTCAGGTCTCAAGAAATAAGCCATGAGGGGCATGACACAGATGCATGTGAAAACTGCTTCTGGGGGAAAACGACACCCATTTATTTGCTCATAGCAGAGATGCCACAAACTTTCAATATATACATGAAGTGCAATCAAAATGAAGTATGGCTGTATTTGAAATCACTATTGCATATCGTATTCCATCAATACCGTTTTTTTTTATTACTTATAATGTATTATCTAGTCATGGAAACATTCTGAACAGTAGAATGTCACACTCAGAGTTTTTGCTTATTGTCAAATTATCTGAGAGCTCTGGCATAGTTGAATTTCCCCTTTAATGGGGAGTTATTAAATGCCAAACTCAATTTCCTAGCCCCTATATGTCAATTGCATGTATGATAACATTGACCTCTTCTTTATATATATTCCACAAGATGGGATGACAAATTCAACCCATTTCCTTCTTGTATGTTGGTGCATAAGCTGAGAATGTCATTTTTTTATGTCTTTAAGATGCATGTGGAAATTATAAAATTTTAATGCTCATTCATACAATAATATCAAACCACTGTCACCACAATTCTTTCTTGTATTGTCTATGGTAACTGCCTTTCTGTAAGAACAAAGTGAAGTACGGAGACCATGTAATCTACTAAGCCAGGCATTTCGCCATCTACCCCTTCACAGAAAATGCTGCTGGCTCCTGGTTTACTAAATTATACTAAGAGTGTAGAGAGAGCGAGTCTCTCACAGCACCCACCTTGGTGATTTCCACGCTCAAAAGAGTTGCTGAATGTCTCTTGCATTTAACAGCACTGTAAAACTTTTAGTATTCAAATGTATGCCACAAAATTCCTGCTTCTATATGCTAATAAATTTGAAAGCACTAATTTCCTTATATTTTTACAAAGCTTGACACTTCCCTGGTTTGATATTTAGCATATGAATTCTACAAAAGATTTTTTTAACAAGAACTTTGTGCTGCAATGAGAATTTATCATACCCAAAAAGAGAAGTAATTTTGTAGTCTTGAAAAAAAAATGAAATCGATGTTCATTTTGAAATCTTGAAAATTACACTAATGTACCATTCAAGCTTTAAATGTCAGTACATAAAACTGTTAGTTTTCTGGTGCGAAAAATAAATTAGAGATTAAAAAGTTCCAATCCCTGGTGTTGCATCTCCTGAGGATAAATTCAGAACTCGTGTAAATGTAGACTTTAAAAACTTTTAAATTTGATATTCCATTTATTAAGACAAACAGAATTCAACAATGTATCTTGCAAAGTGCATTATTGTGTATTTTGCTGAATGAAGGCAAATGTGTAAACACGGATTATGACTGGAGTGGATGTAGTGGAAGGGGACCATGCTCTGAGCTAAATCCAACAATAACAGTGTGAATTAGAAACCATATCACGGATGTGAAACAGAACGGAGGTCCTACAGGAAGACAGTAGTACAGAGTTTTGGAGCATATTAGAGTCTCACAAAATATTAACTTTTTCTCCATCCTCTTTCTTAAAAATTCTTTTATTTTTCGGCTCTTGGGATTCAAACTTTGGGCCCACAAAATCAAGTGCTGCACTCCTGAGACATTCCAGAATCCTCTTCTCTTTTGTTTTACAGAAGACATCACCATTTTTTCCCTAGGGGAAGATATATCCTAAACTCTAGGACCTAGAGAGTATTGATTTTTCAGAGTTGAATGAGTTAGGCAGCTCATGTCCTGTGTCAACATATAAGAAATGTCCTTGGACCCAAGGCACAACTTGAATGGTGGAATTGGGCATAACTAATGCCCAGAAATGGCCTTATCACCCTTCTAAGCGAATAGAGACTGTTACATTCAGGAGATTCTGGGAGATTGGGCATAAACATGGAGGCTCTTCCAGAAAGAACTGGATGAGAACGGGTCTGGGCTCTCCTTCATGCAGGGACTTGTCTGGGAAGGCCTTGGTCCAAAAAACACACTAAAGAAAATGTGGGCAGAGACACAAATGACAGATTGGAGCCTGTCTCGGGACACTGAAGCCTAGAGCCCTCAGAGCTTGGCTTCCAGAACCACAACAGACTCCAACAGACTTTCCACAGAGAAGGGAGGAAGTTGCTAGAACAAACACTGTCCTGAAACTTGCCCCAAAGCTGAACCTCATCAAACCCCAATGTTTTTCTGAGGTTAGAAAAAAAATCCTGGCTTAGCATTTTTAGGACAATATCTGTTTGCCTTTTGTCTCCCACTTGCAGCCAGAAGTGGAAGTTCTAAAAACCCATTAAAAATTCTGGGTTTTATTTATTTCTTTACTATATCCTTTGCCTGTCCAAAACCAGAGAATGCTGGAATGGTTCAAGTTCATTCTCCTGAGATATCCAGATCAAAGTCCTGCAGAACTGCCTTGGCTAAGCATCTAGATTTTTCCATTCGTACCCAAACCAAGGCTTCAATCCCTTACAATTTGCTCTCAAACGCATCCACGTTCTCAAGTGTCCTGGGGCACTGCCATGAGGCCCTCATGTATGCTGAGGCATTGGACAATGTGCCCTGTGTCCTGGGGCACTGCATTCAGTGCTCTTGTTGGCCTTATAAGGATAGCAAGCTATAGCATGGTGGCAGAAGTACATGCAAGCTTCTACCTCCACAGTGTCATCCAACAAAGAAAAAGAACTTTCTGGCAACACAGCCTATTCTACATATCTTGTATAACGTGAAAATCTGAGAGAGGCAACCTCAAGCACCCTCCTGTGTTGCTATTGCTGTTCTTGCCATAAATCTACGTACAAAATTCAGCTTGTCCACATACAGTCTGAAGGCAACTCATTTAAATCTAATGCTAATTTATTAAGAGATGGATTTTTTTTGATATCTCACAAGATATTCACTGGGAATAGAACAAACTAACCCTATCAAATAGGATATATTTTGCTAGGTCATCCAAATGGACTTCTACATCCCCATAAATCACCATGCACCATTCTTTTCCTAAATCGCTTCCATCCTTTCAGGAAATTGTTAAGAATGTAATACTTTCTTTGTAGCCACCATTATAAAACATGTCTTCATTTTTTTTAAAACTACTGATAGTAAGTAGGTTTTCTTCTTAGTTTTCTTCCTGTTGAACTTTTTTTTTCAATTGGATACCCAGCAAGCTAGAGTTTGCCTTAGCAAAGAACCAAGTCGCTGAGAATTCTTGCACTTTTCTAACAGGATCAGGAAAGCATGTGAGAGTGGCCCTTGTAAGACTATGAGAGCTCCCCATCTTTGCCTTACCTGTGTTTTCAGCCTGTCCTCTGAGGGCATTTGGGCATTTATTCAAGCAGTCTATGTATTTCTGGCTATTGGGTGCTTTGTATTTGAAGCCACGTTCATTCTGATGATATTTTTCTAATGCCAATGGAAAAAATTACATTATTCTGATAACAGATCAATCGTTAAGGTTGGCACCCCTGCCTCAGTTTCCATGCTTTCTAGAACTCAGAAGGGATTCTTTTGCTTCAGAAGCCTCTGGCCGCTTCTTCCTTTCATGCAATTCGCCTTTGTTCAGTTATTTTGCACCACCCCCAGAGTGTTTTCAAATATATTTCAGCCCCCCAAGCAAGCCCATTTCAGTTGATTGACTTCAGGGAGCTCTAATGCTGGCCGGGCATTTTGCTACAGCCCCATTTAGACTCTGCAGGAACAGCAGATTTAAAAGGCAGATTACGTTTTTAGCTTTTTAAAAACTGCTTTATTAGAGAGGCTAAAAGCCACAGAGGTGGTAAGCTGAATTCTTTTGAAATACAAGCAACCTCATGACATCCAGGCAGTAGCTCCTCACCCACGGTGCTCCTCCTTTGGGTTTCAATGACAGCGGGGACCAGCTGCCTCCAAGGATTTTTTTTTCTTAAGGGTTCTTGTGGCTCCAACAACAGAATCCCTGAAAGCACCAAAGGAGGTTCATTTAAGGGTTGGAGACCTTTGAAAATCAGCTCACCCCTGGGCTTCTGGCAGGCCATTTTGCGTGAAAGGGCTGGTTATATACTAGTCTCCAGTGAATTGCAGAAATGGCCAAGGTGAAGAACCATGATGAGATTGTAAAAACCAGTTGGAGTGGACAGAATGCCTGTGGGCCTGCTTCCTAAGGCAGGCAGCTGGAAGTTTCAGAATACAGCTAAAAGAATGCTGGATGGATGGATGGTTAGATGGATGGATGGTTAGATGGATGGATGGATGGATGGATGAATGGATGGATGGCTAAACAAATAAATGTTAAAGAAACACCATACTGATGGCTATTGCGCCAAAGACTTGTATTAAACTATGTGACATAGTTTATTGGGCTGTTCCCTTTTGCTCACTTGGGCACTGATTGAACTATCCCAGATGCTGCCTATAAAGTATCTGACAAGAATGAGATTTCTGTGGCATCAATGAGATTCTATATTGGAGGGTTTGTATAGAGCTTTAGAGATGTAGTGAATGCTCCCAGATTTAGGGATTGTGTCATAGAGAAGAGGTCACTCTGGACCTGACTTATAGACTGAAGCAGAAGTCCTACTAACAGTATGGGACAGATAGGGAGCAGAGATTCTTCCATTCCCTCTGTCCTTAGAGAGAACTCCAGCCACAATACAACTCCATGCTAAGTCTGAAACCAGATATAATGTCCCTAACAGTCTGAGACATCCTGGATTAAACAGGGGATATCACTAAGGATGGCTATGGAACAAACTGATATGAATTCCCATGGGAGGGACCAGCAAGAAGTGACAGAAACAATTGGACTGATGGGCTGTCAAGCTATCATGTGCATGTCCAACCTGAACAGGGTATTGGGTACTCAATCCCAGATGTCACCTCTACAATAGCCCCATATCTGTGTTATCAAAAATTTCAACAGCAAATAAAATCACAAATTTTACTTGGAGTCTCTTGATTCTTAAGCATTAGACCCAAAGGTGGATTAAATGCTGTATAGGCCAAACAAATGCATATACAGAAAAATAAAATTATAATAGACATGTTGGAGCTGAGGCAATAGCTCAGTTGGTAAAAATCATCACTTTATAAGCAGAAGGGCCTGAGTTTCAGTCCCCAGAACCCACATTAAAAATAACAATGATAAAATAAAACAATAAAATAAAGGCCAACGTGTAGTAGCACTATCGTCTATTCCTAGTACTGCAGCAATTCCTGAAGTTTACTGGCCAGCCAGACTACCCTTATTGGTGAACAATAGGTTGTCTAGGGACCCTGTCTATAAAATAAAATAAAATAAAATAAAATAAAATAAAATAAAATAAAATAAAATAAAATAAAATAAAATAAAATAAAAGGTATGTGAATGGTTACCTGAAGCACAAGTTTGTCCCCTGGCACGCGCTCATGCACACACACACACACACAGTACTGTGGGTTCATGGAGCCCCAAAACTAGAAACATTGAAGGAAGATTCCAATTTCCTCTTATCTTTTTTGAACTACCTTGCTAGCATACAGGATGCAGCCGGAAAAACAAAGAAAACCATCTCACCAGGGCTCTAAGAGGGCATGTGACAAATTGCAGAAAATTATAGCCAACATTTTGTGGTTGCTGATCTTCCCCGGGTTACACACTAGCAAAGTCCTGGGGGAAAAAATAGCAAACTCCAAAGATCAAAGTTTCCGTGCTGCAGAGGGGACTTGCTTTTGTCTGGCACCTCCTACCCCCAAGCCCTTTTTGTCAATCACAAGGCAGTCCTTGCAAAGTTCAGAGCTGACATTGTCAGAGGCTAATGGTGCCTTTCCCCGCTTGCTCTGTTCGTGTGCTAGTCCTCTCAGACCTCCGGTTCCCTTCGGGCTGTTTACATACAATTTCCTTCTGGGTGGAACTTTGTTTTTCCTTTCCTTCTTTTGGGGCTGTTGATTTTTCTTAAAATAGGAGGTCATTTCAGGCAGAACTGTGTTTTCACCCTTTGCTTCCTCTATGGCTGAGACTGGCGCTCCTTTGGACAGAAGGAAATTTCCACTTTGTTTACGAGGCTAGGTTGGTTTTCTTTGGATTTCCCCCTCACTTACTGGGTTTGGAGTTTGGAGTTCCTCTGATTATCTAGGTTCATGAAAATCACTTGGAAGGTAGTTCTCTGGTTGATTTGTTTACCTTAATAACCCGGCTCTTTTAAAATGCATCTCTAACTTACTCCCTCGAATCTTTCCAGTGAACCTAAGCTCCCTAGATGCACATCTCTGAGTTCTAACCTGTTACCTTGTCTTCCTCCCAGCATCCCTTAGCTTTTGCTGTCAATCTGGATCTTTTTTTCAAGCAGCACTCTAAACCAATTCCAACGTGAGTCATACTCTTATACTTTTGGATGGAAAAGCAATTTTCTCCTTTCTCTCTAAAATACAGCCGTGCCCCACTGCCATGCCTAGGATCGGCAGACGTGGTGGGACCTCCTTTCTTGACACTATCTTCAGAGAAAGCAGGTCAAACCCTACAGAGAGTAGTGCCAGTGTGCACCCAGGGGCAAATGATCTGCCCTAGACTCCATTAAGGGTTTCCTCTGGGCCTGTGCAAGAATACATTCTAAAAAGAGTACATTTGCTGAAAAGAATTGTGTCTAAGACTATGTTTTCTGAAGCTAAACAGAATAATAAATAATCCTAGAGATAAATCTTAGGATGGCTTTACTAGGTTTGAAACAAAAAAAAAGGAAGTATTAATTATGTTTCATCAAGAATTAATTATGGTTTCTTCAAGACCATTGCCAATGTGTGGTTAGGTGAAAGGGCCACAGTCACACAGAAGCTGAGTTAGATGGAGTCGAACAACCAAGTGTCCAGTGTGACTGCTCAGCAGTCACATTCTGTTCCACTAATGTTTACCATTCACTGGACCTGGAGTGGAGGTGGGGGAGGCTGTAAAGAAAGTGTGCGAGAGGAGAGAGAAAAAGGTAAAGATAAAGGAGAAAACAGATAAAGACTGAACTGGAAGCAAGTCCCCGGGCACTTCAGGGTGATGGCTAGGAGTCTGGGTTGAGAACAGATGCAGGGTGGGTGGTTAGCTGCCTGGGTCCTTGCTGAGTGGCCACAGACAAGTTCCTTCCTGTGTCTCCCTCTCAGATTTCTCATCTGTAAAATAAGAATAGCAATAGATCCTGTTTCTGTGAGTTAGTGGAAGGGGATGTGTTAGACATACTAAGCTCTTATCACAGTCAATGGGAAGTCTTTACAGTGAAAATACACATCAGGCTGGCCCTGCCTTTACTAGAACACTGTGAGAAGTGGGTCTCCTTATTTTGCCTTCATTGTGCCAGTGAAAAATAAGGGATTCAAAGAAAATAAGTAATTTCATCATGACGTCAGAGCTAAGTAACCAAGCCAGGGTTTCTTCCCCAAGGAACTGTCATCAAGCCTAAGCCCTTAACTACATTACAGCATTGAACATCATTTTAATATGTGATGGGGTCTTCACTGGTCTTAGATTCAGTTCATCTTTAACTCACTCATTTGGTGTAGACAACTGTGTGTGCCACACCATACACTGTTTTCACCAAAGATTCTCAGAATAGCCAGTCTGCTATGATCAGTCTGCTATCCAGAAAACATCCACATATGCACGTATGTGCATAGACTCATACACACAACAGAGTTAGCAAACCACACTGAGCTATAACTGATACTTCAAAAACATTTTCTAGAGAGTAAAAGGAGAGATGGGTTTCTAACACCTATTTTCTTTAGAGTTAGACAAGAATTAGTCAGCTCAATCCTAATTGCAGCTGAGCGTAGGGAGACATGCCTATAATCTCAGTACAGGGGAGGCCGAGACAGGAAGATTATGAGCTTGAGACCAGACTGAGCAGCACAGTAAGATCCCACAACAAAACTAAAACAAAACAAAATCATCCCACCTAGATTTCTGGCTAAGATTGTTCTCTACAATAAAATAAATACATGTGGTTTCAGAAATCACCCAGTTGCCTAGTTTTCAATTCCAAATGGTAGGAATTTCTCTAGTTGATTCAGTTTCTAGAAGAGCAGGTTTTAAACTGCTGATGAAATGCCAAGAGATAGTTTGTTTAGTTTTGGCTTCATTAGAGAGGTAGGAGTTGAAGAATTAGCTGTAACATGGGATCAGAAATAGAAATGTAAAGCAGACCCAGAAGTTTATCACACTCTAGGGATCAGAAGATAGGCTTCCATGCTTATGACCACGTTCTAGTGCTCAAATGCTGTGTTTATGTTTTAATTATAGAGTTGACATCATATTCCCTGTGACATCTTTTGATTTGCACAGAGAAACCACCTTAGCAAGGTATACAGGTGACACTCGATGAATTGGTTTTATGCAGGAGAATGGAGGCACGAGGATTCCACAATTTGGCCTAGGTCCCACAGTTGTTGGCATGCAGAGGCAGGCTTATCAGCTGCCTCTGCCTTTACTGAATGCGAGCCTATTGGTATTTCTAATGAGCCTGGTGTGTCACCTTACCTAAACCAAGGTGGGTATTTGCCAAGGCTTGGGAGCTAGGAACGATGTTTGTAGGAAAGATTCCACAATAAGAGGTGGCAGCCCCTGGCTAACCGCCATTCCAAACCACCTCCAAAGGTCCCAAAGCAGAGTTGGAAGAGAGGAGGTCACTGGCAGGGGAGGGGAAAACTTCCAACTACAGAAACCCCACCGTCCCCACAGCTGGCTCTGTGCATCCCAAGTTTTATTTGGTATTAATACAACTGGCTCTTTAGTCAAACTGGAGCCGTTGAATCCTGGCGCCACACTGAACCCTCCTCGTCTCATTCTTTGTCGGTAGAATGGATTTAAGAGTCATGTGGATGCTACAGAGCTGGTGTGAGAATTCAACACAAAAATGAGTGTAGAAAGGTTTAACATTTTAACTGACACATTGGAAGGTGGGTGTTGGTCTTTTCTGTTTCCTTTACTTTTGTCCTGTCCTGTTGTGGTGAGAACTAAACATGAGCTACATCCCCAGACTGCACAGAAACTTACCAGTGAATGCCACAGCTTTAGTATTCCCTGCAGAAAGGTAAGCCCCAGAGTGTTCTGGTTTGCTTTTTTGCTATGATAGAACATTCTGATCAAAGACAACTTAAGAGAGGAAACATCATATTTGGCTTGCACTTCCAGGTCACAACCATTGAAAGGAAGTTGGGACAGAAACTCAAATAGCACTGAAGCAGAAACCAGGGATGAATGCTACTTCCTTACTCAGTCTCTTCCTCACACACTCATAGGCTGATGCCTCACCAGGCTTTTTATACAGTCCAGGTCCTCCTGTGTAGGGGATGGCACCACCCACAGTGGGCTGTGGTCTCTTACATTAAACAGAGATAAAGAAAATGTGGCAAAGTCAGGTCAATATGCTAATGTGATCAGGACACTTTCAGTTGCAGTTTCTCCTTCCCAGGTGGCTCTAGGTCACGTTGATAATGAAAACTAACCAAGGCACAGAGCTGGAATTTCAGCTAAACTACAGAGAACAAGTTCTCTACCACAATCCCACACTCCATTTGCATTGTATTGTTCATCTGTCTGAACTGCCTTTTCTAGGTTGATCCATTCACATTCTTCCCCTCTCCAGTCGAGCCTCTATTCTAATGGCCTTCAGAGTAACCCTCGACTGGCAATTCTCTGCAGTCTTCCACTGTGACTAGGCTTCACCAATAGGCTCTTAGAGGCTCCCTTCACGGTGCTTCAATTCCTTTGCATGACCCCTTCAGTCCTGGGCCATCAACTACAACTGAGGCCACACCTTCACCAATGACCTTCCATGCATCTCCCAGTGCCAAGCCTAAGGGTCTCCATGACCCCTTCATGCCTTCAAAACCAGTATCATCTGGGTGATTCTACATATTAGCAAGTCCTGCTGAAGCACAAGGGGAAGCCTGGGCTACCTCTGGAACACAACCTATGTGCTCTCAGAAAAGACTTCCCAGAAGAGTTCACTTCAGTGATGCTGGTCTCTTCTTAATCACTGCTAATTTCTTTGGTCCAGCTAACCAGCATCAATTTTAGCTTTAAGCAGCTAGATTTCACACAATGGCAGGTGAAGCAATCACATATAGTTTGGCTTTTCATTTAATTCCTCCTGGGTTGCTTTCTCTACTACCACAAAGAAAGCTCCTTGAGAGTAGGAGTTTGCTACAGCTTACAGCATTTTTTTTCTAAAGAGCTGTCAATGTCTTATCTTGTGGCGTTAATGTAGCTATTAATGAGTAAAATACTATGAGCAACTATATCTAATATATCAGCAAATCAAATACTAACATTTCTGAAAGTGACTTCAAGTGAATTTAAATATCCTCTGTGAGATGAGACACCGTCATCACTTTATTTTGGAGGTAACAGTCTCCAGACACTTCTACAGTGAGCACTGGGCCTTCCATTTAAAGCACATTTTAAAATTACAGAATCTACTGCCCAAAGTAAGCTGGGGAAGTAAGCGCTTTACAACTGCTAAAGATCTTGGGAAAGCATACTGGGCACTCTGCTCACTCCCAGCTACGGGGCTGTGTCTCCTGTGGGGGTCATTAATCAATCCCATTAAGTTATAATTCCTCTCCACACTAAGAAAACACAACCCAAACAGAAGTAAGCATTTCCTGCGCTTGCCACTTACCCCTAAATATGAAGGGTGGCCGTCTAAAAGCTTCAGTCTTCCTGAGATTAGCTGGAGAAGGTCTGCACAATATCCACTGGATGTGTCCGGAAAGAAAACGTGCCAAGCGCTATGAAGGGTGAGAACATGACTTGATTCTGACTGCTCACATTCAGCGCTGTTTCGCAAGCTCAGATAAAGCAACGCAGAGCTACCCAGGATGACAGGACTAAAATAAAACAAATCATTTGCAATGTGATTTCCTGCTGAGCAGTGTGCTAAGCTGCCCACTGTGGGTAGTTGTTAACTAACACAGAACAGACCTTGCAGTCCTGAATGGCAAATCCCTTCATAGGACAAATGACATTGCGTGGATATTAATGAATGGGGGCCAAAGGCAAGCCACATGATATAATGGAATCATTGGTTCAATGGATGCAGCTGAGGAAGACAATGCTGTACTTCATCAGAGAAGTGCAGCTTGATCTGGGATGATGGGCCGAAGGAGTAAGTGCCCTCTGGGACCATCTAACTCATATTCACTAGAAAGGGTCGAGCAACACAGAGAGTGGTTTGGTTAAAGACCAACACAATTTAACCTTTTTTTTTAAAAAAATAGAGACAGTGTATCATGTAGTCCAGTCTGCCCTCAGATTTGCTGTGTAACCAAAGATGACCTTGAACCTCCCCTGTTCCTGCCTCTGTCCCCAAAGGGCTGTCATTACAGGCATGTGACACTACATCGATTTATACAGTGCTGGTGATCCAACTCAGGGCCATGTGAATGATAGGTAGGTAACATTTCCACTATATACATATATATATGTATAATTTGTCAGGTGCCTGTTGTATACAAAGTTAGAGGCTGGAGGTCGAAGGGCCAAAGACTCACAAGACATTCTTGCTGTTAAAGAAGAGCAAAGCATTAACTTAGATAAGCTCTTGCTTGATTTGGTCCTTGTAAGAATCTAGGAAAGTAGAAAGGTTCTGTATAGACATCATCTTAGAGCCAAGGAAGCTAAAGTTCAGAGCAGTGAGTGAAATACCCAGAGCTCATTCACATGAAGCCCAGTGTGGGCCTGACCACAAATCTTGGTTCTCACTGTGAACTCATCCTGCTTGTGGACTTACGTTTAGACAAAAGCTTCCTTTCATATGTATTTTAAGGTCAATTAAAATCTACACAGTAACTCTAAACTTTTCATCACCAAAACTTCCAAGCCAGCAGAACTTAGGGTGACAGAGCAAGTTCCAAGTAGAGAAAAGCTTAAATCCAGGCATGGTGGTACATACCTTTAATCCCAGCATTCAGAAGACTGAGCCATGTCCTCTCTGAGTTCAAGGTCAGTCTATACAGAAAGATCCAGAACAGCCAAGTTTAGGCAGTAAGGGGGTTGGGAAACAGAAAGCTGGTGATAATGTAATAGAACAAGGGGCCCATGTTCCAGCCCCAGCAAGCAGCAGGACTTGGCAGCTTCAGCCACATAGCTCTAGCTATAAAGATGCAAGAATAGAAGGTACTAGTAGAGCAACTGATGCTGGTTAGCTGAACCTAAGAAATTAGCAGTGATTAAGAAGAGACCAGCATCACTGAGGTGAAATCTTCTAGGAAGTGTTTTCTGAGAGCACAAAGAAGCTGTGTTCTAGAGATAGGCCAGGCTTTACCTTGTTCTTCAGCAGGACTTGGTAATGTGTAAGAGTCACGCAAGTGATACTGGTTTTGAAGGCATAAAGGGGTCATGGAGTGCAGTTTAGGCTTAGCACTGTGCTACGAATGAAAGGTCATTGGTGAAGGTGCAGCCTCAGTTGCAATTGATGGCCCAGGACTAAAAGGATCATGCAAAGGAGTTGAGGCTTGGCACCTTGAAGGAAGCCTCTAAGAGCCATTGCAATGGAAGACTACAGAGAAATGGAGAGGCCAGGACTGTGGGATTATCGCTAAGAACTGCAGCAGCAGTGGAGTTGAGTCAACCAGAACCTAGAATGCTACAAAGTACAGAGCTGGAGAAGCGACCCTTTGGAGGAATCCAGAATATCCTGTGTGGATCCCAGATATTGCCTTGGATATCCCTAGATGTTAGAGATGCCAGAGTCATGGGATACCTGTTCAGGAAAGTAGTACACAGGGATTGAAACCAGCCCAAGAGAAAGAAGTTTCTTGATTCTGAATGCCAAATCTGCCAACAGCAGTCAAAAAAGATGAAAGGAGTTGGAGATCTGAGGAGCACTTTGACAACAGACATGAAGATGCAGAGCTTGGAGTTTGCCCAGCTGGCCTTTGGTCTAGCTTTGGTCCAGTATTTCCTGGCTGTAATGTTTTGGAATGGTAATACATATCTGTGATGTTGGGGGTATGTGATCTGCTTTTACATTTTATAGGGGATTACAGTTAAGTAATTGAATGAATCTCAAAGAGCTTTTGAACTTTGGACTTTTAACATTGTTGAGGCTGTTACAGACTTTTGAAGTTGTACTAAATGTATTTTGTATTACACTGTGGCTAGAAATAGCACCCCCCATAGACTCATATGTTTAAATAAGCCTGGGGGGCCAGAGAGGGGAATGTGGTGGTTTGAATATGCTTGGCCCAGGAAGTGGAACTATTAGGAAGTGTAACCTTGTTAGAGTAGGTGTGGCTTTATTGAAGGAAGTTAATCACCGTGGGAGTGGGCTTTGAGACCTTCCTCCTTGTTGCCTGGCAGACAGTCTCTGCTTACTGCAGTCCAATCAAAATGCAGAACTCTCAGCTCCTTCTCCAGCTCCATGCCTGCCTGGATGCTGCCATGCTTCCTGCCATGATGGTAATGGACTGAACCTCTGGAACTGTAAGCCAGCCCCAATTAAATGTTGTTCTTTATAAGAGCTGACTTGGTTATAGTATCTTTTCTCAGCAATGGAAACCCTAACTAAGACACTCACTGGATTGACTCCTAGCCTCTCTCCTGACATTTCTGTTCCTTAGAGGTATTTATTTCTTTACCACAGTGGTCAAGCTGATTCTTCAGCTCCTCCCTCTATTTCTAAGAAAATGTTCTATTTCTTACATTGTATTCTTGTACATATGAATTTTTATATCACCTCTGAACTTAAAAGGCCCTTGAAAATAATATCTACCATCATATGTCTAAACTTACCAGCACAAATTCCTGAACTTAGTAAACATTTGGATGGCATCCTAGGAAATCTTTGATTTCCACCCCTCCCTAGGGAGAATTTCTGCCTGCTCTTACCTCCACAGGATCTTTTCTCACCTGTACCTTTGTATTATTTCTCCAGTGCTATAATATATCTTGAAAAAGTTTTTGAGCCTGCCATAAGGGAAAACTCATAATGTCTCTAGTTCATTCAAAAATATCATCAATGATCAATTAAGATGGTGATAGAGGATAAGTTGATGCTTAAAGGAGGAAGCATTCCCAACCTTGACCTGATCAAGATGCTTATCCTCACTTCCTGAATTCTCACAGCTACTGTTGAATTAGGGTTCTTACAGCAAAATAGCAGAGGGGGGAGAGAGATAGATAGGGAGAGGGAGAGGGAGAGATAGAGGGAAAAGGAGAGGGAGAGAGAGGGAGACAGACAGACACAGAGACAGAGGGAGAGACAGAGACAGACAGAGACAGAAAGACAGACAGGAAGAGAGGCAGAAACAGAGAGACAGAAAGAAACTGAAAGAGGGAGGGGGAGAAGAGAAGAGAAGAGAAGAGAAGAGAAGAGAAGAGAAGAGAAGAGAAGAGAAGAGAAGAGAAGAGAGAGAGAGAAGAGAAGAGAAGAGAAGAGAAGAGAGGAGAGAGGAGAGGAGAGGAGAGGAGAGGAGAGGAGAGGGGAGGGGAGGGGAGGGGAGGGGAGGGGAGGGGAGGGGAGGGGGAGGGGAGGGGAGGAGAGAAGAGGAGAGGAGAGAATCAGAGGAAGCATCAGATTGTGAAGTTATCTTTTCTTATTTTCACCTATAAATTAGGTCAAAACTTAGT
This sequence comes from Apodemus sylvaticus, assembly GCF_947179515.1. Classification (NCBI taxonomy): domain Eukaryota; kingdom Metazoa; phylum Chordata; class Mammalia; order Rodentia; family Muridae; genus Apodemus; species Apodemus sylvaticus. Next base: position 30,233,167 of record NC_067473.1, on the reverse strand, counting down.
ACAGTGTCACCTGGCCAGACTTAACAGCTCCTCAGTAAAGGATCCAGGCATCTCTCCTAGAATTTTGAAGTCATTTTTAATTTTGCCTTCAATACCCAGAATGCACTATCTAGATTAAAGAGAAACTCACATTTCAGGTCCTCCTTTTACTAAATTGTAAGCTCTCCTTCCCCTTTCAGATTTCTGTCCAGAGCGCTGGTCCTGTCTAAGTGACGTGTCAATCACTCTGGTTCCAAGGGAGCATCATCAAAAGAGAAGTACTGTGTCTGGGCCCCATGGCAGTAACACTCTCCTACCTACCATGTCTGAGCCTCGTGGAAGTAACACTCTCCTGCCTACTGTGTCTGGGCCCCATGGCAGTAACACTCTCCTACTTAGGCAAAACCCATGAATATGTCAGCCCAGAGTCCTCTGACATCTGGTAGAACTAAAGGATCACACCAAGACTTATAGTAGTCAGGTTGAAACTGGTGTGCCTCTTGTGGGTCAGATAACATATTTGCCCAAGCATAAACCGATTATTAGAAATAAAATCATTTCACTTGAATCCTTTGTGCCAATGTTCCCATCTCATTGGTTCCATTTAATTGAAAATGATTTTTTTCATGTCATATATTTTGATCTCTGTTTCCTCTCTCATCTCTTCCCAGATCATCCTATCCATCCAGTTCTGTGCTCTCTGCCTTCTCTCTCTCTTTCTCTCTCTCTCACTTTACAGAGCAAACAGACAAATAAAAGAAAAACAAACAAACCAGAATAAAACAAACAAAAGAGAAAAAAGAAAAATCATCAGAAACACACACACACACACACCGTAAAAACACAGAATTGGAAACCATAATATTATAAGCAAAAGACCAGTAAGGTTACAAAAAAAAAAAAAAATAATAATGTCCAAACAATACAGTGTGAGACTAAAAAAAAAAAAAAAAAAAACACACATAAAAACTAATTCCCAAAATACCATTGAGTTCGTTTGCTGTAGTCATCTGTGGCTGGCCACGGGGCCTGTCATTCAGTGTGGTTTTCATTCCCAGGGAGACTGCATTGGAGAAAACTAGTTTTCCTTTGTGAGCAGTTGACTATTGGAGCTAGCTTCTGGATTAGGGATGAGAGTCGTGCCCACCTCCCCATCCCTGCTCTAAGACCCAGGCTGGCCAGGACCCATGCCGGCCCTCTGTGTGCTGCTGCCCATAGTCTCTTTGAGCTCATACGTGTGTCTGACCTGTTACGTTTCCTTGGTGTTCTTCATCCCCTCTGGCTCTTAGACTCTTTCTGCCTCCTTTTCTGCAGAGTACCCTGAGCCCTGACGGGGGATCTGGTGGAGATTATCCAACACAATGGAGTGGTCCAGGGCCTCTCACCCTTAGCACCTTGTCCAGCAGCCGGCCTCTGTGTTAGCTCCCATCTCTTGCAGGAGGATGGCTTCGCTTTTTCAATTTTCTGTTTTGTTTTGTTTTCATTCCTTTTATCTCATATTTATTTGTTATAAGATATGAATATTTTATACCGTATTAGAGTATAGTATTTGAAAGAATGCACAAGTATAAAGTTATTTTTGTTTGAAAAAAAAAAGACAAATACACTCCATTCACACTGACGCATGCCTAAGACTGAGTTGCGTAGTAAGAGTCTGCCAAAAAAGATAAAATAGGCTGGAGAGATGGTTCAGCAGTTAAGAGCACTGACTGCTCTCTCAGAGGTCCTGAGTTCAATTCCCGGCAACCACGTGGTGGCTCACAACCATCTGTAATGGGATCTGATGCCCTCTTCTGGTGTGTCTGAAGATAGCCACAGTGAACTCATATAAATAAAATAAATAAATTTTCAAAAAAAAAGATAAAATAATTGAATTGAATTTATGGAAACAAGTTAGAGTAGAAAAGTCCTCTCCTTGAAATGGGACGATTAGGGTTCACCCCCAGCCTCTCATCTGCTGTACCAGCTACTGTGCCAATGGCTGTGTTTCTCAGAGTCTTGATGTATATTCATAGAGCTAAGACTCCACAGCAGGGAGGAAGCTGAGTGAGGAGCCTTCAGTGT